>NC_087437.1:37508618-38108618 GCF_036321535.1 Camelus dromedarius | reverse complement strand
TATGCTAAGTGACATACGTCAGACAGAAAAAGTTAAACACTGTATGGTTTCACTAATATGTGGAGTCTGAAAAGCTAAATTCATAGAAACAGAGAGGAGAATGGTAGTTGCCAGGGGCTGGCGCTGGCAAAAATGGGGAGATGTTGGTCCAAAGGTACAAACTTCTGATTCTAAGGTGAGTAAGTTCCAGTGAATTAAGGAACAGAATGGTGATTAGAGTTAACAATATTGTATTATGTACTTGAAAGTTGCTTAGAAAATAGATCTTAAATGTTCTCACCATGCATACACACAAAAGTGGTAACTATGTGATGGAAAGTGTTAACTAATTTTTTGGTAATTATTTCACAATCTATACTTGTATCAAATCACCATGCTGTTCACCTTTAACTTACACAGTGTCATATTTCAGTTCTATCTCCATTAAGTTGGGGGGAAAAGCAAACATTCCAAGTATCCCAAGAGTGGTAGAGCCATTTCTACAGAGAGGACCCAATAGACAGCTCTTTACTCACCTGTCACGCCACACATGAGAGGCAACTGTTAATAGGAGAGACACCTCATCACTTAGCCGAACAGCATCTGTCCAGCAGGCTGGTCTGCCATTAAGGCTATCGGTCCCAGGGAAAGATGTCTGCCTTCAAATCAACAAGAGGGTGAAGCTGTGTTCAAGATGAATGCTCCACAGGGATATTGATCACATAATATGCAACTAAGTGTCATACTGTTTCTAGGGGCTTGTTTCATTAAATGTTCTAGGCTTTTCACCCAGTTTTTCTACTCTGAGAGCGTTCACTTGCACAACACACTCTCACAAATAACACTCCAAAGGCAGGGGCAGGACACACACTCCCACCACCAACACCTCCACATGATTTGTGAGAAGGGATCCTTTTAGACCTACGCTTAAGCCTGGATATTCTGATATTTTCTAAATTGGGTCTTCCCTCACTTTTGTCCCTACCCTCTTGTCCCTCTTGAGAGTCATATTCTATAACAGTTATCTGAAGCTTCCTAAGGTGATGAAAGTGTTCTCTATCTCAATTGAGGTGTTGTCTTATGGTGTATGTGCTGGACAAAATTTATCTAACTATATGGTTAAAATCTATGCCTAAGGTCTCTATGCATACATTTTCCTCAAGTAAAAATAGAATGAACTCTATCGGTATATTTCACTTGCATTTGAAGATAGAGTTTTACACTGGTCATTTCTTTTTCCTTAACACGGAGATATAAATTCTATGTCTACCCCTTCTAGTTCAATCAAAAAGGATTAACCTTGGAATCTAGAATGTGTGGCAACATTGTCACCTAGTAGCAGAATATTACCAATCTAAGAATGAGATTTACTAGGAAAATTGCAATACTTAATTGAAAGCAATGGAAAATCACAGCTTCTCGATGGTACCCCTACTTTTAGTTACCATAGTTCCAAATTTGTTGCATCTTGAGACCAATGCAGGGTTTTAATCTATGAAGAGTATCAAGGAATTGAAACAACCTTCACCACTCTCAAAATTCCTAACAGATTGCAAAAAAAAAAAAAAAAAAAAAAAAAAAGGACAAAAAAGGACAAAATGTCAACTTCTCCAGGTACATTGGTGGATACAGTTTAACTAATAGTCACATGGACTGGCCCTCAGTCCCGGCCTGGGAAAGCCCAGCTGAGGAAGGGGTTAAGCCTGCAGGGCAAGTACTCATTTGTTCCCTGATGGAGGAGGAAGAGGAGACAAAATCCCGTGTTTACACCTTTTGGTAGATTAGCTCAAACAGAAAAATGCGTAACAATGGCTTTTACCCAGCAACCAGATAACTGGCTACTCCTGTGAGAGTAGTAGTAAAGGGTGAAGGAAGAGAAAAGAAGTGCTTTGAGAATATTAAAACCAGGAGTGTGAAGGAGGATCATTTCCTATTTAACAAAGAGCTTAAAGACATTCACAGAAAATGTGAGAAGTCAGGATGAACTGTAGGCATCTCCCGCCGCTGTCCTGGACCTGAGGTAATGTAGATCACTATCATTGGATTTTGGTGATTCATAAATTCATCCAAAGGGTCCTTTGCAGACATAGATAGACTTTTTAAGGTGTCACTACAGTACAAAAACATCAACATGAAAAATCAATAAAATTATAAAGGGCATCCATCAGGTACTGCTTGGTTAAAAGGGTATTTGTCAATCTCTGGGTATTATTTCCCAAACCGTGTTAAAAGAGCTCACGTGGCTATCTGCTGCTGGAGTTAAGGGCAAATGCAAGGACTTCTGTAAGTCTGATAGGATTATTATACTTGGAGGGAGGAAGGTGTAGAGAGAAAAATTAGTCACAGGGGAGGACACGGAAGCCTGCGTGTAGGTGTAACATTGGACTAATGAAACCTCTGGGGGTCTAGTTGCCTGTCTAAACTCTCCAATGGCTTCTCACTTCACTCAGGGTAAAACCCAAACCCTGCTAATGGCCTACGAGGTTCTATGTGATAAGAACTCCCATACCTTTGTGCCTTCACCTACAGCTACCTACCTCTTTGTTCCTTCCACTCCAAGTGCACCTGTCTCTTTGATTTTCCTCAGGACCCCATCTCAGACTGTATCTGTTTAGCTCATACCTTTACTTCCTTCAAGAGGTTTTTAAATGTCACCTTGTCTCAGTGAAGACTATCCAATAATTAACTCAACTCCTCTGGACCTCCTTGCCCTGTTACTTGTTTTCCCTGGGACTTAACACCTATGGCTGCTTAATATGCATATTTATTATGTTAGAGTTTGATTCCCCTGCCTGGAATATTAACTCCATAAGAGAAGGTATTTTTGTCTCTTTTATTCCCTGCTGTATCTGATGCATGAATGAGTAGCCTCACGTAGGAAGACTAAAGCAAAGGGCATTCAGGATTTCCTGATGCTGCGAGATGCATATCTTCTGTCTGCCGCAGTCTGTTATCCTCCTGACACACACCGCCAGCCAGCTGAGCCGCAAGGAACCATCCTCAAGCACAGCCTTGTTGTTAGGTGTTGTTCCGGGAGACCACTCCAAACACCTTACTGCTTCGCTGTCTCTCTGGTCCCTGACTTCAGTTTCTGGTCCCTTCATTTGATAAGTGATTTGGCCTTCAGATGGACTTTTTGCCCTTCCATCTAAGGCTCTATATTCCATCCTTGCCCACTGTCCATCCAGAATCACCTCTGTCCTCCTGCCCAAAGGAGGGGAAATAGCTGCCTGCTTCACTTTTACATTATTAAAATACGCAGCCCTCAGGGGAGTAATTTGCCACCTACAATTTTGTATGTATAGCTATGCCTGCCATTTTAAAAATCCGAGATAGAATGTGCAGAACACAAAAAGGAAAGGATTTTTTTCATTTTTCTTCATTTTAATCATATTATTTTCTGCTTCTCAGTTGATTTCCTCTACTCTCTATTGAGTTATTTTATTTGCTGCTTGCCTTGGGGAGTCTCTTTCCAGACAGCATCCTAGGGGCCTATTTCTCATGCCTGGTGTCTCTGCATGTTAAATTTCAGAAGCAAGTGTGGGGTGCAGGCATCTGAAACACATCATCTGCCAAAAAGGTGCAGCAGTGAACACCGAGTGGAGGCCAGGGATGGAGCTGGGGTGGGGACCAGAGCCAGGGTCGAACTGGCTCGTGATGCTGAGACGTGGTATAGACTTTAGGGAGCCAAGGAAAAGAGCCAGATACAGACTTTTCATCATATTGAGATTTTAATTTCTGGGAACAAGAAAGGTTTATTTTTAATTCTTAATTTCATTGTGTGCTGGTGGTGTAAGACTTGAGAGAAAATTTTACTTCTGTTGTTTCCATCTGGGGCCGGTAAAAGCTGTCTGTACTGAGTAGGGCTGGCAGACTTAAAGGTCCCTCTGCTCCCATGTCATGATCCCAGCAAACTGAGGGCCAGGCTTTTGTGTGGGACTCTCCCACGTGTGTAGATAGATGGGGTGACCTCCTTCTGATCAGTAGAATTTGGCACAGGTAGGTGATGGATGCCACTCCTGTGGTTATGTTACATTAAATAGAACTCCATCTTGCTGGCAGACTTGCTCGGGAGACTCTTTGCCATTTTGATGAAGTACAGTGACATGCTGGGAAAGCCAACGTGACTAAGAACTGCAACGGCCTCTAGAACTGCGTCAGCCTCCAGCAGCTGAGAACGAAACCCAGCTTCTAGTCAGACAGAATCTGGGCACTCGATCCTCCAGCTGCAAAGATATGAATTCTGCCAAAAACCTGAGTGAACTTGGAAACAGTTTATTCCCCAGTCAAGCTTCCAGATAAGAACACAGCCTCAGTTGATCTTTACTGCAGCTTCATGAGGCTGCAGTTTTAAATTATTATATTATTATAAGCAAATAAGGCAGCTAAGATGGACCCACAGAAACTTCGAGCTAATAATTTTGTGTTATTTTAAGCCTCTAAGTTTGTGGTATTTTGCTACACAGAAATAGATAACTAATACTAATAGATAATGAATAGGAATTTGCAACTCCTAATGGTTTCTCCAATGCCAAAACACCTAAAGGATGCTGTCAGGTCAACAGCCCCACCTGTGATTTTTATCAAAGGCTATTTCCTCTGCTTTCCAAGACTGGAGAAATGCCAGTTCCTAAACTAAGAGATGTTGTGACCTTGGTGATCTTGCTTGAAAATTGATCCTGGCCAGTTAGATTTTGTTCATGCTGTTAACACTAAGTAGTGCCTTAAATGTCTCACAAATTCTGGGAAGAGGATCAAGTTCAAGAGCAAAAGTGGATGTGTTCACTATAATATTCAACTCTATCTATATATGTGGTATTAATATTTTATTTTTAGCAATATAATTTTCAAAATAAAATGTAGCTAAATGTTAAGTGTAACTGTTTACAATCAGTATGAATTTACATTTATTCCTACCAAGTTGTATTGCTATTTCTATGTCATGCATATTCAAAAAAAACCCCAAAAATGTTGGTGATTAATCCACTTATGTTATTAAACACTCTCTAGTGAAAGATATTTAAATCTGAACTCTTCTGAATAAGAAGAAATAAAGACAGCATAGGGTCCCTGATTATGGTGAAGTATAAAAACATGTTAGCAGCAAAATTGGTGTTTAAAAATGGTACACAGAAAAATAAATTTGTAATTTTATTAGGGTTATCCTTGGTAGAAATCCAAAATCAAATTTCCTTAGTAGCAGTCATATAGTGTATATGATATATTTAGTGTTTTAAAGATAACAAGGATTGAGTAGTACCTGAGATAGCCAATGACAAGTACCTCTGACAAAGATATGAATAAGACACAATATCTTTCATCAAATATTTCACAACTAGAGGAATAAATATTACATAGCCCAGACCTGCTTTTGATTCAGACCTGCTTAAAGTTAATGTTGAAAACAATAGCCACATGCTTCAACTATCAGTAAATGAGAAACCCTTGAAAGAAATTTTGATCTTAGATCTTAAAGTATAACATTAGATAGACATTACTTTTTTAATAGAGAAAGAAAAGAAACATTAATGAATATAATTGTCATAGTGAAATCTATACTTATTCTTATCTGAATTCTTAACTGAATTCTATTTCAGTTAATAAAATTTCCAAGTATCAGTCCTAAAAGATTGAGTGTTTTCCTATCATAGTCCCAGAAATTTTTGATTTAGTACTTGAATACAATAAACATTTTTTTACAAGGAACTGATACTGTTAAACTATTTGTTGTAGACAATAAATATTGACTTACTTTAATTGCAAACTATGTCGCAGGAGGTTGGCAAGATTGGAATACATACAAGTTGCTCTGGGAGCATGGAAAAAGGGAGCCATGAGAAAATAATTAGAAGAGCAGGAGATTGTTCAGTTTTGTTTTGGAGAATAAGCATTAGTTGAAAAGCAGAGGCAAGATGGCAGAATTAAAGACACATAAATACGAAAGAATAGTATATTGAGGGCTGACACGTACCTTTAATTTAAATGTTTTATTGTCACATCTACTCAAGAAGCTTCCTTTCAACATTTGTGATTTGTGATACAAATGTTTTAGTATTAATCTTTCTCTAATAAACGATTTTTTATTTCAAAATAGATCTGGAGGCAGGCTACAGCTCAGTGGGAGAACACATGCTTAGCATGCACGAGGTCCTGGGTTCAACCCTCAGTACCGCCATTAAAAACAAACAAACAAATAAACAAACAAACCAACCTAATTGCCTTCCCCCCAAAAAACAAAGAAACAAACAACAAAACAACAAAATAGATCTAGAGTTAAGATCACATATAAATTTTATCAACAGTGTAAAAAATTCTAGACAAATATATTTTCTAGTATTTAAATAATATTCTAAAACTGGTTGTGTAATCTAGTCATCTTAGTTCAGTCGATAGGAACATCATGAACTTTTTGCATTATTTAGAAATGTACTTTGTAATGGTAATTTCATGCTGAATTCCTCAAAGGGATGGTGGTGTATAAGAAACACTTGGGAGAGGAAACAAGTAAATACCCAAATAGTTCTCCAGCCGTTGTTAACAGAACAATGAAGGTGCAGCATGTACACTAATTTGAAGGTTAACTTTCATGTGTCAACTTAGCCGGCCCATTGTGCCTGGATATTTGGTCAAATATTATTCTGGATATTTTTTAGGTGTTTTTTTGGATGAGATTAACATTTAAATCATTGGGCTTTAAGTAAAGCAGATTCCCCTTATGATGTGGGTGAGCTTCATTCAACAGTTGACGGCCTTAAAGGAACAAAGACTGACCTCCCCTAAGCGAAAAGGAATTCTGTCAGCAGACAGCCTTTGAAGTCAGGTTGCAATTCATCCCTGGGTCTCCAGCCTGCCCTCCTCTCCTGCGGGCTTGACACTTGCACCTCCACACTCACTGGAGCCCATTTGTTTAAATAAATAAATAAATAAATAAATAAATAAATAAATAAATAAATAAATAAATAAATAAATAATCTATACACACATAATCTCCTGGTGGTTCTCTTTTCTGGAGAACCTTGATAATAATGACACTGTCACAATGAGACACTCTTAAACACTCTGAATAACATTATTCCTACCCACAAAATGAAGGAACTGCACCACATAACTTCAGAATATTTTGTAGCCAGAATTTCTATGAGCTACAATTTAAGTTCATTTTCTCAAAGAATTATAAGAAATAAGAACTTGACTGAGCTGCATTCTATTTCCATTGTTGATCACTTACAGTGTAATCTTTAGTAAGCACTAAGAGGCAATAGTTGTAGTTATATACAAATTCATAACCATGTATAATCACTCTGTTTCTAAGGAAATCAGTTTAAGTCCATATGATACCAGCACAAATGGCAAGAGAGAGAGAAAAAAATCTACATACACAGATTTTTCCCCCCAAACTAACCACTGTATCTTTTTTTTTCACGAACTGACCAGAACAACTAATATTTGCTTATCATTTTATTTAAGAGTTATTGCTTTGATTGAAATTATATTTATTTTCAATGGTGAGTCATCTTTGCAATGTTATTTTGCTTTTAAAAGCTAACGATCTGTGCAGAATTCATATGCATATACCATCAAAAGCATTTACATAAACACACAAAATAATTTATTTTCTTGATAATCCATCCACGTTGGCAACTATGTTTTTTAAACAGATGGCACTATGATAAATTACCCAATACACAGGAATCATGGCATGAATCTGGAAACTTTGCACAGATGCTTATAATGAAATGTTCATGATCACATAACACTTGCATATTCAGAGAATGACAGAGCCTTCTGTTGTGAAAGACATTTATATGGTGAGGTTTCTTTTAGTAATGTTTTGTGGTGCTGCATTTTTTAAGGGTGATGTATTCCCCAGGAATTAAATGTATTTATTTATATTTATTTAAGGTAACATATTTCTAAGGAAAATTTGGGATGGGAAAGATAGATTTAGAGGGTTTTTTTTTTCTTTATCATTTTAATAAAAGGAGTTGAAAATACTCTGGACTTAAAGGTGTTTACAAAACTAGCTTTCCAGACCTCAAAACAATTTTAACTTTCAACCCCAGTGTTCTCCACGATATCAGGAGAAAAACTTCATTGTATTATATGGAGAAAATATCATTTCAAGTGAAAAATAAACTGTTGATATCAAGATATATGCCTTGTGATGCTATGTTAATTCTCCTTGAAGTGCAAGCTACAGAATACCAGGTAAAATGGACCATTCAGGAAAAAAATCTTTAATTCCAAAGGCACAAAGCTAATCAATTTGAGTTGTAAAGGACTTTAAGATGATATTAATAGGAAACTAGTGACTTGAAATGTTGAGGGATGATTCCCAAGGAAGGCAGATAAATCATTTGACATAATACTAACACAAATAACTGGTAGAAACATGGATGATAACAACCTCTTTCTTGGTTCTTTAATACTGAAATATGTAAGTCTCTAATATTCCAAAATCTGAGACTCAACCCCCAACACAAATTCTGTTTCTCTGGCTTACATATGGAGAAAATACATAAGTCCTAGTGAATTCTAGGAAGGAACTGGAGCACACAATTTATTTCTTTTTTACTCTCTGTGTCTGTCTTCACATGTGTCTCTCACATACATATCACTACACACATATAAACTTGCTTTAAAAAATTCAGTGGAACATATATGGGACCATAAGGAATATGCACAAATATTACTAATTATTTTAACTTCATTTGGATTAGCTCTTCTAAATTATACATAAGCCATTCTCATCCACCTCCATGTGTATTATATGGGCAGTCATTATCGAACTTTAAGTCTATAAGCCAATGGTGATGAATTCAAAGTCCAATCTTGCGACACTTGTCTTTCAGTTTTATATTTCTAAACTGAATTATGAACAGATTTTGCCTAGGCACATTTGAGAGTTCCTTAAACAAAGTCTAAATTTAATTGATGTACAATACATTTTATCTCTCTATGATAAAAAATTTAAGTATTATCAGGGACTTTTGTTGAAACAAACTAGTAGTCAGTATTAAAACAGGAACTTAGAAATCCCCCCAATATTTTGATTCTTCTTAAGTGAGCTACAAATTGTTATTTTCTGATTAAGAGGAGTATAACAATCCCTTACTGAGTCAATATAAAAATGTGGGAGCTATTTTTTTCTTCTTTCAGTTTATATATCATGTTAAATATACTTTGGTTAATAAAAAATTTAAATATAAATAAAAATTTATGAGGGGATAGATTAAGTAGATACAAAGAGAAAGATCAGTTTTCCCCTGTATTTCCCTTAATTTTTCTCTCTTCACTCTAATTTGCTTTTACTTATTTTTCTTATGTTGAGGTGTTGTGTTTAATGATTATAACAAAATAAGAAAACTATCAAGAAATACTCAGGCCAACAGTTTTCAAAACATGGACTAGGGAATTCCTGCATCTCTATGGGACTTTTTAGGGGGTCCACAAAGTCAAAACTATTTCCATAATATCAAGGCCTCATATGTATTTTTCACACTCATCTCATGGAGTTTTCCAGAGACTACATGACATGTGACATCACAACAGATAGGATGTGGGAACAGACATGAGAATCCAATTATATTCTATTAAGACAGACACTAAAAAGTTGTGTGTGTGTGTGTTAATGCCACTCTTCTGACTAAATTATTTTGTGATTTAAAAAATCAAGTTATTATTTTCCTTAAAAATATTGTAAAATTATCCTAATGTTCATAGCAGAACTGTTTATAATAGCCAAGACACAGACACAACCTAAATGTCCATCAACAGATGATTAGATATATATATATATATAATGGAATATTACTCAGCCATAAAAAGGAATGAAATTAATGCCATTTGCAGCAACATGGATAGACCTAGAGATTATCATACTAAGTGAAGTAATTCATATAGAGAAAGACAAATATCACATGGTATCACTCATAGGTGGAATCTAAAAAAATGACACAAATGAGCTTATTTACATTACCGAAACAGAATCACAGACATAGAAAACAAACTTATTGTTCCCAAAGGGGTAGTAGGGGAGAGGGATAAATAAGGAGTTTGGGATTAGCAGATACATACTACTATATATAGAACAGATAAACAACAAGGTCCTACTGTATAGCACAGGACTATATTCAATAGCTTATAATAACCTATAATGAAAAAGAATATAAAAAAGAATGTGTGTGTATATATATATATATATAATGTATAACTGAATCACTATGCTGTGCACCAGAAACTAATACAATATTGTCAATCAACTATACTTCAATAAAAATTAAATTAAAAAGCATATAATGGCTTTACTACCATTTTAAATAAATTAATAAATAAATACTTATTAATTTTTGTTTTAAAATTTAACAATGTAAATATTAATAGATACAACTCATTAAAAAGCTATTTGGAATTCTCAGTAATTTTTAGGTGGATGAAAGAATCCAAAGTCCTAAAACCTGAAGATGCTCTGCCATAAATTAACCCTCAATACCTGAGATTATTGCCACTTTCCACATAAATGTAAAAACCGAAAGTGACCGGAGTGCCCTAGTGTATACATCTCCCTTTTCTGTTAACCTATTCAGTTAAAGTACAGTAAGATATTTGATATTCAAATCACTGTGCTAAGCCCTGGGACTAGAATGATGAAGGAGACCCTGTGTCTATCACCACAGGAAGCAGTGTTCTGAATTAGCACGTTCTTGCAACTATGAGGATGGTATCCGCTTGAGAAATTGCAGCATATATCTGATACAGAGTGTTGTCTACTGAACACTGCCTTTCGCATTTTTATACTAATTACTATGCCTTAGCTATTCTTTATCTGCATTTATAACAATGAATCAAGGTGACTGCCTTCCTACTCCTAAGGTCATGGTGCCTTTCTTTATACAAGGCCCAGAGTACACCTGGGCTATGCCCACTGCCTCAAAATTTTTTATTATGGCAGGAATATAAAAAGAAAAAAAGAAAAAAATCCTTATAATATAGGCTTTTGAGAGTCTATTTTAAAGTCAAAGCTTTTGATTTACTAAAGTTGGGCTTTTTTAAGAGAATAAAAGATTCTTGAAAGGCAAACGTTGAAGGCATTTAGAGCAGAACATCAGCCTATGTCACAACAAGAATTGGGCTGATTAGAGAGGAAAACATGGGACTTGGCCCCAGGAAGATGTAGCTCATCTGGCATGGGGTTTAGAAGAAGATACTGAAACCTGCAGTGAGAGAGGAGATTTAGGAAGGTTATGGATGGAGAAGCTAACAAAGCATCATAAGCCCGGCCAGCACGGGTCCCACCACCACAGAGCTGTGCGGCGGAGGCACCGCAGTTCCCCAGTGAGTGTGCGCAGCACCTGTGCTGGGCTGAGTCATGTTGGTTACGCTTCTCATCACTCCTGGTAAGGGTGTTCCTGGATCATTTTCTGCACACAGAAGTGATTCTCACCTATGCTGCAAGATTCCTCAGAACTCCATTCAAAATACCCAACACAGGTGCTCAGCATTTACATCCAGACTTCTTGTAAGCCCTTCAAATAACACCAGAGAATTTACGAAATTAGAATGACATCTGGCAAAGACCTAAGCTACTGGACTATGGAGGTGGATATCAGACCTGTTACTCAGGGATTTATGTCCATACCCCAGAGTCATTACCAACCTTTAGGGAAAAAACAAAACAAAACAAAGAGAGAGAGAGAGATGTCTAGTCATTTGAACCCAAGGTCGTGACCCTTTAGGGAAAAACTATCATAACAAGGAAGAAATAAGTTTTTCAAGGGGGGAAAAAAAGGAAAAGAAAAAAGGAAGAACATGGAAAATAACCTTTAAGTCTTCTTTCTTGGATTTTGGACTTTCAAAATATGGAACCTCTTTTCAAGTACAGAACACAAATTTCTACAGCTCATCCCGAAGTGTTGTGGCTGAGAGAATATTTGAAAAGGTTGGAATTTGTAGATGAATTCTGGTTTCTGCATCCAAGCCAGAAGGAAAATATGCAGCTGATAACATGGACACTAAGTCTCTTTAGAGATGTCTTGAGAAGCCAAGAAGGAGACGCATCATTCTTTAGGGTGTGAGAACAGCTGCACCCCTCTTGAATCAGATGCAGTTTTGACTCAACTGGATAACGATGCACAACTAAATGCTCAAAGAAAGCCTTGCCTCTGCTGGTGGCAAAGCTACGAGTGGAGGGCATGAACGTTCTTGGATCCACTGTAGACCTTCTGAACCGAAAAATCTGGGTGTGGTGCTTTAACAAACCATTCAGGTGATTCTGATACACAGTTACTTTGAGAAGCATTGTTCTGCGGTAAGACACAGCGTCCTCTAGTGCTCAGATGTTGGAAAGATGGCAAGTGATAGAAAAATCAAGTTTGAGAATATTCAGCTTTCAAATTCTAGGGCAAAATGGCATTCTTGCCTAAGAATAAATGTCTTTTTCAGGAAACAATGTTGTACTCGGGTAGGATGAAATCGAGATGGAATTCTTTTTTTTTTTTTTTTTTTCAGACAAAAGCAACAAAATTCTATTCCTAATAATCTGTTGTACACTGGCTTCCATACTTATGGAAATAATAGTATATTTCATATTAGAGAAAGTTCAAATATAGTGTAAAGAATTTATTGATCAATTTTGGGTTTCAAATTAAACAATTTTTTAGTCTAATGGAAGATACTAGATTGACTTTACTGTTCTTTTTTTCTGTATTTTAGACACTTCTTTACAAATATCAAGGTAAAATTAAGAGATCTGAGTAGAGATTTTTGCAAAAGCCAAGTGTAAAGACATAGTATATAAATGATACAAAGACAGCTTTACTGTGACTTAGAAAGGAAATAAATGTGTGAGCAGTGAGAGAAACATAAATCTATAGAATAGAAGACTTGTTGACATATTCAGCAGGGGTCTGATAAGGGACGAAACACCCCTTGGGGTGGGGCAAGATAGGGCACAGAACAAGCCGAGAGAGAAGATCTGGTGCCTGAGGCACATTATAACCACAGAAGAGGAGAAGTAACAGCTTGACATTTCCAGATGGAAGGAGAACTGAAGGCGGTGTCCGGGGATCTACCTCCAAGCTTGCTTGAAGCATCCAAGAGCTACAGAAGCTCTTCATCATTCTCCAAGCATGTGGTCATGCTGAGCACCTGGGACCTGCAGGTGCCACAAGTTGGAATAAGGCAGCAGCAGAATCTGGTAACACTATGATCTGAGGTCATGGGAGCTACCCACTTATCCTGAGAGGATACCAGCCTGATCGTCTAAAAGCAGGCAGACCACGTGCACCTGAGCAGACATCAGTTCAGGAGAGACAGTCAGACAATGGAGTTCAGTAAGGACAAGAAGATGGTTATGGACAATGCCTTCCATGGAGATTAAAACATTTCACTTTGAACCAAGGTATTAAACTGGAAAGTCATGGCAAGCCCCTCAGAAGCAGAAAGTAGCCCTGATAGTACTCTTAAACTTTATATTGACTATTTAAATGAAAGTTACTGTTTTAAACCAGAAGAGATCAAATTATATTCAATAAACAAATGGAAGGTCCACTCCTCTGTCCCTACCATTAGCAGGAATGTATACTCCAAGACTCAATGTCAGCTATAGATAATCAAGTTATATTGTCAGTTAAAATCCATAACTAAATACAGAAGGACTCAGAATCCACAGGTTTTTCTTTTCCAAAAATCTTAGATCGTCCAACAAAAGCCCTCCCTCACAGCAAGTGAGGTACTTTGGGAACATCTCAGATAAGGAGATCAATTTGTGTCCAAAGAGATATTATACTGGCAGTTAAGTAAATGCACACTCTTTACCTAAAACTATAGTTACAGGCAATCCGGCATGTAGAAAAGCAGCAATAAACTGCATTTGTTGAAGTAGGATGTTCACTATCATACTAGCATCTTTTCAAATAAATATGAGAGGAAGCTACAACAATCAAAAAGTTTCCCGGGAATATTTGTGAAAAATCAAAATGACTTATTCACCAAAGCTAAGCTGAGTAACCTGGCATGTGTGTTTCTCAAATATTGACATCCACTTCTAAGGCCATAAGATACAGCTTGTAGCCAGGATTTGAGTGCAAACAACTCAAGATATGCTACATAAAATGATGCCAAATGAGATAATAAATGCCTTCTATAAAAACAAACTTACTCATAAAAGACATTCTCTGTAGACAGATAACTCACACTGACAGCTGGTGAATTTCAGAATTCTTTAGGCAATTCTTCTATTGACCATTCTCTCTGGCCCAAGTTTATAATGTTAACTGATTATCATGAAAAAAAGGTGGCTAAGGATACATTTTAAAAAGAGAGTTTAGATAATTTGGGATTTGTAATGGCAGACACTAAAGAGCTTTAATATGTTATGTTATATTATCTTTCTAGAGATGTAGACAAGTTAAAAGGATGAAGCACAAAGGAAAGATTCCAGCAAGGCATGTCTGGTTATATAATTAAGATTGTAGCCTGATACTACAAACAAAAGTTTCCAAACAGTACACATTTCAAAAATGCAGCCATAAATCTATTTAAAGAGCTTCTTCATTCAGACCTGCAAACATAGCATTGTCTTTGTCAATTTGTCTGTCGTCTGTTCTGGTAAATGACATTGTTCTGGAGCAGTAATCAATTGATGTCTCCATGCCATCTGGCATCCTGTTGCTGAGCACAGCAGCCGCCCCGTAAGGTGAAGTGTGAGTGGCAAGAAGCCGGGTTTGTGTTCATCACGATGTCACAGTCCAGACCACACAGTCAATAAATCCTTCATATGCCAGGCTCATCCTAATGGTGAAGAAATGCCTTGGCAATGCAGCAAAGAAAACCTGATGCCAAGTAATCACTCCAATAAGATTTTGGAAATCTTGCTTTGTTGATAGAATGACCTCATAAGAAAGGATACTGTTCTTTACTGGGATGGAATATCAATGTCATTAACAGCTGTGTCATTACATAAAATGTTACTGAAAACTCTTGAGTTCATATCTGTTCTTTATCACTTAGGTATATGAGTAATGTTTCTTACGGACTCACTGTCACCTATCAGTAGGGTCTTCAAATGTCTTGAGTGTTAAAGGCTACACTATTCATAATTATGCAGCAAAAACAAGCATATACCAGGAGTGTCTCAGAAAAATAAAGTACCAGTCTACAATTTGAGAAAGCTGAGTCCCATTAGCTATTATGAAATTCAAGTAAAAACTTTAGTTCTTATCAAAATGTTCCCAAAATACTACTAATGGATTACTTTCAAAACATCATAAATAATCAGCTGTTGTTAAGCTCGGGGGTGGTAAAAGTTACACAAATCTTCCTTGATGCAAGAATAGTAAGGTGTTGATTTTGTTTAAAAAAATCACTAATGCATATGAACTATAATCGTGGTGAACCTATACATTCCAGGAAGTCTTTCTTTGCCATTATATTTCATGACTCCCACAGTCAGCATTACCCGCCATGGGAATGTGTGTGACTTGTTCAAAAATATCACCTTGAATTTGATATTCCAGATCTTCTACTGCATTCTGTAGACAAAAGAGACATGTCTAACTTTCCAATAAATTGCTTCATTGTGTGTATCCAGCTGGCACAGAACTGATTCAGAACATACCATGGGGAAAGTTATGGGCACATCCCTGCAGCAGATAAACACCTATAACACATGAATCATTTCTGAAGATATCCCCAATGATGAGACATTTCTTCTTTACAAAAGTGTACTTCCTCTTTCTAACAGCGAAACTCTTGGAGAAATAAGCACACTGTACGTTTAAAAGTTTCTAGAAAAGTGATCTACATGCTTTAGACATGTATTTATACATTCAAGCAACTACCAAGTTTTTAGACACTGTCTACTGTATACTAAAGAATTTGCAATGTGCTAGGAATACAAAGATGTACAAAATGATGTCCATTTTATGAACTCAGATACAAGAGAGTGACACGAGAAAATCAACATGTAAGGAACTACAGCATTTACTCTAAAGGCACCCCGTCTCTTTTTCTTTAACCACTTACCATGGCCTATTCACATGTTTTAACTGAAGTAATCACAGTATAACATTCACTTAAAAATGACTATTTATTTGAATGATGCAGATCAAAAGAAGGAGCGATAAAAATAGGACTAGTCCTCCATCCTTCTATTTTCACATCTTTGCTTCTAAATTTTCATATTCTTGGAAGATGGCCATCCTTCCTCAGGATGATGGTGACTGCCTTTAAATGTACTTTTATTTGCCCTTATACTTTGATGTTGCTGCTTTTGAAATCTATGATAACACACACAGGGACATTTCTTATCTCTCTAAGACCAAGTGAGAAGAGTGGGACCCTTATCACTGTTGGTCCTACAATCTTATTGTGCTTTGGGAAACCGAGTGTGATGAACAATAGAAACCAACATTTTTCTAGTTATTTATATTTATAAAATATAAAATAGAGCTATGCAATGATATTATAATTTATTACATGCTTTTCCATATATTACTTCATGAGATCTTCCCCCAAATTTAATGAAATACACAGGATAGAAACACATATTCTCTTTTTAGGGCTCCTAATGTCTTTTCTATGTCCACCGATTTAGGTTTAAATAAGCTTATGCATTCATAATTTTAACAATTACAGGATAAAAATAAGTCAGATGTGTATATCTATTTGTAGGGGAATACTTTCTAAGGTCTACAAATAGGTTGCCTTTCAAGTCATGTTTCTTGGGATTTGTGGCACTAATCTATATTTTATGCCATGTTAATCTTTTAAACAGAGCCAGACAACTGACAACAGATTTATATAGAGGACTAAAAAGTCATCTGGCAGGCTTAAGGAGGAAATCAAAGATAGAACCAACCATTACTTGGAGTCAGCAAATTATCTTAACATAAATTTTCTCATGGCCAGCAAAACAAGCTTCTCCATACTTGGGCATATACTCTGAATAAAATTTCTTTGTATGGTAAAATCATTCTGTGAATGTGATTGGTAAACATAAACAGACAAAAAAATAATGTTAAGATACAGATTGTGCTAAGACATAGCAAGATTAATTGTTAGTTGCCTAATTATATTTAGTAACTGCAATAATGCCCCGGCAATCCAGTGCTTAAACTTAGTCATACTATTTAGCATTACACTCATAATCCAGTTGCAAAACAGAGGTGAATCCCAGCAGATCACAATGTCTACATTGTGGCTTTTCACTCTATTTCTTCCCATTCTCCCCCAAAATCAGGTTTGAATTTTGGCATTTGCAATGTCACTATGGGGTAATAAAAATAAGGTTTCAGAGAAAAAAACTAAAGGAGAGGTATCTGGAAATATTGCAAAGAGAATAAAGGGAAAGAAGACATTGAAGACAGAGCTTGCAGGGGAGAAAAAGAAAAGACAAGAAAAACAGGAGAGATTACTCTGAGAATGAAGGCAAGCCAAGACCAAGACCCTGCTGGGGAAGGGGCCACCTGTTACTCTTTTTTAATGCTTGTCTCAGAAGTCACTGGATGACTCCAAAATGTGCTCACAGAATGATCAAAATTGCTTCATTAAGAAGCTTATTTTATTTTGTTCACTTATTTTCTTTTTTCATATGAAGTATAAACCATACCTTAGAACTTGATGATAAAAAACTCATTTAAAAACTTTTAATGCCCTGTCGTGTTTCTAGTATTCCATAGGTCCCACCATCCATGATGCTGAATTTCACCCTCTGTTTAAGTTACAAAATTCTGGATATAATCTGAGTGATTTCTAAGGAATATCAAACATTCAGTTCTCCATCAATCATATATCTAATGGTTTTAATACCAATATTTAATCCTGCCTGACCCAATTTTCATCAGGTTTTGTGAAATTTTTGTTTGTAACATAGTATTCCTTCTTCATGTGTTAGTTGTCCTTGTCTAAATTAGAGTTATCTCCCAGTAACAGAGCTATTTAGTTTTGTATTCTGTTTATCAGATTACTGATTGATTTCACTTATAGCAGGTGGATTTCCATAGATCTTACAGAGGTATTTAGGGATAAAGAAGTGTGAAGCCTCCAAATAATAATGAAATAATTGAGGAAAATAATAGTCACATATATGTACATACATATGTTATCATATACATTTATATGAAGAAAGAGAACATGATATTGAAAATGTGCTAAAATAGTAACATCTAAATTAAAAAGTTACATTTCAGGAAACTAATAAAGACATGAAAATATGGCTGATCACAGTAATAAAAATGAATTAAACATAAAGCCATATTTTATCAAGTGAAAAAGGAAAAATAGGAAAATATGTAATTGTCTTTTGAACATAAAGGGAACACATTCTAAATCGCCTATGGGAGTATAAATTGATAATATTTTGTAGAGGTAGTTGGTGGTGTGTGTTTTAGTCATAAAAATGTACATACCTTTTGAACAATCCTGATTTAAATAATTATTCCATGAAAAATAAGAAATATGTAAAAATATTTATAATTATTATGGCCATTTTTATACCACTATTTCCATGATAAATGCAAAGCAATCTACCTTTACAACAAAAGATGAGTTAGATAAATGATAGTATACCCATAAAAACAATTAAGATATAGGCAATAAAATTAAATGGGAGAAAAATATATGATAGCACCAGTTATATGAAAGTAGACTGCAAAATACTATATTTGGTACATTTATAAATTAGCTTAAAGTAAGAGGTGTAATTGCACATGAGTAAATAGGAGAAAAAAGATAAACTGTAATACAAGATAACAATTCTCTGAGCAGCCAGGCACTAGGACCCTGCCTCTCAGAGTGAGGTCGGTGAACTTCCTGAATCCATCTCATGTAGGAGGCTACTTTAAATATCCCACCCCAGATCTACTCAAATCAAAGCCCAAGGATGTGTCCCAGAAATCAGAATTTTTAAAGACTACCTAATTGATCTGGTGGAATGCTAATGTACAATTTTTCTGAGAGTAGAACTCTAAGATAATCAAGTGCCTGGTAAGAGTAAATTTAAGTCAGTTTAATAAGTTAGATTATAAACAAAGAAGGGTGCTGCTTCTCATTCTCTCTTTTTTCATGTTCAAAAAATGAGTTTCTCCTTCTTTCTTTGCTCGAGCCCTGTGTCATTTAGTTTCAGAATTTACTTCCTTACTATGATTCTCCGGCCTTTGCCAGTTCCATGAAAATGAGCTTAGTACCGTATTTCCTCAGAAGCTGTGGCTTTTTATTGATTTTAATTATCCCCTTAGAGTCTAGTGTTTCAGACTTTTACCAGATTGTTGGTACCTATAAACCTTTTTCCAGAACTTTTCACACAGACAACCTGTATCCCAGTATAAATAGCACAGGGCTACTTCAGTCTTCCCACTGTTGCCAGAAAATAGGTTCTTGTCTCACACAGGAAAGAATTCCAGAGCAAGGAATAGTAAAGTGAAAGCTAGTTTATTCAGGGAGATATACACTCCATAGACAGAATGTGGGCCATCTCAAAAGGCAAGAGGGAGAGGCCAAGAGGTGTGGGGGTATTTGGCTTAAATTAAAAGTAGATACACACTCCAAAGACAGAGTATGGGCCATCTCAGAAGTCAAGAGAGAGCAAACACAAGGTGCGGGGCTGTTAATTTTTATGGGCTCAACAATTTCATTTGTCAATAAGGAGGATTATTCCAACTATTCTGGGGAAAGGGTGGGGATTTCCAGGAATTTGATCCTACCTACTTTTTGACCTTTTGTGGTTAGCCTAGGAACTGTCATGGCACCTGTGGGAGCACCATAAGGCTCAAGGTCTACTGGTAATCAAGTCTTCTGCCATCTTGGTTCTAACCAGTTTGTTATGTCTTCAATTGCTGTGTCATTCCTTCAGTGATTGTGCCCAGGGCCCCTCCCTCCTGTTTCACACTGAAACAGAAAAATGGGGTGTGAGAGGGTGGCCATGTCTCAGGTCTCAGTTGAATCCCTGGTTCCTGCCCTGCCAAATGAGGGTCCTTGGCTTTGCACAGGAAAGAATCCAAGAGTGAGCCTTGGTAGAATGAAAGTAGATTTATTCAGAGAGATACATACTCCATAGACAGAGTGCAGGCTGTCTCAGGGGTCCAGAGAGTCCATGAGGCATGGCTGGGGCAGGGGGTGTGTTTTGTAGAAATACATTCCATAGATGGAGTGCAGGCCACCTCAGAAAGCAAGAGAGAGCAACCACGAGGTGTGGGGTTTGTACATTTTTATGGGCTCAGTAATTTCATCTGCTAACAGGTAAAGGGATTATTCCAACTACTTTGGGGGAAGGGTCTGGGATTCCCAGGAATTGGGTCATCACCTACTTTTTGACCTTTTATGGTCAACCTTGTAACTGCCATGGCACCTACAGGAGTCCCATTTAGCAGCTAATGTATTACAATGAGCATATGATGAAGCTCAAGATGGTGAATCTTTCACCATCTTGGTGCTAATTGCTATGTCATTCTTTCAATGGTTGTGCCCTCCTCTTTTCCCTCCTGTCTCACCATCATTCACTCTCCTTTGACTCCAAGAAATCTTTGTTTTACCTCCTACTGAAGTAGGAGTGCCTGTCACTGCCTGCAGGCGCTTCCGTATTAGGTGCAGCCATACTCTTAAAGAATTGTGTTGCTTGTAGGGTTGAGCACTTTTCAAATTCTAAATACCCAATACCTCACCTGCCACATCCAGGTTTGAATGCCTAGTCTTTCTGCTCCAGAGACTTGTTCAGATTTACTCTGATTAAGAATATTTCCCCTTTTGCCAGAATTGTTGGAAACCTATTCTTATTCAACAGTCTATTGAGGACTTCAGAAAATTGCAAAAACAAACAAACAAACAACAAACAAGCAAAAAACTTCCCCCCAAAACTACATTCTACTAGTTACATTCAGTTACTCCACTTCTGGGAAAATAAACTAAGAAAATAAGCCAAAGTTACAAAAATGCCAACTGTAATAGTATTTACGTTAAAAAATTAGAAAATGGTTTATTACTTGTGTGATTTTTGGTAAGTTACTAAAGCCCTTTGTGGCTAAATTTCCTGAACCATAAAATTGGGATAATAATAGTACTTACTTAAAAGGTGGTTTTGAGTTTTAAAACAGTTAATATATTCAAAGTGCTTAGGAAAGTGTTTGCAAATTATTATTATCTTCATATAAGTAACAATAGTACAATAAATTATGGTGTAATCATTGATAATATATCTCTCAGTCATTACAATATTTTAATAAAAATTAATATTATGAAATAAAATTTAAAAATAGGAAAATCATAATAACAATTTGACTATTATTATATATAACTATAAATGTAACTGTGTATTTTGAGTTTTAAAAAGCTAGAATGGAATACATCAAGTGATATTTCCCATCTTTGTGAAATGTAAAATATTGGGTATTTTTTGTAACCATATTTTCTTTATAGAAGGCATTGTTCTTATAAAAAATTAGAAGTATTTATAAAACATAAGGGCATTTTTGTGCCATGAATATGCCTAAGGAAGACTAACATACAATACGGGATGATTATTTCCCAAACTGTCTCAAAACTCCTTCAATGCTGCTAAGTAGAAAACAACCAGACCAGTGGTAACTGTTATAGTGAAACATTAAAAGCAAAAAGCCTCTGTAAGAGACTAACAGAAAATGTTCACAGTCAAGACCATAAGGGGTGCCTTGCCAGAGTTTCAGCTTATATGGTTGCAAAACCTGAGCGGTATGAATGTTGTGTCAAGCATCTGTGGTATTTCAGGAGTGTTACTTACAGGGCATTCTCAACATCTAACAGCATGATCATTAACCATCAAGGCTGTCAGGTAACAGAATAGTGCTTGTCTACTAAGCCTGAAACAAGACTCACTGCCTGCGACCATCCTTCTGCTGGCTCCATGTGAAAAAAATAATGACATCACAGAAGTAAAGTAGCAGCTGTATGTTGAGGCACAAAGGAAGAAATCCTCCAATAAGACAGGAAGAAGAAATGCACTGCAGTAATGCATCAAATAATGTGACATACCTGAGAAATCATGGTGACAAATGAACTGAAGAGACAGTTAACTAGAGATGGTTCACTGAAACAAAGATATCGGACGGAAGAAAAATTGCCAGATTCTGTAATCAGTTATTGTTGCTAGTCACCTAGTTTAAATATGTGTTAAAGATTAAAATCTTCTTGTAATGGATTATTTTATTGTTTCGCTTCCCATTTAAAGATGAAAACCAAGTATGTATATATGTGATATATTTTCATTGTGGTGAGGGGTATTAAGAGCATGGAAACTGCTCTGCTGAACTCAGTAACATCAAAAGCATCCCTCAGCAATTGCAGGGTTTGGGAATAAGACCAACCACATGCCCACAAAGAAAACAATTAGTGGAGCTGTGTGGCAGGAAAGAATTTTGACATTTGGATAAAAAAGTAACATATATTAAACTAATGAACTCTCTTTCACATGGGTCACCAGAGTGACTATATTTTAAACAGAAATACCATCACTTAAGTACCCACTGCAGAACTGTCAGTGTACCATGTCTGAAAAAAAACCTTTTTTTTTCCTTTTAGATAGACCATACATTCTATAACTTTGTGTAACTAGGTTGTCATTACAATGAACTATATTCAAAACACAATATGAATCATTGTGATTGTGAAAGTCATTGCTTAATAAATGCCTGCTAAGCAGCAATTTTCCCAGGAAAGAGAACTTTAAAAGACCAAAGTGGCTACTATTGTTACCAAAAAATTGGCCTCTGCACCATGGAAAGTGAATTAGAGCTCGGAGGCAGAGTTTTGGGAGCAAAGAAAAGAGCAGCTTCATTGCCTTGCCCGGCAAAGGGAGTCACAGCAGGATAATGCCTTAAAGGCATTATCTAGGGGTTGGGGTCTTAACCCCTTTTGGAGAAAAACTGGAAGGAACAGAAAAGGTGATAACAATCAGCACTACATTCCTCTTCACCTTAATGAATCATCAGGAGGAACTCTGGAGGTCTGTCCATTCTTCTGAGATTATCAGCCTGTTATCTCCTTCCTGGAGCATAACCTCTGGGTTAAAGTTATTCTCAGCAAACAGTTTCGCATCAGGGAAGTCAGTTGGTTAGTTTGCTTTATACTCCTTCACTATCTTGGAAAGAGTTGACATGAAATGACACCAGACAAATCTAGGTTAAAATTCTGATTCCAGGAGGAATCAGATATATACAGCCAAGTTTCTGATCTTTAGGAAGCTTTAGTGTCCTCATCTGAAAATGTGGTTAGTAATATTTAACTCATATATTGCCAGAATAAAACAAAATAATTTATATATACTGTCAATTATAATGACATGCACAAAATAGTACTAATAACAAATGGCAATCTTACATTTGCATGTTTGAAATTTTAAACACTATGTTTAAAAAACAAAAACAGTATGCTTTAAAAACAAAAAATGGCCCTACCTACAATTGCATGCCTACCTGTTAGTCCACAGTGAGCCCAAAAATGAGACTTTAAAGTGAAAGTGATCATTTGCATTTGCGAGAGAAAGAATGTAACGGCGTTGAAAAGTCAAGTATTAAACAGTTAACAAAAAAGGGTTTGTTTTTGTTTTTTGTTTGTTGTTGTTGTTGTTGTTGTTGTTGTTCTTTCATTTTCCCAAATACCTAATTCAAGGAAGATAAGCCTGAGAGACATAAATACCTCCTGGAGAGTTCCACCACGTTCAGCTGACAAACATGTCTTTTCTGTAAAGTTTAGTGACGACTCTTCAGTGTATTTTCCTTGTCTAAACCAGAAAATCGTGGCTTCTCGTTACACTTGACTGCCTGCAGGGTCGCTGATTGGGGAATCACCAACATTGAGTTCCGTGTAATTTAAATGAGTGCTGGGGCGTGGAGGTTGGCAGGACATACATATTAAAGACGTTCATTCATTAATACAACTAGTCCTTTGATTTTCTTAGCTTTACCTACAGAGTAATTATTTTGTTTCCTGTTTAATCTTTTACACTCCTTTATAACTACATAATCGGCACAGATCGAAGGAACAAAGATTTCAACAACAGCACTTCTTTAAAACAACATGTATATCTTTAAATCAAAAAGAGCATAACAAAGATGTATGTTCCATAAAAGAGGAAAAAATCGTAAAAGTTCTGGTTATGTTAAAAAAAAAACTATTTTCTGTTCAATTTCAACGTCTGTTACAGAAGGTTCTGTATTTTTTCCCCTCCACTTTTAGATAAGCGCCGGCAATCATAAGCCTGCCTCGGTAATACTTTTGTAAATGAACTACCACTGCATTCATACTATTAGCCTCTGAACAGATGTCAGAAAGTGAAGATTGGCTGCCTCTAGATCAAGTTGCTGTTGCCAGCTCTCGCGAGCTTTGTCAGTAACAGTTGATTGTAATGTCAGTGCGGTCCAATTTACAGCCTGGAGCAGCAGCTGCATACTGCATTTCCCTGAAGTATTGCATGGTTTCCACTCCCTGCAAACTTTATCATCAGTGAGTCGGGTAAGTTGCTCTTAATTTACATCCTCGTGTAGAGATGCAAGTTACTGTGAAGCTCATTCTGTAGGAGGAATGTGAACACTTCACGTGTTTGCTGTGCCCCTTTGCTGCTCTGTTGGGGGCGACAGTCATTGTAAATGGGACAGAGGGAGCAAGGGAGCAGCTACTTGCATCAAATCTTTCTGTTATTCGGGGAACGCAGACTGGGTCCATATAACTGCTAAGGAAATAATGGATTTATTCAACTTTGTATAAAGGAACTTAGCACTTGTGGAATCACTGTGATGTATGTTCCTAATGCAACCCCTGAGGAAAAACATTTTATATGCTGTTTTTTACCCTTAAATGCACTGTTTAGTGAATTTCTCCCTAAAAGAGTAAAAAAGTGGTTTTTGATTCTGTGTTTTTCCTTCTTCTCTTTTTTAAAAGTGGCTTAAAATGAATAGTTCTCTTATTGTCTGGCTTTATACAGTACTTTCTTAATCAGCATTTTGCCATCTGAAACAAACAGTATCAATTGGCAAAGGAAAGGTCTGCTTCTTTTATTTAAAAGGAAAATCTATTTCCTGATTTGATTTATAAACTTTTGTCCCTTTTGCCCTGTTTGTCCTCTTTCTTTTAATATGTGTGTTATTAGCAAAGTATTTTACATTTGCTCTTATTTGTATTATTATAGAAACAATAAACAAATATCGACTTTCTGGTTATCCTTTAATTTTGTAAATCTACTTCTGTTTTGATGATATTAGTTCTTGTTTAACCAGAAGATTAAGCATTGAGTATAAAATATATGAAAAAGTAACCTGAAATATGAACAAAATTATATCATTATTTCTGATTTCTATTTATAATTTTTAAATTTTTAATGAATATATTGCATGATAATAAACTTAATTGGGAGTTATTTTCACTAGTCTGTATAATCCTTTCCATAATATAAACTATCTTATAGCTATGATAAATATATTTCCCTTATATAAATACGTAGTTACTTTAAGGTTAAGCATAAGCTTTTAAAGGGTGGCTTTCATTTTAATGACAATCTTTAGAATTCTCTGTGAACTTGAAATAATGTGGTCTTTTGGATGCAAATTAAATTTCTAACTGGATTTACACAGTTCTGTTTTATTCTCCTAGATTTGTTGCTGTTGTTGCTTGTTTTTAATGTCCTGCTTCTTTAATTGGATGAAAATATTTGGGATCTACTCCACATTTCAGTCTTTAAAATAGAAGCTAACATCTTAGCAAATGGCATCTTATTTACAAATTTCTTGGCAACAATTAATAATATATATTTAAATTGCGTGTTGGCTTCCCTTTAATCCTTTCATGCCATAATCTGCTCATTTTTATCAAAACTGGACTGTCTCAAATGTTAGAGAATGATAATCGAATAGATGTCAAGCAGAGAACAGACTGAACTTTCAAAGAAGACCCAAGATATCTGTCTAATACTAAATGTTCAAATTAATCGCACAGTGAAAAGTTTGTGAATGTTCTTCCTGAATGAGGACAGACACAGACCTGATTCTCATACCTAACATAGTGTCTTCTGTCTGTACACATCCTTTTAGTGCTGATTGGGTATCTGGAGGATCCCTGAAAGACAGTGGTATAGTCTATTTATAAAGAGACTTCCTCACTTCCCCACTTCACTTAGCCTACAACAAAACAAGCTTTTTAGGTTGGTATAAAGGCTTAGTTGTTTTAATTTGATACATTTTAGTTGTGCTTGTTCTGGATCATATTGTCTAGATGGCTCTTTCCCCACCATGTTGTGTCCTTAATTTAACATAGAAATATATATTCTAACTTTTTAAAAGACAGGAAAATTACACTCAGAGAATAATATTGTCAATATTGACTTGACCAACCTTTAAGAAGTCCTTGGCTGGCCAATTATTTTGAACATTTGATTGAGATCCAATTATGAGAAGTACATGGCAAATAAAGAACTCTCTATATCAATAATAGTATTACACCCATATCTTATAGCATAACATTACATATTTTTTAAATCAATTGAGGAATTTCAATACTAATTTCAAAACTGAATTAAAAATGCAAAAGATAGGAAATGATTTTTTTGCCTTTTTTAATTTTTAAGTTTTTGTTTTATGTTTAGAATATTTTCCCAAAATTGTCCGTAGATTTTGATATCCTAGAGCATTTGATAAACTTGGACCCTGCCGTATTCATTAGCTTTCAGGTTCTTCCATCTTCCTAGCCCCATCATTCATTTTCTTTTGTAATTCCAAACAAAAGCTCCTCCCTTTGATCAAATATTAAAGATCATGACAATAAGTTAATTAATCTAAGTTCAGATACTCAGTTGTATTTGGTGTGAAAATTTACTCCATTTTTTGTGACAAGCATGTTTAGTATTCTCAGAGTTTAAACTGTTTATTTAACTGCCAGTGGTCAATTCACACCAGAATTTATAGCAGGAAATAATGAAGTTTTATCTAATATTTTAATTATTAATAAAGATTTAGAGATATAGACTAATAACATTTCTTAGTGTTCTTTATTTATCTTTCATTCAATTACTTAATCATGTGATAATATATATTAAAAACATAAAAGCTAAAACTACAGAGCAACGTATTAGACTAGAGAATACCAGATTATGAAAAGACCAATGCAATGCTTACTTAAACAAAGTACTGCACCTAAATATAAAAAGATTAGCCTACACTAGCAATGAGTATGTGAACCTAAGCATATTTTCATATTAAAACCTAGATTTAATAACATGCTATATAACAGTCTCCAAAAGGTAGCACAAAGGTGAGTTGGAATTATATCATAATTCTTGAAATGAACAGAAGCTAACAACGGCTTTTTTGAATGTTACTAATTACATTTTTCACAATTACAAGGTGTAATTACTTGTATTACTAATAACAAGGTGATGACTCATAGATACTATTGCTGAAAAAGTAATATTATTCGTATAAATCATATTATATAACATTAAGTTCTACTCAGCACAAAATATAAATAAAAACATACAAGTAGTTATGTAAATCAAACTAAGTGACATGGGAATGATATCACAACCTTTTAGATATTATAGGACCACTTTTTAACATACACAGTGAAAACTGTTATGTTTATTAATTACATACAAAATCAAAATATTTTGGTATTAATTTTATATTTGCTGTGCAAAATATAAATTTCATTAGTAAGTGTCAAGTTTATAGTAACCTTTATATTATTATGATGATTTATTTAATATTTTTAGAAGATAACAAATTACATTTATTGTGATTATAATGATAGTATATAAATAGTGTTAAATATTATATACATCAATAATACGTTTTATTGGTATTAGCACAAATTCAGTTGTATCAAAATTGGGAACACTAATTATGTATAGATATATATGTGTATATATATGCATAAACCTATGGATAGTTATAGAATTGGGTATAGATACAGGCACAGCCATAGACATAGACAGAGACAGAGACAGAAACAGAGGTAGAGGTAGAGATATATCCATAAGTACTGGACACTGAACAAAATAGTGTACACAATGAATTCATTTATTTAGATATTTGGAGGCAATCAGAAAATACTTTTTGATTGCCAGCTATCCTGAGCAGTGAATATGAAGACCCTAAATCTGGGACAATTATCAAGATAGTGCTCTGAAGGCAATCTAAATTTAAAAAAGAAAAAAAAAAACTGATACAAATTCTCAGTGGTGACAGTATTAGCTTCTTGGACAAATAGTTTGTATTTATAATTACAGTATCAAAACATAATAAAATATTTTATACATTTATGGACCTTTGCTATGTGGATGAGAATTAGTATTTGTATTTGACAGTTTTAAGCAGGTTTTCTTTCTTCTTTCAGCTGTATGAAGATGTTAGTTCTTTCAAATTATACCTTCATTACATTTTTCTGTTCCTCTTTGTCACTTAGAGTTTCAGAATCTGATTTAATTTTTTTATTTAAAAGAATCTCAAGTGTGCATTATGACTTTTTAATAAACTCTGATCTCCCCAAATAGTCTCTTTATTTCATCAAATAAATATTATTATATATTATCAAATAATATTTATTTGATGAAATGTCAAATAGTAATGATTGGGTAAGTCTCAAATACTACTTTTGCTTCCCCCCATTTTTCTCAATAATTCTCAGTTTTAGTCCTTTTATTTCACTCATTTTGTCCACTATCAAAATACAGGTAAATCTGACCATGCTAACATGTTTAACCTCCCTAGTTGCACAGATTTTCTCCAATTAACAAATTAACAGACATGCATAGAGTAACCCCTTGAGTGTAAAATTTCTTCTAAGTCAGCTTCTTCTCCCACACATTACTTTCTCAGCCAGTTTCTCCACTGACAATATAATTCAGGTAGGAAAGCCCTTCATGGTTATTTAGTTTCAGAGAAATTGTCTGGTATACATCCATGGCTTTCCCTTTCCAATTTTACCCATAGGCCTTTATAGCGATCGCAAATTTGTTAGTTTTCACAATTTGTAGAATAAATAACAGCTAGTGTATTTTTTTTCCTTAATATTCTGTGAATAGCTTGTCCAAATTCTCTTCTGACCATAGACTGCGATTGTTTAGAGGAAGAAACCACTAAGCAAAAAGGAGCACAGAAAGGATTGTGGAAACAGAAAAAGACAATAATAGAGGATCCTCCAAGGTTCTTAACCTACTTCCCAGTTCTGTCAAGAGCCAGCCAGCCATGATTAGAACTGTATATATTTCAGACAACACATGAGCCTGTATTTCCTGCTCTAACCATGGTAGAAATTTTATCTATTAATATCTATCATAAGTAGACTACCACTTAATGCCACCTTCGGTGGTGCTGTGTGTGGTATACACACATACTTATGCCTGGGACAAACTTCCTCCTTGAAATACTAAATCTTACACAAGTTTGAAAATAAATCATTCCAAAGTGAAATAGTTTCTAATTTTCCCTTTCACTTATTTCTTTTCTAAATTGAAAACTGAAATATCTCCAACCATATTCTACTTTATGTAAACCTTCATAGCAATAGCAGATTTATTATTTTTCGTAATTTGTAGGATTAATAAGAACTACTATATTTTAGTTAATTATCATCAATAAAATATAATACCAGACACTGTTAAAACTGCCTGCTTACCTCTTTTTCAGAAACCAATATGCAGAGCGAGGGTACAATCAGATACATCCAGCTTCTCTTGCGGTTTCTTCTGCTCTGGGCCCTTGTTGGGAAGTCACATACTGAAGAAGACACCATAATTACCACCAAGAATGGAAGAGTCAGAGGGATGAACCTGCCAGTTCTTGGTGGCACAGTAACAGCCTTTCTTGGAATCCCCTATGCACAGCCACCTCTTGGCAGACTTCGATTCAGAAAGCCACAGTCCTTGACCAAATGGTCTGATATTTGGAATGCCACAAAGTACGCAAATTCTTGCTGTCAGAAAACAGATCAAAGTTTCCCAGGCTTCCTTGGATCCGAGATGTGGAACCCAAACACTGACCTCAGTGAAGACTGTTTATATCTGAATGTGTGGGTTCCAGCACCTAAACCAAAAAATGCGACTGTAATGGTATGGATCTACGGTGGGAGTTTTCAGACTGGAACATCATCTTTACATGTTTATGATGGCAAGTTTTTGGCGCGGGTTGAAAGAGTTATCGTGGTTTCAATGAACTACAGGGTGGGGGCCCTGGGCTTCTTGGCCTTACCAGGAAATCCTGAAGCACCAGGGAACATGGGCTTATTTGATCAACAGTTGGCACTTCAGTGGGTCCAAAAAAACATAGCAGCCTTTGGTGGAAATCCTAAAAGTGTCACTCTCTTTGGAGAAAGTGCAGGAGCAGCTTCAGTTAGCTTTCATTTACTTTCTCCTAGAAGCCACCCTCTGTTCAGCAGAGCCATCCTGCAAAGTGGATCGTCTAACGCCCCTTGGGCAGTGACATCTCCTTATGAAGCTAGGAACAGAACATTGACCTTAGCTAAGTTTATTGGTTGCTCTAGAGAAAATGAGACTGAGATTATCAAATGTCTTCGAAATAAAGATCCCCAGGATATTCTTCTGAATGAAGTATTTGTTGTTCCCTATGATATGCTCTTGTCAGTAAACTTTGGTCCAACTGTCGATGGTGATTTTCTCACTGACATGCCAGGCACACTACTCCAACTTGGACAGTTCAAAAAAACCCAGATCTTGGTGGGTGTTAATAAAGACGAAGGGACAGCATTTTTAGTATATGGTGCTCCTGGTTTCAGCAAAGATAACAACAGTATTATAAGTAGAAAAGAATTTCAAGAAGGTTTAAAAATATTTTTCCCAGGAGTGAGTGCATTTGGAAAGGAATCAATCCTTTTCCACTACATGGACTGGTTAGATGATCAGAGAGCTGAAAACTACCGTGAAGCCTTGGATGATGTTGTTGGGGATTATAACATTATATGCCCTGCCTTGGAGTTCACCAAAAAGTTCTCAGAAATGGGGAATAATGCCTTCTTCTACTATTTTGAACACCGATCCTCCAAACTCCCTTGGCCAGAATGGATGGGAGTGATGCATGGTTATGAGATTGAATTTGTCTTTGGTTTACCTCTGGAAAGAAGAGTTAATTACACAAAAGCTGAGGAAATTTTGAGTAGATCCATTATGAAACGTTGGGCAAATTTTGCAAAATATGGGTAAGTGCCAATTTTTGTAATTCTTCTCATTGAGTTTTGCTTGTTTTGTTTTGCTGAGCTTTGCCTGGTCTCCAGTATAGACTTCATTAAAGGGACACACACATTTTGATTATTTCTTCTCTTCATAGCTTAAGCTGGTTTTGTTTTTTATTATGTAGTGCATTTCAATTCCTTGCATCAGAGTGCTTAAAAGAAATAATCAAAGAACTCTTATGAAAAATATTTTCTGATTTCATTTCCAAAATACTGCAAAGTACTTTAGTACTTTAGTCAACATTTATATGAAAATAGATGTTTACCTCGAGAACTAAAATTGCAACCATGCTGTTTAACCTGAAAGTTGAGAATGTTCACATGTTTAGGAAAGAGTAGGAATATATGTCTTGTTCTCATGCACTGACGCAGTGGGACATTGGTACCCGATACACAAAGAAGCACATGCCTGCTCAGGAAAATCAAACGACAAATGGTGATAAGGTTGATCCTCAGATTACCCAAAATACAGAGTTGCCATTTTATCATTTTTTTATTCCCTAACACATTTGTTTAGAGCTTTCGTGTAACCTGGGTTGGAAAAGAGCTACAAGGTTCCTCTTGTTTAGCTAAGCTATTTTCTACTTGAGTGGTCCTAAGGGGGACATATAATCAGAGACGTTACAAAAGAACATATTCTCCCTTATATGTTGTAAGTATTGTGATGTTCTGTTGTCAATAGGCAGAAGAAAATAATCTCTGAATATATTTTCTATTTTTTTATATTTTATGTGTATATAAAACAAAGTTTTTTTCACTATGCTTCTAACCCCAAATTGAATTTTATGCATTGGAATAATTTGTATCAATGAGAATAACTAAAAAATAGAAATGTGGGCATCTCTTTCTTTAAAAGTGGTTACACAAACTCACAAACTGGTTGATGTGCTAATCCAATCCATCATCTTGTCTTTCATAATTGAAAAGAATGTTGAAAACGATATTGCTTTCTGGTTTTCTTTTCTGTCTTCCATTTGGAATTCATGGTCCTCCATGTTACTGTATGTATGTTTCTACAAAGTACTTGTGTGGTATAATTCTTCTGAAAAATTTTCACATTTATTTGCTGGGTGTAAAGCTAAAATTCTTCCACCTGACATTAATCTTGACATTGATCCTCTGTGATCTTACTGCAACTCAAATCCCCCATACCCAGCTGTTTGGTAGATCAGCTATCTCATTAAGACCAAAGATTCCAAGCTTACACTTCAGAGCCTTGTTCTTGCTCTGTGCTCTGCTTAGAAGGTTTACTTCTCTTTACTACTTCGTTAAGATTTTGACCAACTACATGTTTCATATGGCATATCTTTGATTCCTAGAGCTGTAATTGCCCCAGACCTCTTTTTCACTCTCACAGAAGTCACTGACTGTCACTTGTCTATAGGCTGTCTTTCATTATATTCTGAAACTGGCTTCTTGAGAAAGAAGTTATGGTTTTATTGGATACTCATTAAAGTATTGACATTGGTATATGTCACACTTAACAAATATTTGGTTAATGATTGAATGAGTAAAAGCCAGTATGAGTAAAAAATATTTTTTCAAGATATGAGGGCTATTATATTATTTGCAGCTGTGCAATTTCTTATTCTTATCCCTTCTCAACATCAGCCTAAATTTCTGCTTAAGAAGGATCATCTAATTTCTAGAGCTGTGTTAGAATTACTTATATTTTACTCTGTTCTCTCCCTAAAGGCATAGCCAATCATTTGAATATGTTTTTAATTCTTTCTTGCAATTCTAGAGATTGTCAATAATTTAAGGGGAAGTATTTCTTAAAATTATTGATGTTTGTAATTTTTAAAGGACTTCATATTTTGCATGTTTAAATCATCAAGGAATTTCTATTTTCTCATGTCACGGTGGAGAACCTGACAACCAGATGTGGTAAATGCAATTTTTATGGCACACAGAGAGCAACAGATCAAAGAAGATAATATTTGACACTTGATAGGATAATGGATTGTTTAATCCTAATCTGCTTCTATGATTAGCATATTTTAATGGGAAATAAATGAAGGTTGACACATTTTAATTATAATGATAAATGCATATAAACAAAGTTATAAACCATAAAGATTAAAGTAAACTTTTCAAAGTAGTTTAGCCATAGCAAGATGTCATTTTAGTTGGTGAGTTTCTTTATACTCCATATTTGCACAGTTGAACAGAGATAATAAGAGCATGTCATGTATGTTGAGAGTTGACTTGATGGCAAACATAATGTTAATCTCCTGGTGTGCATTGTCTTTTTTCAGAATAGACCTAAGAATAAATATAGACACTTAGAATGATTAAGTAAACTTCATGGAAGCAGGGAGTTTAAGTGTTAGGTTTGGAAATCTACCCACATTTGACCACAAACATGATGTTCTAACTGTGGTTCTCAACCCAGCGCGATTCTTCCTCTTGGTTCCCCTCCACTGCTCTTACCAGGGACGTTTAACAATGTCTGGAGTTATTTGTGTGTCACTGCTGGGAGTTGGGGAGCCACCGAGGCCAGGGATGCTGCTAAACATCTTACAATGCACAGGACAGCCCCCAGCAGCAGCGAATTCTTCATTCCAAATGTCAGTAACGCCAAGATTGAGAAACTGCAGGTTTTTACTGCCACATAACCCCATACTGACACATTGAGAAAATAAAAAAGTAGAACTAAGAGTTGCAATTATCATTCAGTAAAATGAGTTTTCAAGTTCATGGGTCATAAATTGTTTTAATAAATTTTTCTTCTTAAATAATAAGTTTAGTGTATATTGTATTTCTCATTAGGATTAACTTCAAAATAATTTTGAAGTTTTCTTTGTGGTTTTTTTTTTTTTTTTTTTGGTTAATTGATTGTTTAGTTGTCTCTTATTTAACTTCCAAATATTTGGATAATTACTAGATATCTTGTTGTAGATTTATGATTTAATTTGGTTCTCAGAGGAGACTCTACTCTGTAAGATTTTCCACTTTGAAATATATTGAGAATTATTTTATGACCCAGCATATGATCCATATAGGTGATTATTTTATGTGCTCTTGAAAAGGATGTGTGTTCTCTGATTATTTGGTGCAGTGTATTCTGTAAATTAATTAGTTCATGGTGGCTCAGGTCTTTTACTATTCTTCCTAGTATTTTTGTCTACTTGTTTTAAATACTGAGAAGGGTATTCCACATCTTCAACTATAGTTGTGGTTTTACTTATTTCCCCATTTAGTTCTGCTAATTTGCCTTTTAGTATTTTAAATCTATACTATTAATTTTGTGCACATTTAGGATTATTTATTCTGATTGACTGCTTTATCATTATGAAATCTCTCTCTTTGTCCTGAAGTTGGCTTTGCCTAATATTAAGATAGATACATCAAGTTTCCCATGCTTAAGTTTGAGTAATATATTTTGTTCCATCCTTTTATTCCAATCCACCTATATTTTTAAAAAAAATCTTACAGTTGATGTGATTAATCTATTTGACATTTAATGTAATTATCAATATGTTTTGTTTAAATCTACCATCTCGGAATTTTTAAAATTTTTATTGAAGTATGGGTTATTTGCAATGTTGTGTTAGTCTCAGGTGTACAGCAAAGTGATTCAGTTTTATATATATATATATATAGTTTTGCCTTTAATTTTTTCCCCCAGGGTTTGCTTTAATGCTAACAATTGTTTCTGTAACTTGTAACTGTCTACTTAGAGTTAATATTGAAGCACTTTGTGCTTTGCAACTGACATTTCCCACTTTCAGAACAATTCATGTTTCCCATTTTCCATTTCACTGGTACAACTCACAGATGTAACAAACAATATAGTTTCATGTATTCTCCAACTTTTTTATATTGTTGTCATATGTTTATACAATGTATAATATAAAATCCTTCCTACATGTTATTTGCTTTATACAATCAATTATATTAATGCACATTCATAAAAGAAAAGAAAAATAATCTTTTATGTTTACCCGTGTGTATACCATTTCCAATGTTCTTTGCTCTTTCCTGTGGATTCTAGTTTTCATCTGGCAACATTTCCCTTGGTGCTGGAGAACATCCTGTAGGATTTCTCATTGTGCAGGTTGGCTACTTTCAAATTCTCTCACCTTTCTTTTATCTGAAAATACCTTCCTTTATTTGACTTCGATTGAACTATTTTTTTTTCTTTTTTAAAATCACAGGGAGACCTGTCCCATAGATTCTGGTTTCTTCTATATCCCTCAACTCTTATTTCTGTCTTTTAACCTTAGTGTTAGGCTCAAGCTCCCTGCATCCTGGACAACAAAGTGTCCTCACGTGAATAACCACAGTAAACATGGACTCACCTTAAAGTTCCCCTTCTCTCAAACATCATAGACTTGTACTATGTGGTATCCAGTTCTTGAAACATATTGCCTTGGTTTTTCTTGTTTTGTTTTGTTTGTTTTGGTCCAGAAAATAATTGTTTATGGGGGGGGAGTCAATCCAGTTTCAATTACTCCATCATGGATGAAGATGAAAACCCAACCCCTCCCTGCATTTGTGCTTTAAGAGAATCTTAAAAGATCTTGCCAATTTCTAAGATTATATAAAAAACCTTTTTAATTTGACTTCTTGGCAAAAATAAAGAAAACATTATCATATGAAAGCTCTAAATGGTATTCAAATTTGGTATCTTTAGTTGCAGTGTTTGAGATTTCTTCCAAAATTGAAGCCACAGTATAATTTATGCCTTTGCTAATTGGAGTTACCACCTCTATGTACTTTACTTGCTCCTGCTTTTCCCTCAATCCCATCTCTAAAAACGAATTTAAAGCCTTACGCAAAAAGCAGACAGGTCCATATGTGCATCATGTCCAGTATTCTAGGAGACTATGTGTTGAAATACCAATATAACATATATCCATCAATTATTTATCCAGTCAGTAACTTGATGACCAGTAGATTAAATTAGCCAGCCCTTAATGACATATTTTCAGCACTACCCCAGTAATACAGGAAGTTGGTGAAATCAAACTTGATTTGTCAGAGAGATGAGAACAGCTAAAGAAGGAAAATAATCCAAAATGCATTTAGTAGCATAATGTCAGAGAGAGGAGGATCATGGTTCCAGGACCTCTCCAGTTGCCTCTGCTGTTGCAGAGCACCTTTTATTTACTGTATCCTCTCTGGGTGCTACACTCAGAGCTCCTTGAGTGCACAACTTCAAGGGGAGCCATTCACAGTGCAGTCACACAGTCTCCCCCATCCTAAGTGATAGCCTTGAGGCGTCCAGTGTTCATCTTCTATAGATCCTTTGTATATAACCTTAAGCAAGTTATTTAAAATTCCTTACTGTTTTTCCTTATCTATAAAGTGGGGCTATAAATATATCTCCCTTACTGACACATTGAAATAAAGTTTAATATCAACAGAAAATTGCATTTCTCATTTTCTTTTAAAATTTTCAGTTTTTTTCCCTACCAGGCATAAACTACTTCACTCTATTCTTATCTAAGATTAAACTTGGCTTCCTCCCAAAAATGCACAATTGTTTAATTTCCTGGCTCAACATTAATCAAGCACACTTTCAAATAAATAAAGGTAAACTGCAAAATTGAGGCAATTAATGTGCTTCTGTCTTTTTGGTGAGAATTCATTTATTCAGAGACCCATCTGAACTGGTTAATGTTTCCTAACTCATTTTTTTTTGCCAGAAATAAATTATATGACACAAGTCCCTTTGATTATTTCCTGTTTTGATATCATGACACCAATAAGTTACTTAACAAAGTATTTTTAAGTAACTTTACAGCAGTGCACCTGCTGCCATTCTCATGTACTTTATTATTTATTCCCTTACAGTGTAAGGGATTTTATCACAGAAGTAACGCTTTATTAAATAGTAACAAATATACATTACTAAACTTTCAGTCCCTTGGCTCACTGATCTGTAAAAAGGAAATAAGAACAGTTCTTGATATTTGTACTGAAAGTAGGTGAGCTTAAATGAAATGCTAAGCCATAATTTCTTAGTGCACAAGATTTTTTGGAATAATTGGGAGAATGTAAAATAGACATGCCTCTGAGTGCTAAATTGTAAATGCAATCATCAGAAAGTACAGATTTGCCAGGTTTCTAAAGCAATGAACTTTATTGCTGTATTCCAGTAATATAGAGGAAGGGTGTTTCATATGCATTGCTCTAACTTCACTATACTGGTAGGAATGACTTAATAATAATTCATTTTCTAATATTTATAATGCCAAGTTGATTTAATAATATTTGGTGTTAAATAGGTATATTTCGATCGTGTTTATTTATAAATGACACAAGAAATAAAGTGATTGAAATAACATTTTAACCCCACTTATTTTTCAGACAAGTGTATTTTCTTTGTGTGCTCTTTTTTTCCTTCTTCTGGGATCATTTTAAGTTTTCAAAAGGTAATAGAAAAACTGAAGAAAAGTGGAAGAAATGGTAAGTGGAGGGCCACTGCTCCTTCACACTGCAGCTCTGTGTAGGAACCTAGCATGCGTCTGTTCTCATTTTATAGAGTTTGTGCAAATCCTTTCACCAAGAAATTCATTTTCAAATTACACTTGAATTTATTTTTAATCATATTTTTCAACTTAGAATAAGTATTCTAAAACTTAATTACAACACACCTCTTCATAAGTGATGTCTTAAATAAACCAAAAGGGTAGCAGTTAAAGATAGGTTTAAAGTGAACACTGACAAAGCGTGAAGTATATGGATGCTAATATTAGAATGAAAGTTTGCTGAAATGATGACACTATCTAACATTTTCTGATGAGAAGAGTGTGGGCCATGGAAGAAAAGTGAATTGGAGCTAATAGGTGACAGAACAAAGATTAACCAAGACTCCAGACTATTAGCTTCCATTTCCTCCTATCATCCATTCACCAGGCTGCCTTCACCATGAATTATTGAAAGCAGTCATTAAATATGCTTAGGAAATGCATTTGGTTGCAAACTTACAATTTTAACGTGTTAGCATACTGATACCTGCCTGGTTAATGGTACAGAGGTCAGGGCAGAGAACAGACTAAAATTAGACATCCTGACATGCAGAGACAAGTTTAAGTTTGTGAAACACTGTCATCTGGCCATCTAGTCCAATTATCATCAGGCTTATAATTAGATTTCCTGACAGATAATAGTTCATGTGGTTTCCAGATTGAAGAAAAAAGTCCTTACCCTCTGATTCTGTAATTATTTGTGGTACATTATCATAATTAACCTAACTGAAACATTTTGATGACTTTACAAAAGGGTCAGGGTTCAAATCCCCTAGGATTTATTTTATTATTATCATGACAGCATCAATGTTCAATTGCTTCAGATCCTTTCCTCCCCCTTAGGAATTAGGTGAGAAATTTGTAAGGACTAAAACAGTAAATGTTAGCTGCAGTGTTCCTATAAATGACCTTAAGTTTAACAAATAGAATATAAATGTAGGTGAAAAAAATACAAGCATTAGTGTAACTTATTTGAAAAGGTAGAATTATGTTATGGGAGAAGTTAAAATGTGAATATGATCACTTGCAAAACCATTTCCCAGTGCAGCAATATTTTACTCTCAGTGACAGTGGAACAAAGAGAAACACCCAGAATCCCCAAAGGGCTACTACATCTATGAAATAACTACAAAACTAAAATATCGTTGGCTAAGTGTTTTGAAATACTCTATCACAGCAAAGAAGGAGAAAACAAATGTTTCTGTAGTATAAGGGTCTCGTTAAAACATGGGAAATCATACTTGTAGGATCCATTTACTTGGAAATAATTTAGTGGGGTTTGTTCTCTGTGTTTTCCCAAAGTTTTCCTTGTATTTGGAAACAAAATTATAACATTCAGTCCACTTGTAAATTTTAAGTTCAATCTCAAATTAGAATTAATCCATCAATTATTTTTGAAAAATCAGAGTCATTTTCAGGACTACGTATATAAATGCAATACTTCAAATACATGTCAGATACAAAATAATAACTTCATATTTCATTCAGTAACAAAATGCAGTAAGCAAAATATGACTTTAAATATTTGGCTGTAGAAAATACTGTATTTTTCTGATTTCCACAATCAAATGTGATTTAAATGTATTTCGTTAGATTGATGAGTTCCCAGAAATTATTCTTGCGCCAATTTTCCTTCCCAGTCAATAACACTCAAGATTAGAGTAGTAAAAAGCATGATTCTAGTCTTTTAAGTTTTCTGTGTGTTAATAGCCTGCCTGGACACCTTCACATTAGCATGATAGGTACTATTAACCTGACAGGATAATCTATAGGTTTATTATACCTGAAATGTGAATATTAACTTGTCTCTAGACCTCAGTTATATAAAAGCAAGTAAGTCTATGTCTCATACAAATTAAATTGAATCACTTTAGGTGTATCATTCTCTAAACTTGATATCAAAATAATATTTATTTTATGACTAGAGTTAAATATTGATTACAAAAAATATATCTTATCCGATAAACCACTATAAGCCAATGATACCACAAGTGTTAGAATTTCATGTTTTTCTTAAAAACCATAGTTCCCATCATGCTTTCATTAGTTTGATAATGTTTCTGGAAGTAGAAAAAAATTACATGTTTTATCAAATTCTTTGTAATAGAAATCTACATCTCTTACAGAGTCCTTCCTAACCACACGTTAAAATTTTTTGTATAGATGGGTCATAGATTATGGTGATTTGTTTATTCATTCTTCCATCTAGTCATTCAACAGATATATTTGAAGTCTATATGCACCAAATATTACCTGGGTGATGTCAATACAACAGTAATAAAAAAATATCCAGGGAAAGAAAGAAAAGAACAAAGAGGAAAATGTTGGGGGGGAAAAAATCACAGAGAAAGTTTCTACCTTCAGGGGCCTAATCTAGTAGAATGAGAGAGACAATAAACAGATACATAGTATGTCCCATAGTGATCAGAGCTCTGAGGAAATATTAAGCAGAGTTAGAGGCTTAGAGCATGAAGTGAGTGGAATGTGAGATTATTTGTAGGGTTGTGATGAAAAGCCTCTCACAAAGTTATATTAGAGCCAAGTGACAGAGTGAATCATGTGGCTATCCAGGAGAGAAATACTGTGTGGATATCTTGGGGAAAAAGTGTTCTCAGAAGAGAAAGCAGCAAGGACGTGCCCTAAGACTGAAAGCTTTAGGATGTTGCAGGAACCCCAGGAAAGCTAGTCTATGTGAGGGTTGAGTGGTAGAAAGGAAAGTTAGAGAAGTACAGAGGGTCGAGATGTATAGAATTTGGAGCTTAGATATGTTTTTTAGAATCTACTCTGAGTGGAACTGTAAGCCATGAAATATTTGGGGCAATTGACCCAAACTTTATAAGCATCTCTCTGACTGGGAGGTAAATAAGGGCGAAGCAGAGAGAAGAGCTAGGAGGCTCAGGCAGCAATCCAGGTGAGAAATGATGTCATGTTGGATTAGGTATAAATGGAAAGGAATAGTCAGATTCAGGATATACTTTGAAAGAAGCTCTGACAGGGTTTGCTGATAGAGTGTCTGTGGGATATGAGAGGACAAGTGGAGACAAGGATGCCCCAAGGTTTTTGACCTGAGCCATCAGGAGAACAGAGGTGGCATTTTCTGAGATAGGGATGACTGTGGGAGGATGTGGTTGGGAGTGTGTGGTCAAAAGTGCAGTTTAAAACATTTTAAGTTAAAGTGACTGTTTTGTGGACACTTGGGGCAATAAAATAGCTATTCTGACACTGAAGTCTGAAATTCAAGAGTGAGGTAGAAGCTAGAGATATAAATATGGTATCTAACAACATGAAGATGGCATTTAGAGCCACGAGACAGGATTAGATCACTTACAGAGGCTGTAGACAGAGCAGATGCCTGAGCTCTCCAAGGTTAGATTTGGAGGCGGAAGAGTAAACAGCAGAGAGAATAAGTAGCCAATGATTTGAAAGGGCAACTAGGAGAACAAGATATCTCCCCAAGATCAAGGGAAGAAAGCATTTCAAGGAGAGAGTGAGTATCTGTATCAAATACAGGATAAGTATAATGAAACCTCTATGAAACTATACATAAAGGGTTTGTGGGTTTGGAACTGTGGAGGTTATTGGTGACAAAATTATCTGATATTTCGATGGAATGGTGGGAATGAAAACCTTAATGGAGATTCAAAAGAGAATGGGAGGAGAAGAATCAGAAATTACCATTTGAATCACCTTTTGCAAAGAGCTTTACTTTTAAATGGAACAGGAAAATCGAATCAGGGAAAGTGGGGTCAAGAGAGAGCAGGAGGTTTTTTTGTTTTTACTTTTTTTTTAATGGGAGATATTGCAACATGTTTGTGTGCTGATGGGAATGGTGCAATGATTAATGTGGCTAATTTGGTTTTGAGTCAGCATCATACTCATCTCCCTAATTTTATTCATTTATTTATTTATTTTATTTTCAGAAAACAATGCATCTAAATACAATGCAAACACTTTGGTTAGAAATTAGGCTGTCAGTAACTTGGATTTTGCCAAGCACAAACTAAGGTGCTTCAAGAGATGGGAAGCAAAGGGAAAATAAACAAAATCACCACCTGAATATTCTGAACATTAACAAAAAGCTATCATGAAATACTTCTTTGATTTTATTCCACAGAAAAGGTTGTATTTCATCCTTGGAACCTATGGACTTATGATGTGTCCTCAATTCTAAAAGAATTATTCCTTTATTTTTTAAGACAAGAGACAAATCAGAAGCAGCAGTTTTCTGAGAGCATAAGACCGGAAGCAACAGAGCGGAGAGGTCACAGACTAGCAGCTAGACGGCAGCTGTGGGGATGGGGCAGGGGTGAGGCGGGGGGGGGGGGATAATAACCTCTGATATGCAAGCTCCTGTGAGTAGTGACAAAATGTTGACCCTGAGACCACAAAACATGTTACATCGTGCCTTCCATGGGTCCTTTAACATTCAGGGAAGTATTATGCAATACCTGTTAGGAAAATTAATTTGTTAAAATAAAATGATCATGGTTATAATCAAAATAACTGAGCCCTTAAGGAATATGCCTCACACATGACCTATAAATAAGAATCATTAGCATATTATGTGGTCTGAATAGTCTTAAGAAGCTACTGACCGAGAAGCCTTTGGCCGAGCAATGTTAAGCCGACAGTATTGTTTGTAGTAATAATAACACCAGTAACAATTTATTGGCTGCTGACATGTGCTGGCTCTCTGCTTAGGGCTTCACTCTCCTTGTGCCAACTCTCTAAGGAAGTATGATCACCATCAGCAGGTGGTGAAGAGGATACTGAGGCTTAAAGAGCTTAAGATGCTCAAAATTCCACAGCTATTAGTAAAAACCAGAGCTCCAATTTGAACCCTGTGGTCTCATGGAGGAATTCAGGTACATCTTTCCTGGGTTTGCTCCTTCTCAATTAGAATTTTTGCGTACCAGTGGGAGAGGGAAAGAACAAATAATTGAATTTTTTTTTTTTTTGCCCTTATTTTCCTTATCTGTAATAAGGGAGTACTAATATTAATTTCCTGGGTTGTCATGGAAATTGGAGAAACTACATGTAAAATGCCTAACATATTTCCAGATACACTCTACGAGTCAGGTTGACAGATAAAGTACAGGGTAGCCAGTTATATTAGAAGGTCAGCTGAACAGCAAACACTTTTCTTTCTTTCTTTTTTTTTTTTTTTTAGTGTAAGCATGTCTCATAAATCTACATGAGGCATACTTATACTAAAAAAAAATTTACTTGTTGTCTAGCTAAAATTCACATTTGGTGTTTTGTCTTGTTTTTGCTAAATCTAGTAACCCTAATTGGAGGTCAGATGGCCTGCAGAGAATGGGAAGAAGCCCCTAGCAGTAAGGTTTAGCAAAAGCTGAGAAAGGTGTTAGAGGGAAGTTCAGTGCAGGGCGCGCAGGTTGGTAGGAAGAATGGAAGGAAAGCAGGACACTGAAGTGAGAGCTCCTCTCACAACAGGACCAGGCCAGCAGGGATGGACGGGGCTCTCAAGGGACTTGGCTGCATTTCTAAGATCCCGGCTGTGTTTCCAGGACTGGCTGTCGGCAGCTCTTAGTTTGCATATTTAGTGTTTCCATTGAAAGTTAAGTGACCCAAGGAAAATAAAGATTAACATCATAAGGGCAAAAGCTGATCTAAATATTAACACTTTAGTAGAAATAAGGTTTCCTTCTTTCTTAGCCTAAATCTCTAAAGCTCTGAATATGCATTTGAGCTTATTTTGTTGTTCATTTTTGGATTTTTGTTTTCTTATCTTTTCTACTTTAGAAGAGATAAACTCTGGGAAATGCAAGTTTCATAAAATGTATTTATAAAGACTTTTGAATCATACTAATGAACTCTGAACTAAAGAATGAGGGGAAAATAACATAAATCAGAAAATATTATTTGTAGATTCTTCAAGCTAATTCTATTTATAACACTAGACTTTGCAATCTCAGATTTCATTTTCAAGTTATTACAAAAAAAACCCCTATTTACCATGTTTTACTTGCCAATCTGAGTTAATAGAAAATGAATTACTCAGACTTTGTAATAAAAGTTTTTTTTTTATACAAAGTAACCTTTGTGGGAGTTAAAGAAACCTAATGATGATAAAAAATAATTAAAATTCAAGGATGTACAAGTCCTAATCTTGTCTTCTCCATCAACTTGATGGAGAAGATATTTTATTAGTACCCAGGCTTATAATAGACTATGTGTAAATTAAGATAGATTTTTTGATCTCCACCTAAATTATAGTAGAGAGCGATATTAGAAGGTTTATATCTTTCTCTAATTAATTACATTCTTTTTTCTACCATTAGTACAATGGAGATCATTTATATGTAATGAAAAAGTAATATTAAAGTGAGAAAATTTATTAACTTTGAAATAGAAATTAAACTTCATCTTTGCAATTGCCCTTTCTTATGTGGAAACTTTTACAGAAAATTTGCTTAAAACATAAATTTATATTCATTGCTGTCAAATGACAAAAATAAAACAGGTAATGGGTTTTGTGTTCTTTATTCAAGGGAAAGCAGCTCTGTGGCAGGGTGGGGGGTGGGGGGGTTGGATACCGTGCCTCACAGGCAGTGGGGCTTTCTTTGATATTTGGGCAAGAGTGAGTTATTGAACTTTAGAAGCAATGACTTCTGTGGTTGCATCTATGACCTTATTAAGAAAGATTAAATAACAAGGAAATAAGAGTAGAGCCCTGAGTTGATATTTGGCGATTGGCTGACTGAATGTACAGTTGACCCTTGAACAAACACTGGAGTTGGGGGTGCCCACCCTCCTGCAAAGTTGAAAATCCAGTATGATTTACTGTTGGCCCTCTGTAGAGGCAGTTTGACAGCCTCAGGTTCAAACAGTGGAGGATCATGTACTATAGCATTTATTACAGAAAAAAAATGCATGTAAGTGGACCTGTGCAGCTTATTTTAATTTAATTTCATCTCATTTTCATAACAAATTGGCTTAGAAGGTATTATCTCTACTAGTTAGATGAAGAGATAGATTGAAATAAATTGGGCAAAGTCAAGCGGCTGGCATGGTTTAAAGTGGGCTTCTGACCCAAGTCTTTCTGATACCAAAGCCCTTTTTTTCCCCACTAGATCATGTTGTCACCTTTCCAATCTAGAGTCTGCTATGTTTACTATTATTTCTTAATCCCCACTGTGTCCAGTGCTTACTCATAATTCTGTGCTTAGGCTGAAACTCCATGCACTAGGAAGGTAACAATGGTTATCCATGTGCCCTACCACCTTGCTGAGGAAATAAGAAGTCTAAATTATCAGATGAATGCCTTCATTTTGCATTTACAAATTAAAATTTTAATGCTGAAAACAGAAATCCAAAAGTAGAGTTTTTGAAGAGCAAATCAAATTAATTTCTTTTGTTCAGTTGAATTTTGTGTTTGTTGGTAGATGTAGATAATTCATTTATCCCTGAAACATCACCATTGTTTATTCATACAAAACCTCTCTTATGTTTAAAATAATTTTCTTACTTTTCCACTTATTCTTTATTCTTAAATTCCCCTCCACTTTTACACCCTTTTGTCAAGCATGTCCGCATGCAGGTGGGGCATCTGTTCATGAATACATAGGTAACTGTGTCTTCACTTCTATTTCAGATTCTTGTCCTTTGGTATTGATGCAGGAAAAAAGGATATGGGGCATGAGAAGGGCCATGTCCCAGGCTTTGGTTGAGCCCCTGGGATGTACCCTGCAAAGTGTGGATCCTTGGCTTCACACAGGAAATAATTTAAGAGCGAGCTACAGTTAAGAGAAGGTAGATTTATTTAGAGAGTTACATCAAAAAGCAAGACAAAGGCCACGAGGTGTGGGGGTTGGGTGCTCAGATTAGAGTAAAAGTAGGTACACACTCCATAGACAGAGTATGGGCCATCTCTGAATGGGAGAGAGAGAGAGGGCCACTGCGAGGCACCATGTTGCCAGTTTCTATGAGCTCAGTGGCTTCATATGCTAATAGGTGGAAGGGCCAGTCTAGCTAGTCTAGGGTAGGGGCTGGGATTCCTAGGAAGTTGGCCATTTCCCACTCTTTGACCTTTTGTGGCTAGCCTGGTGCCTGTGGGCATGTTATTCACCATGTTAATATATTACATTGGGCGTATAGTGAAGCTCAAGATCTGCTAGAAGTCAAATCTCCCACCATCTTGAGCCTCACGTCGTACTGGGGGTTGAATCTTTCACCATTTTGATGTTAATTGCTGTAGCATTCCTTGAATGGCTGTGACCTGCCCACTTCCTGTCTCAGTATTAAATGGAAATTTATTTAGACCTCCACCTGCATGGATAGAATTTTTCTAATTTCACCTCCTGTGTGAGGTATGTAATTGACTCTTCAATGGAGAGATTTAAATCCCTCCACTTTAGAATCATTTGCATTTTGAGCCTTCCATTTTTGAGCCAGATTGTTTCATTTCTCAGGTTGTTACGTTCTGCTAATTAAAATTTAACATTGGTATTGTTTTCATGGCTGATTTTAAAAGTTAAAGATTTACTCTATCTATTTCAGCTATCAGTTGTGCACTGCAGCTTCATTTTTATCATCGTTGTGAAATACATTTCAGTCAATTTAACTTTATAACTCAAGTAAAATGTAAAAAAAAAAGGATAATTTACTCTACTTCATGTTTTTGTCAGAGTCTTAATGTATTAATCCTGAATCGTATGTTTCTGTTTGTTCAGAAGTTTCCCCTCAGTCTTATCTTCTGATCTTGTCACACTTCATCCCTTGAGATGAAAGCACCACACCAGCTCTTCATTTAATGGTATACTAAAGAACAATTTTTAAGAAATAAAAGGAAATAGCATGTTGCCTCAAAAACTGCTAAGGAAACCAGTGTCAAATAACATGTTATTAATTTCAAATGGAGGAACTTGGTTGTCCACATGGCCACCAGGGCAGAGCTGATGAACACTTTGCATCCTTACCCCCAATGGCATCGGGGTCTAGTGGTGTTTGTCCCGATTTCACAATTTTGCCTCCGAGTGGAAAGCTGGAAACAAAATAATACACCAAAGGACAAAATGGAAACAAATGTTTTAAAGTGATAAAAGCTATACAGAGTATTCAGTTAATTCCTTAAAAAACATGAGCACACAAGTGAAGGAAGTGTGTGTCCCAGGAATCTGCACCCTTCCAGGGCGCTATATATAGTGCATATCAAGATATTTTATATTGGCATAATCTTCCTGGTAGAGAAAATATGGAAAACTTTCATAAAGATTTTGCCTATGATTTTAAACTTCCTGCTAGAAAATCACAAATTGAACAGAAAAATATTTCCCATAGCTCATATGGAGTATAACCATCAATAACAAACCTAATTCTCTTTTTATTCCCCAGTTTAATTGAGAAATAATTGACATACATCCCTGTATAAGTTTAAGATGTACAGCATGAGAGTCTGATTCACATGTATTGTGAAATTATTACAGAAGATTTTGTTAACATCCATCATCTCATATAGATACAATAAAAAGAAAAGAAAAAGTTCTGGTAATGAGAACTCTTAGGATCTACACCAGCAACTTTACTGTATATCGTACAGCATCGTCATGTTGTACATTACATCCCTTCTACTTATCTATCGTATAAACAAAAGTTTGTACCTTTTGACCGTTTCCTCCAATCCCTCTTTCCCACCCTCCACCTCTGGTAATCACAAACCTAATCTCTTTTTCTATGAGATTGGTGTGTTTTTGTTTTTGTTTTTAAATTCTATGTATAAGTGAGATCATGCAGTAGTATTTTTCTTTCTGCCTAAATTATTTCATTTAGCATAATGCCTTCAAATTCTGTCCACGTTGTTGCAGATGGTAGAATTTTCTCTTATTTTACGACTGAATATCTATATCTATCTATCTATATCTATATCTATCTATCTATCTATATATATATATACACATACCACAACTTCTTTATCCATTTATCCATTAATGGATATATATTTTTAAAAACTCAGTAAGCAAGAATATAGCCTACCTAAAACTTACATTTTTGTCTCCAAAATAAATTTCAGCTTCTATAATTACTGTGAAAGTAGAGAATGAATTTAAATCATCTAACACAATGTCTGTCATATAGTAAGCATGATTAAGAATGGCAATTTTTAATGATATTTTTAATAATCTTAACATTAAAAATCCTAAGAATGTGTAGAACTCTAGTGACTACTGTAAAATACTAAAGAAATAAGGGCATTTCCCAATAAATTATGATAATAACATAATTCTTACCTTGATAATACCTTTTTTTGAAGTTTGATAGTGAAGGAAATTTAACTAATGGCCATGCTCTACTAAATATCCTAAAGTCAACTTTTACTATTATAAATTTAATCATAAAAACAATGCCTCTTCTCTTAGATAACTTGTGTACATTATCCTATTATGTACTTTACCTTAGAAGGTACTATAATATGAAAATATGCTACTCTTAGATAATAAAAATGCATAGTAATAGGCGCGAGATTAGTTAGTTACTAATTAATCTAATTAGTAGTTACCTAGCACATTTAAGTTACCGATAAACTTATGCTAAATATGAGCAATGAATCTAAATAGTTATGCATATGCAATTATATAGACACATACATAATGCCAAGTAACATATTTCTATGCATCTTGAATGTCAAAAAGAATCTTTAAAATCTATTCATTCATCCCAAATTCTTATTATATAGCAATGAAATGAAAGTGTCCTATATTTAAGTTGTTATGCCACACAAGACACCTACAAATATTGTGATTTGGCAATGGTTTGATGTCTTGACATTAAAGTTAAAAAACTCTCATAAAATGTTTAAATTGAAACCACATGGAAATTGGGTTTAGCTATTTTTTTGTACCTGGACTTCAATATTTTCATTTAGATTGGCTTAATGTTATCCATCCAACCTCCCAAATAGTCTACAGAAAATAAAGGATAAATATTTTGACAATATAGAAAAATGAAAGTTCATGACAGTTTTGTCTTCCACAAGCTAAATACTAAATAATGTATGGACACCCATTAATCACCAAAGGAAATAATTTCATAATATCTTGAGAAATACATATGGATCATCTGCTTTTTAAATATAAAAGGTAAACATAGACTTTGGCTTTCTTAGTGATGAAACTATATATATAAATTCAAAAGGAATAAGTAACTGTTAAGTGTATCACTCCATAATTGATGACAGTTTTCTCTTTTCCTATATTTCACTTTCTTAACTTACCCACAGGTAGCATTATATTCAACTTTCTTCTGTAGTATATACCTCTATTTTGTAGATATAAATGGAATTCTGGAATATTCACAGCAGTCTGAATGCTTTCAAAATTGGCCTTCTTGAGTTCTAGTAGGAATAAGGTAACCACAATACAGTCATAGCCTTTAAAATTAAATATTTATTTATTAAGTTTACAAAAGAAAACTAAACTTGGTATTTAATTTAAATAGATTTTTCCTAAATACAATCTTTTCACAGTGGATTGATTATGTAGTATTTGTTTATAAAATATCACTGGATATTAGAAATTAAACATACCAAAAGTTACTTTAAAAAATGCAAACTTTTTTCATGGTTTCCTCACAATGTATGCAACTAGTATACAAAGACTAGCTATGTATTTGATGTGTCCAGAAAAATTCCTTGAAATCTATTTTTCATCAGTATTTATGAATTCATAAATGGCATCTGACATTTCTATCACTCCTTTTTCAATAGCTGGTGTCAGAATACTTAACATTATTTAAAATAAGCAAGACTATACGAGGCAGTCAATTTTTCTTAATGAAAGCCAACTCAACAAAACCTATTTGAATCATAAAAATTTAACTATGAGTAAAATACATTTTATTTTAAAAATTCTACTAAAATTTCTCCATTTTGATCTCAATTTTTAAAATGAATATCTTAATGTACTCCTACAGTGATAACTGGTCATTAAAAACAACTGTAACTATTACAAGTGTAATAAAATATTATTATGTTCCAGATAGGGAGAATTTCAATGCTATTTCCTAAGGAAAATTTGGCATTGGACAAATAAGCTTCTAAAAATATTACTTTATTTTAAAACTGTCCTTTACCATGAGAGATTGGAACAAAAACAATTTTTTTAAAGAATCTTGAATGATATCAGAAAGGTAGACAAACATTATAATTCAACTATAGTTTACCTTAATCTACAGGATTTTTACTCTGAACTTACTTTAAAAGAATAGAAAATTTTAATAAATTAATGTGAGAAACCTGATGAAAAAATTTTTTTTGGTTTTCTGTAATATTTACTCCAAAAAATAAGAAAGAAATGAAAATTATATACTATTTGAGTTTCTATTTCCATTCCACCAACCAACAACAAAAAATTAATCACTTCTTTAGGAAAATATGATACATCATAGTTGTTTAAAGTTTTGATAATATTGATAGTTTCTATTCATAGATATAGCATCATTATAATTGTTTCTGTAAGACTACAGTATTCTAATCAAGCTATTTTTTCTAACTGAGTTTTGCATAATCAACCAACACCATCATGGAAAGCACCCAATTTGGTCATTAAAATAATAAGGACAATATTTTATCCATTTTGGCTACTATTTAGGCAGATTAAAATAAACTATATAATTATTATTATAAAGATGTGATTATACTACTATTCGGGCATCTGGTTTTAGTCCCTTTTTGTTTTATCCAATGTTACAAACATAGGTGATGATTATAAAAAATCAAATGTGTTGCATTAAATTTTAATCTCACATTTCTTATAATACTTTATAATTTCATTCACTGAATAAATATTCATTGAGACCAATTATGAACCAGACACTGTGCTAAATGCTGTGGAGTCAGTAGGAAAGTGACAAGGGAGAACGATTTGGAAACGTGTTGCAGTGGTTCAGGGCAGCAATAATAATGGCCTAGATTAGCAGGGTTATGTTGGGAATTAAAAGACCAGGCAGAAGACGGATTTGAGAGGTTCAGTGGTTATAAGCCATCATGTTTGGTGATTACTTAGTTAGATGCGGAGAATATGTAAGAAGAAAAGGAAATCAAGGAATGTTACCTGATTTTCTGACTTGACTAGCCAGGGTCTTTTACTGACTAGGTACATGTGGAGGCTAGGGTTAAATTGATGAGTTCAGTCCTTCATACATTGAGTTAGTACATATGAGACACCTATGGGGATAGGCTGAGTAGGCACTTGGATATAAATGGTAATCAATCAAATTGTTTGAGATCTCTAGGGTATTTTATATAGGATGATAAGCCGAATAGGCACAGGCTACCTGACAATACCTAATGTTGGATGAAGATAAGGAAAAGGTGCCTATAATTTAGGGTAAGAAGGAGTGACTAGAAAATTAGAAGAAAAAAATGAAAAGAACAAGAAATGTGTGCTGTTTGTAAAGGTAATGGAAGAATGTTTGTCAGAAAGAAAGGTAAAAGTTTGGTGAAGTAAGGACTAACAACATGACGTTTATAGCTGATGATTTAGGTCATTGGTGTCATCCATCTGTGCTGTATCTTAGATCTTCCAGAATCATATGATGGTAGAGAAATATCTCTCCATCTGCCTATATACACATAATTTTGCAAGCATTAAGTTAAATATTTAAAATATGTAATAAAAATCTATGATACTAAGGAATATAATTTTAAGTTTAAAAATCCCTTTGGAAATATATTTGTGTTCCTTTAATAATCACTGCTGAAATATGCACTAGTCAAACTTCTACATTTTCCAAACCAACAAACCCCATCAACTGTTCCTTCTGGGATTCCAAAGCTGGCAACAAAATTCACTGCAGTTTCAACTTTTGAATATTTCCTTAACTCTGGCTTTAAGTCATGTCTGGCTGATCCTGAAGACTGTATTTCACCTTCAGCCCATTCAGCTGATGGCTATTTTTATTCTACTATTCATTTACCTCAGATTTTTATATGTATCTACTTGAGTGCTGGTTATCATTTTCAAAAAATAATTCTTACCTCCTCCCTCAGAATATTTCAATTCACTTGATGCAGATTCTGTCAGACTATGCTACCCATTTGCCTATTTTTGCTGTAGTCATCTACCTAAATCCTAGTAAACCCTGTTCATTCATTGAAGATTTTTAGCATCTAGCTTTCTTTCCTTCTCTTTATCATAAATCATGTAAGCATTTTTAACTATTTCAGGGCTGATACTAACAATCTATCTGGAGGGGAAGGTATAGATCAGTGGTAGAGTGCATACTTAGTTAGCATGCACAAAGTCCTGGGTTAAATTCCCAGTACCTCCTTAAAATAAATTTTAAAAAATCTAATTACCCCTCCCCAAATAATCTATACAATACTTTGACTTCTTCTATTTTTCAAACTTTCTCATCATCAAGAATCAAAACCTTATTTATGTCTAAATATATAATTGTAACCAAATAGTTAATGTGCCCGGAAATATACACAGGCACACACAAACACACACACACACCTTGCTATTAAAATCAAGACCTTACACTCAAGGTCTTTAATGTTGTTTAGCATTAAATGTCCCTCACCAATTCATTTCCTTAACTTTTCTAGGTAACATTTATACCTTCAATCTCTTCAAAGCTCTCTAAATCTAACAGATCTCTCTAAATGAGTTATTGCTACCAATTGCTTACTTTTCTCCTCTCTTTCTATATTTACACTATGTCACTATCCCAGTCACCTCATGTTGATTACTGTCATAATGGTTGGCACTTACTTGCATATTGCCAAATCATAGTCATTTCTCAATATTCTTATTTACCCTATCATCAGTGTTCAGTGTCTTTTGCATTCTCTCTTCCTTGAAATGTCTTCTTCAGTTAGATCTTGGGAACCCAGCAACCACCAGGTTTTGTCTAACCTTTCCAAACCTGCTATTTTAAACTCCTTGGTATTTCCTCATCTCTAAATGTCACGGTGTTCTAAAACTCAGTTCTTGGACATGTTCTCTTTTCTGAACATATTTATTCTATGGATGATCCCACCCAGTTTCATACCTTTAACTACCATCTAGATGCTGATGACTTCCAAAGTTATATTTGCAGCCCAGACCTCTCCCTGAAACCCTGGACCCTGTGTACCTACCCACTTCGATATCTAGTATCACAAGCTTTTTATAGCCATCATTTGCTTTTAATATTTTCCTCACAGGCTTTCCCATCTCAGTTAAAAACAACTCCATTCCTCCATTTGCTTATGCCAAAACCCTCAAGATAAATGTTGCTGTCTCCCGTTTTATCATTCCCCACATCCAGTACATCAGTAAATTCTGTCAGCTTGACCTTTAAAAATGTAACCAATTAGAATTCTCTTCAAGAGTACACATTGCTTATAATTTTGAATGTTCATTATAGATATTCTTATCTAAAATAGTTATAAATATATAGTCTGGGCAATAGGTGGTATTAAGAAATCATTGTTAAAGTTACTAGGTATGACATTGTTTTGGATAAGTAGAAATATGCCTGGGGGGAAGAATTGCTCAGGTGAAGAATGTGATGTCTGTACTATAGCATAAAACAAACAAATAAATAAATGAGTTAGAAAACACCCAGAATTTAACCAGTCTTGGCTACTTCCACTGCTATTACTTAGGTTCAAACCAGCATCATCTCCCACATGTATTTTTGCACTAGCCTTCAGTCTGGGGTCTATTTTCTGTGTTTGTTCAACTTCCATCTGTTCTCAACACACCAGCCAAAAGAAGCTATTAAGTTTGTCAGGTCATGTCATTTTTTTGTTTAAATGCTTCTTTTGCTTTCATCTCACTGGGAGTAAAACGAAATCTCTACCAATGATTTATAGGCCCCCTTCAACAATCTATTCCCTGACTTCTTCTCCTCTGCCTTTGCTGCATCCATTCCACACCAGCCACACCGGTTTCCCTGCTGCTGCTTGAAGTGACTGGGCACATCCCATGCTACGTATAACCAGGACCTTCTGCACTGATCTTCTTCACTGGTCTCTTTGCCTCCTTCTCTAGAAGAGGACGTGAAGATGTTGTTCATTTTCTTCAGGTCGATTGAAAAAATCACCTCCCCAGTGGAGAATTTGCTGGCTACCTTCACACATTTTTGAAATTTCTACACACTTAACATTTTCCTTCTCTGCTTCTTTTGTCCCCTTCGCATATCTTATTTAATGGGTTGATCTTATTCATCATCTCTCTCTCTCTCTCACCAAAATATGAGCTCCAGAAGAACAAGAGCTTGTTTGTTTAGAACTGTGTAATCCAGTTCCCACAGCATATTTGGGCACATAATAGATAGTCAAGGATAACTGCTCAGTAAGTGAGTAAATGAATAGTTGAATGGATTCTTTTTGTCTTCTCTACCTCTAAGGCTTTCCAGAGCTAGGTTTTTAGATCTCTTCCCTTTGCTTTTCCTATATGCTTCCCTTGTAAGCTCATCTATTTCTATGAAGTCTGGTACCATCCCTAATGGATGTGTCTCCGAATCACCACCATTTTCTTTTACTCTTATTTCCCGTCCCATTGAGAATCACTGATTTATAGTATGGGAAGCAGAAACGCCAAGAGTATATTTTTTTCAAACTACACCAACAAAAGAGAAAGTTAGCAATACGAGACAAAAAGATGGTAGTAGCAAAAGAGGCACCGAGTAAAAGTAAATACATATTTTAATGAAAAGCTATCTCATGAATAACACTCTCATCACTGGACTGTATGGATAATATGAATTACTGGTAAATGAATGTCTAAAGGAATGCATTTTCCAAAAAAAGAGTTAGGATGATAATATTTAAAATTACAAATGAGTTTAAAAGATGCAGTGCTTTTTTATTTTAATTACTTTTTAATTCTGAAAATATGGAAAGAGATGATGTTAGAAGTTGAAAATCTAAACACATACTTAAGTAAGGATTTCTTGGTTTTTCTTTCACTTCAGCAAATAAAGCTTTGCTTTTTTTAATTACATTTCTAACAAACTATGATGCATCAGAAAGAGCGTGGCTATTAGACAAATCCAAAGTGGATTTTTTGAAGCCCACGTTTACCACAGAGTTGCCAAGGTAACTAATTCCTCTGTTCTCTATTTCCCTAATAAAACCTGTCTCATATATTTATTGGCAAAACTTGTGCAGTGAGTAATATGTGTCCTACTGTGGAAGTCAGCAAAGAACAGCCAGGGTGGCTCTGCTCTGGTGCTTACAGGCCAGTGTCGTTTCTGTCCTATTACCTTTGTCTTCCTCTTCATCATCATAGTTTCCATTCGTTAAATATTTCATTAAGATCCAGGTATGGCTCTAAACATCCTATATAGATATTTCATATATTTTGAAAAATACATTAATATCCCTATATTACAAATCAACTAATGATTGGAGAGTTTAGGCAAATTTCCCAAGATCACATGACTGATAAAATTTTTAATAAAGACTTTTTACCACATCATCTCATAATATTAAAATTGTTTTTAAATTATGACACCTGCAATAACATTTTAGATCTCCTGGTACCAAAAAAAAACCCAGACCTTTGAAACATAAGATGAATATATTGTTGGCAGGAATTCCCCTTATCTTCTTTATAAAGTTACCATTCTTTATGTAGAAAATAAACTTTTATCCCTCCTCTCACATTAAGGATATTTTAAGATTTCTGATTTCAAAAAAAATGTATTAATTTTATACATACTTCATAATTTATATTTCAAATTTTATAATTCTACATTCACATAAAATCTTGAAAATATATCTAATCAGAAGATAAACATATGTGTAGCTCTCATAATGAAACAGAATACAATTTAATAGAAAAGATATTTTAAATTCTTCAACATTACCTTAATATTTTTGAATAAAATTCTTGAAATAGTGCCCAAGGGCACTGCTTTTAAATTCACAAGTTATTAAATCATACTTCCCAGTGTAAAATAATTACAGTTTTTATTATGGTACATCTGCCTTGGACATAAGAAGCAAAATCCTGTGCCTGACTTAGCTGTAATTCACAAGTCATCTGGAAGTCACATTCGTCACTGTCACTACGGAAGAGTCCAGAAGGAATTGCCTGAGCTGTATTTAGTATCTAGGAGACCTGAAAAATCCACTTCTTCTCACATGTCTCTCTCTAGGTGAAAGCCAGAAAGCTGTAGCCAAGAAGCCGTGTGGGAAGAAAGGTGCGTTCACCACCCGCCTTCAGCTCATCTCACAACTCCTTTCTATGATTCAATAGCCAGTTCTGAGTCATGACATACTCTTTAAAGATATTTGGTTACACTGCTTGTCTTTTCTTCCTAGGCAATATTACCACCTCAGTGTTAATGTTATTTCTTATTTGTTGTCTGTCTCCACTCATTACATTGATGGATCTCTGTGATCAGGGACCCCATTAGCTCGGTTCACTGCTATATCCATTGCCCACAGAGCAGTTCCTGGCACACTTTAGGCGATAAAATTCAGTAAGTGAACAACAAACAACTTCCTGAAAAATAATCAGTTTGATATTTTATTGTGGACTGAAAAAGATCAGCAGAACACTGGCTATCATGTGATACATCTCCAGATAAGAATAATGTCATTGTCTCATTAATGAAGAGGTTATCTTTAATCTGGAAGACAAAAAAGGTGTTTGTGTTAGGGGATGAATATACCTGGCTTCAAGTACAACAAAAATTGTGTCAGAAAGTGGGTTTGGATATATTCTATGCGGGTGCAAAGCAGAGAACCTTTGGGTAAAATTCAGAGAGAGAGATCATGTTAGCTTAGTATTTAAAATAAATAAATAATAAAACCTATTTCTCTTTGAGTAAGAATGAAAAATAGCCCCAGTTCCTGGAATTCCAGTAGGGCCTTAATACAGATCTGTTTTATCAACCAGACTTAATAACGAATAAAGTTGTCAGGAATTGGAATGACTTTGTCCAAAATGTGACACACGTCTCATTATACAAACTGAACAAACAGAAGCCAGAAGAGCTTTAAGCAGATAGTCTAGAGAGAATGGAACACTGAATAGAAGATGAGACAACATCACTTCAGGAAAACTTAAACTTTATTTAAAGATCATAATATTTATCTCTGAGAAAAAAATAATTATTTAAGCAATAGAAAAGCTAGGAAACGTATCTAAAGATTAACTGAAACAATTTAATAATAGAAAATCTTTGATTATAAAATATTTCCAACTACATGCTGATAAAATAAAATGCTTTCATGAGAAATAATTGTCTGAAATGGGACACCATTAAAGTCTTAACAATGGAAACTATGAATAGGATTACTTTTAATTTACAAATTATTGGTCAAATACAATAGAATTGTTGAAAAAACAACAATGGTATTTTATACAGTAGATAGCAAACAAATGTTTGCTGTTACCTCCTCAATGTTAATATAGATTTAATATCACTTGGGTCAAAGAACTTCACCAATTAGTTAAATTATACAAAAATTTATCATTAAATGAAATAAGATTATTTTGTGTGTCTAACCATTTTAATGATTAGAAATCCAGTATGCTTGAGTGCGCACTTTGGAAAATTCATTCAGCATGCTTTGGGGCTCTATTCTGTACATGTGCATACAGCAATAAAACTTACTTAAAATATTTGTTTCTTCAAAAACAGTGTCATCGCTATGTCTGCACGTTAACATGGCACATTTGGTTCCTTCACCTTTCTTTCCCTAGAATCAGTGTCCTGTTACATACAATAAAATCAAATATATATGGACATCTTTTACTTCAGTTTGCAATACTCATTATACTACATAAAGCTTTTCTTTGCACATTGGAGATATATATATAGTCATAAAATTACGCCTGGTTTCAATACAATCAGTCTAATGGTTTACTTACCTAAGCAAGCCCTCTGGTAGGAAAAACCTTTACTGAGTAGCTTTTATTGAGCACTGACCCTGCTAGGCTACACGAATGAGTGAAACAGATGTGTTATCTACGCTCATGGAACTTTTCAGTCTAATGGAATTGATTATTCAAATATAGGGATCACCAGCAAATAGTGATACAAAGAAAAACAAGTTTGAATTCAAGGAGAATTATTTGATAGACTAACCAATAAGGAAAAAAAAAGTGCAATAGCTAAGGTTTTGTATAATTTTCTCTAAGCATTTGGTTTCCGAAGTCCCTTCTAATGTTCCAGTGTTCCCTTAAAATCAAGCTATTTTAAGACTTGCATATGGTACTACAAAACTAAGTTTCCAGGACTTTTTCTTGGCATTTCCTAGACTTATTCCTAAAACTGTGGGCTTCCTGCCATCAGTTTTATGCCACAGACTAAAGCAAACTGACATGAAGAAGAACACAACTGATAGAATTTGGAAGACTCAAAAACAAGCCAGTTTGTTTCAAGTTTGGGATTATTTTCTTATCCATAATTAATACTAAGTCTGCACTCTTATTAAAATAAGTGCTCTAGTGCCATTACGTGAAAGCATTTGAACTTTCTACAGCCTGTTCGGCTGTAACCCCTCTGGGATTCACATGATTGCATCCAAATGATAGCAATTGCTCTATCATCACTAGAAAACAGAAATAGGTACACATATAATGCATTTTCACAATTAGAAATTGGCAAGATGTCTGGATGCACCTGCCAAGCTAATAAAGAAAAGAAAGAAGGAAAGAACAAAAGGAGGGAGGGGTGGAGGGAGGGAAGGAGGAAAAACAGAAGGAAGGAAGGAAGGAAACGTTTCTGCTTCTCTTTACATCAATCTAGTATTCAACCCAGTTCATTTTTCTGGAAAGCTGGAGGAGGCTAAACATTGCCTGGTATTCCTCTTTAATTCTCCAGCTAATTAAGCCAACCCTCTGTCCAAACAATGCAGAGGAAAGAAGAAAGGATAATCTTTCTGACCATGAAAGCTTTGTTCATCCATCATACCAACCATTTAGTGAAGATCTTAAAGATCCTTTGTCTGGCAACCTCTTGCCCTTTCAGCTGATGAACAACTGACGATGTGCAGTGCGTCCTAATTGCTAAATGCAAACTGTGTGCCTGGAATCAATTTGCTTGCATGATTCTATCCAACTATTTTAGTGAAGTATTTAGGAGACTGGGGTAAGTACCAAAACCTCTTTCAAATACTAATTACAATTTAAATGTTCCTACAAAGTATAGAAAATCTGCTTTAAAGTGGGCACCTGGTTTTTAGTCACAAATTCAGAGAAAAAAAAAACTACATCTCAGCAAAGCTGAAAATGTGTTGAAACATTTAGATTTGGATTAAAAGGAGAAAAATGTTTGTGTGTGTTTAAGACATTTTTTAAAAAATTCCTTTTGTTTTCCTTAAATGTGATCGAGTTGAACAACACTGACTGAAAACCTGGGCCAGATTCTTTGTTAAGTGCTGGTAAAAAATAAAAAAGTAAGAAGATTAGACAAGGTTCCCAACACCAGGGAACACTCAAGAAGTCTCATCTTATGTGCAATGCTGAGCTTTAATTTTTAATCACCCTTTAGGCCGGATGTTGTTTTCTTAGTTCCCAGGCATCCACTTCCATAGCACATATCTGTCTCTATTATATCATAATTGGCCTTTGCTTATTGCTAGTGCTGAAACCTCATCCCATATTCCACATGCCTCCAGTTACTACAGTTAATAATTATTTTTAAAGTTAGGGGATGATGTGCAGCTAAATATATCTCAACTTCCTAATGGCATTTATTTAACTGAAATGTAATTCGGTCCTTTTTATTAGTGCTGAGTGAAAATAAATCTTCCTCTTTTTTTTTTTTTTTCCCCTCCGTAGAAAGTTTAGATCACTGATGTGTTTTGCCTGTTGATCAAATTTGGTAACAAGGTTATATCATTTATGTATTTCCTTTGGGATTCTTTCCTTTCTTCCCCTCCCTTCCCTTGCCTTCACTTTTCTCTTCTCTTCTTTCTCTCATAAAAGTCTGTACTCCTATTTCTCTGTGAAGTTGAGAATGTATCCCTATCCACTAGTTAGGGATGATGAGATAATAAAAATTTAATAACCAACTTGACCATAGACTCTACTTACACAGTATATTTAGATCCAAGAAATCATTATTAGAGAATAATTTTTGAATTATTGCAAACTTCTGTAGTGTACTAATACAGTCCTGCTCCCCACCCCATGCCCAGATTCCTGCTTAAAAAAGCAAACTTGTTGAAATAAGGAGAAAGCTTAAACTCCTGAATCTAGGGACTAGTTCTTCAATAATTAATTCTCTTTCTTCCACAGTTTGCAATGGAAATGTCAGGAGACAGGGGAAACAAGTAACAAAAAGTAAACTCGATTTAGACATTTGTATTAAATATAATCTAAATTGCAAATAATCCACTTATAAAAAATCCTCTATGCAAAACTACATTATTATACACTCCATATTGCTTTAGTAACTAATGTTTTCTTTGCCCTTATTACATCCAGAGGGAAAAAAGTGCAGTCATAAAAATCTTCCTAAAAATATACAGTGCATCTAGATGGAGGACAGAAAACTTGGAAAAGAGCTGAGATTCAGTATGTGAACAAGCTTAAGAGAAACTCATGCCCATGGTGACCCTCCATAGGCTCATGTAGGACTTTGAAGTCAAATGTATTACTGCTTTAGGCACTTGAAGAATCAATGTGAGTTTTCAAGTTTTTGATCTTAGAAGAGTTATATTTACAAGACATTTTTATTCATCTTAACACATGAGAATAAAGTGAATTTCTCTCTTCTTATATTACTGTGAAAAGCATTTTATATGTCATTCTGAATTAATTCAAAATATATCTAAAGTTCTGAAGGCTATTCACTTAGTTCCCATTTCAACAAGCATTTATTAAGTATCTATTTCCTGCTCAGATTTATGATTGGTACTAAGCATACAAAACTAAATAAGATGTTTTTTGTTCTGACGGTCAATATATAGTTGTTATTTATATATTTTGGCACTGTTACAATGAATTGCAATAGTATGATACTGTGATATAGATTAGAGTTTTACATAAATGATACTTGCTCTGTTGTTTTTGTTATCCCTAGTATTTAAGTTGTGGAATACACACACACACACACACACATACACACACGTATATACATAATACATAAGAGTAAGGAACTAGATAAATAGGAATGTGTGTGTTTGTGTGTATATGTGTGTGTATTTGTGAAGAAAAATTATTTAAATTATTCCATTTGTCTTTAAACATTTATCTTGGAAGCTTGTAGAAAACCATGAGGTTCAGAGTAAGTTTTATACAACTAATCAGCCTAAGCTGTAGCCTTATAGATTAAAATGGAACAAGGATGTTTGAAATACTGGTAATGCACTTATGAATTAATGAATTAATGTCCAGTTTTTTAATAGAATTCAGTGGGTATTAAACTAATTTTATTTGGTTATATAACAAAAAATTATTAAAATTAATTAATGTATTTAAGAATGCTATCTTTGGGTCCTTTTTAAAGACTGTACAGATTTTGGAATGTGAACAAAATTAGTAGTGGAATTTGATCAGTTTTATAAATATATTACAGCCACAGAAATTCCCCTAGAAGGAATCAAAAACTACTTCAAAATATATATAAAGCTTATATTTATCCTAAGGAGTTCCCTGTATGCAAAGTGAAGCAGAGAATATGATCCTGAGAGAAATAAGTTTTTATCCTTTGCTGTTTATTAGTATCACTCATTCACCTGTATCTCCGTGTTTTGCTAAAACAGCTTATGTGAGGAACTCCTGTTCATCTTCATCTGCTTAAATACAAAGAGTAAATATGTTTACTATATGAAAATTGCTTTGTCTGCTCTTTATATAAACATGTCAAAATAACAGAAGCAACTTGCGAAATGTTTCATTTGCTGCTACCACCACTAATCATGGTACTAACGGAATGTTTCATTTGTATTTTCTTTTTGCTCAATTGGTTCCTGATTTTTTTCTAAAGGTACTGAATCTGCACGTCTCACTTTTTAAACGTGGATCCTTTAGGCACAGGCTATATGCTATGTTATCAATTATTTTTATTTAAATGTTAAACTATCATGGTAAAAAATAGTTTACATGTGTAAAGCACATATTAAAATTGTCCCATAGTAACTTATAGCCATAGTAAAAATGTATTCGATACAGAATTTCACTTTATTTAGCTCAGAGTATTGATTTTTCTGAAATTAAATTATCATCTGTGAAATATAGTTTTCTCTGCAATGGTAGTTTTTAAATTTAAAAATTTTCTGTAGTGAAAGGAAGTCCTGAAGAGATGGTGGGACAAACCTAGGCCAAAGATCTGGGAGGGGGCAGGTGCTGTAAATCCTGTGAATTAATTTACTGTAACATGTAAATTTTAAAATATCATTTATGTATTGAAATTTGTAAATTTGGTCACATTTTTAGTGCTCCTGGGAGAACACTACATTAAATAGTTTGTGAATCCATTTGGATGGAAAGCAGAGATACCCTCAATAAATTAAAGATTAACCACTAAATTCCAACTGCTTACTTACCATTTTCCTTTCTCAAATTTCACATGTTGTGAAATAATAAATATCTAGATCAATCACTGTGCCTGGTGAGCTCCTAATAATGTACACATTCCTAAATGGTAAGAACACTGGGAGCATCACTTGGTCTGTTATTTTGTCTTTGACCCTGTCCCTGACACAGTGGTCCTAAAATCTTTGTAAATTCCTAAGTGATAAGAGCACCAGGCCAATTTTTGCTCTGAGGAGGAGACTCTGGATGGGGACTGGTCACCGGAAAGGCCACACCATGATTAGAAGCTGAGAATTTTCAGCTTCATCCTTCATCCTGTAGATAGGGGTAGGGGATAGAAAAAGAGTTAGCAATTGATCATGGTTCATGAGGAAGCCTCTATAAAATCCCAGTCATGTGGGGATTAGAGAGCTTCCAAGCTGGAGAACACATCCACACTGGGGTGGGGGGGGGGCAACAGTCCGACTCCATGGACCCCTGGGCCCTCCCAGACCTCACCCTATGTATGTCTTCATCTGGCTGTTCATCTGTATCCTTTATCATATCCTTGAGTAAACTGGTAATCATAAATGTTTCTCTGAGTTCTGTGAGCCGTTCTTGCAATTTATCAAACCTGAGGGGGGGGTCATTGGAACTTTCAGTCTACAGCTGGTTGGTCACACAGCACAGGGGATGATCTGAGCTCGCCACTGGTGTCTGAAGTGTGTTGAGAGGGTGGGGCAGTCTTGTGGGACTGAGAGCCGATGCTCTGTCTGGGTAGATCGTGTCAGAACTGAGTTAAATTGTAGGACACCCAGCTGGTGTTGAAAACTTGCTTACTGTGTGAGAAAAACCTCCACACATTTGGTGACCAGAAGTGTCAGAAGTGTTCCGTGTGATTAGAAAAGGAAGAAATACACAGTAGGGAAGAACAGAGCTTCTCCCTACATAGTTAGGAAAAAGCTGAAGTTATTCCTAAAAATGTGGGAAAAGCTGAACTCATGACACTTTCCTCCAAGTACCCTCCTCTTGCAGCATTTCTTGTCTCAATAATGACAACTCCATCCATCCTTCCAATTTCTCAAGCCAGAATCCTTGGAGTCATCTTTGACTGCTCTTTCTCTTCATATCTAATTCATTGGTCAATTGCAAGGGCTCTACCTTCAAACTATTTTTAAGTTCTGAGCATGTCTCAGTTTCTGCTATGACTTCCCTGGTTCAAGCATTCAAGTAACCATCATCTCTCACCTAAATTATCCCTGTGGTCTCTTAACTGATCTCCTGTTTCTGTTTCTGCTTCTGGCCTTGGATTCTCTGCAGTCCCTTCGCAGAATTTTACCCAGATGATCTTTTAAAAAATATGAGATCTTGTTTTTTCTTTGTGCAAATCTTCCAAACGCTTCCTCTCTCACTCAGAGTAGATGTAAAAAGATAAGGACCAGCATACAGGTCACTAAATAATGTTACCTCCTACTCTCCTCTCCCTGGCTGGCTTTACTCTAGCCACACTCTCCTACATGCTGTTCTTGGAAAATTCCAGGCACATATCTGTCCCTTGGTCTTTGCTTTCTATTGCTTTTGTTGAAGTAGTCTTCCTTCAAAAAACTGCATGGCTCACTCCTCTGTCAACTCTTTCTTTAAAAGTTTCTTTCCTACCAAATATTGCAGTTTCCCTACCCAGAGTTAGCCAAAGTCTAAGTTAAGGCACAGTCCTTCAGACTTCCAAGTTGGCCCAAGATTGCTGACATCAGTTGTAAGTTCAGAGTCCCCACGTATTCCCTCAGACTTGATAATCCACTAGAATGACTCACAAAACTCAGAAAAAAATGCTATAATTACAATGACAGTTTTAATATAGCAAAAGATTCTAATATATTTCAGAACCAGTCAAAGGAAGAGATACATAGAACAAGACTGACAAGGATCCCAAAAGAATGCTTCTGTGCCCTCAGAGCTGCAGTGCCCTCATGGCATCAATGGTGGCAGTGTGCACACGGGGAACTGTCAACCCAGGAAGCTCACCTGAGCTTGAGGTTCAGGGTTTTATTGGGGATTCATTATAAAGGCGTGGCTGATTGAATTAGTGGTCATGTGGTTAAATGCCATCTTCTGGCCCCTCCCCTTCCTGAAGGTCAGGCTCGTAACACTTGGTTCTGAGTCCCAAACCTTTGACCACTCGGTAAGTCTTCCTGGTGAGCCCAGTTCCTTCCCTAAGATTATCAGTGTGAGTAGCCCCATCCTGAGTCACGTCATTAGCAAAAACCATCGGATGCATTACTTAAGTCATCCTGTTAGCATAAATTATCAGGTATGGTGCAAAATTCCAAACACTTAGAGGTTATCTCCCAGGATATGTGAACAAAAGTCAAGCAAATTCATTATTATACACTCCCTCACCACTGCCTCTCCACACACACACACACACACACACACACACACACAGAAAATATTACACACCTGTCATTTCCTATCATCCCCATTCTCCACTTTATTAACATTTCTAGCAGTATAACTGTGTAATATACTGTGTATTTCCTTTATTGTCCTTATTGTTTATCTTTCTTATAGAATGAAACTGCAAGAGGCAGGAACTTTTCTGTTTTGTCTTTGTTGAATATTCTGTGATTCAAATAAGCCTGACATAGTATGCACTCAATTAATGTTTATTGAATAAAATAATGGATCTGATCTCCAAATTCAGATTCTCTTATAACCATTTCTTCTTTAAATTAAAATACAGTTTTATTTAAGCATGACAAAACATGGAATATAATTCCATGAATATTTGCCTATTTAAGAAATTATCCAGTATATGCTGTATTCCCTCAGCCCTCTTATGATAGTGGAAAATTTTGGATGGTCTTTCAATTTACAACTAATAATCATGGCTTCATTAGATTAGATTGTAAAGCACAGTAAAATATATTCATTTTAAAATCACTGTATATCTTAGTTAGAAATAACTGTCTCTGAATTCTTAATCAAAGAAGAGCTTAAATCCCGTGTTAGGACTGGGTAAGCAATATTGGAATTTATAACTTCAAAAAATGATATATGAAATTTGAGTGCATCCTGCTTCTTCATATCAGCCATCCTGAGTCAATTAGTGCCTTAAAAAAAATCTATTCAAAAATGAGTTATCAAATCTTGTGCTCAGATGTCAATGGCAAGCAGGTAATTTCCTGTAACACAGTTGTTAGAAAGATATTCTGCTTTTTTTGGTTGAATAATCTGTCTCTTAAAGCTTTTCAATCCTACATTAGAGGAAGAGTAAAAAGGATAATTTTTAGACCATTTTGTATACCACAAATTAGAAAAAGAGCCTGGTAACAAAAAGAGAAGAGATTTCTCTATCTCATGGAAAGTGTGAAGTACAGTTGCTTTGAGGTCTTTATTTTGTAACCAGAACAGAAAATATTTTTGAAAGATAGCAAAATCAGCATGTTTAAATTTATCTTACAATTTTGGAATTAAAATTATACAGTGTTTCAGAATTCTGTATCTGGGAATTATGTTGTATTTCACAAAGTTTTTAATTGATACCAATAAGCAGAGAATTGTATCTCTGGTTGTTTTCAAGTCTTTGGAGCTTTCTTCAAATTATAGAGTAAAATGCTTCATCACTTCAATAGCTATTTCAATCACTTTTTGAAAACTGTATCTGCATCCATAGGCAAAGGAATTTGATTACCTCTGAATCACAATTTGGAATGTCATGAGTTATTTCATAGGACAAAGTTTGTTAAATGAACACTGGCAGTGCCATTAGTGCTTCGCTCTTGAACTCAAGTACAAGTCAGCTCTGTTTAAGTCACCGTTTGCATAAGCCAGAAATGAATGTGCAGTTTAAATGGTGCCATAAGTTAATTAGAATCGAATTAGAAGGAAAGTGGGCAATTTAGGAACATAAGAATTGCTGTACCGGATCAGACCAATAGTTCTCCTGGTTTAATATGCAGCCTCCAGCAGCTGTACTTGTTAGTTTCTAAAGCTTTAAAAGAAAAGAAAAAGACTACATAATTCACCTAGACAAGTGTGCCATCTGTGATCTGGAAAAATTTTCTTCATGACCTCTTTCAAATAATCCCCTAAAGCAAGAGGGTTTAATCCTGTTATGATATTGGTTTAGCTTGAATAGCTCTGGTTATTAATAATTCTTATTAAATCATCCAATTCCTACATAAAATCAACTAGTTCATCATGAAGCGATTTATCTCTACAGCTCCTGAATTCATGGCTGAATATGTCTGCATCAATGATAAAATAGGAATTTATTGTACTTTTTCGACACAAGTTCTTGATGGCAAACTCTGCCTCTGGATAACCATGCTGCCTGAATGCCTGCTTCTCTCTCCAAATTCTAGGGATTCACAAGCTTTGGGGGAAAAAAGGGTACCTACTGTCACGACTCCCAAATTTCTATCTATTAATAATATACAGATTATATATCATTCAAATCAATGATAAAGAATTTTGTGTGCTGAACTTTTAGAGTAGTTCAACTGGAGTTTTTCTTACATGATTTTGCTTAAGTTAGATGAATCTAAGAAAAGAAATGAATTATTTATCCTCATCACGTGAGTCTTCCTTTTATGATAGAAGTATATGTGACTATTTAATAGATTTGTTGATTAGCCTAGGTACCACCTCTAGGTCAGTATTTCTAAAATGTTATATTTACAATAAGCCAGCTAGTCAAGAATCCCTCCAGAATAGTAAAAACCCACAAGCTAAAGTCTAAACCATTTTCTTAGGCTGTTAGATCTTCCTGCTGTAACACTTACATCCTAAAGCTATAACTCTAACAGGATCTCCACTATCCTAGAATCCAAGAAAACTACTTTTTTCATTGTTACTTGAACTAAAATGAACACTCATTATATACATACCTATGATAATTCTGTCCCTTTGCTTTAGATAATTCTGTCTGGATTGCTTTAGGTAATTTCCTTCCAAACACATAACGATTGTTCCCTCTTCTGACAATTAGTGTCCCTTTGTTTATGGTTGATTTAGGCTACCGTATATTGTTGGTTCTTTGTTTTCATGGATGTTCTTGCTTGTAAATTCCTTGGGGAAAACTATGTTTTCCATATTTACTTGTATTTCTAGAGCCTAGAGCATTGTCTGACTCCTAATAACATCATACAAATACATTAAAAGGAAATCTGGAAATCTATAGACTCGCCAGCGACTGACTAGACAGAGTCACTTCCAGAATGTTTACTCTTTGTGTTTCTGTATGTGTGACCTAGGCAATAATATATATTGAGTGCTACAAAGGTGCTAGTTAGTCCCAAACTGTAAATTTCTGAAAAATAAAGTCAAGCGTTATTGATTTTGAAATAACAATTAAAGATATGGGAAACATCAGCAGTAAAAGATAATCTGAAGGTTCTGGATTGACTTAGACTCCTGATGTTAAGAAATGGAGGGATTCCCAGCAGAAGAAATATTAGGTAAAGGCAAGGAGGTGAAATAGAGGAGGGAAGACCAAGGAACTGTCCCTGATTCCTGTTGGCTGGCCCAGGAAGAAAATACCTGAAAGTAAGCTTGGAAATGTCATTGGCACCATGTTCACTGACCTTTGTCTGAGCCCACTGGGGAATGACTGAAAGATCTTTAAGCAGTGGACAGATCTATAAGAAGGTGGGATCAACTTAAAAAATGAGACTGAAGGCAGTGTCCTCGAGTAATGAGGTTATTACATAATAAGGAGATTTGTAATTGTCCCAAACTTAAGCACAGGTTTAAGTGAGAAGAAAATATTAGTATTTTAAAATAGAATATATTTATATATTTTTCTCCCTGTATGTTAAATAGAAATGTATATAAAAAGTTCTTTAAATTTTAATTTTTACAATTTAAACTAACATAGTGCTTCAAGGCACTGAAAGCATTCAACCCTATTCATATGTACTTGACATCATCAAACAAACCCACAATTTTTCTGACTGTGTCCACAGTTTTCTGATATTTTAAAAGCTTTTATTGGTTTTTATTTATTTAGTTAGTTAGTTTACATATATGTACTAATTATTGTTTCTAAGAACAGATTGGATCTTTAGCTTTTTAAACTTACATAGTTACAAAAACAATAAAGCTGGCGCCTGCTGCCATCTATGGCCATACCACCCTGAACGTGCCCAATCTCGTCTTATTGGTTTTTGAGAACAATATTTTTTAATCTAATAGTGATTTTAGTAGGACTATAATGTCTCTCTTTAATTTTTCAGAAATCCAAATGGGACCCAGAACAATAGTACTAGATGGCCTCTCTTCAAAAGCCCTGAACAGAAATATTTAACCTTGAATACAGAGTCACCAAAAGTGTACACTAAACTACGTGCTCAACAATGCAGATTCTGGACACTCTTTTTTCCCAAAGTCTTGGAAATGACAGGTGTGTTTTTTGGTATTTGGTTAAATAATTGGCTGTGAATTATGTAAGTGGGAGAAAAGATAGACTATCCAGGACATGGTGAGAATGTTCATCTGTGACTTTACAATTATCTGATTCCAATGTGTCCATTATTTTAACAACTTTCTTCCAGCAATTTTAGATATGTGTTGAAGGTTTACTATATAAGCAGCACCTTAGTAGTTAAACAAAGAAAACAAAAATAGAAAATTCCCCTAGAGGAACATGAAAACTAATAGTGGAACTAAAATTGGGCACTACTTGCCATTTAGCCCATCTCTGTGAAGTGAATTAATGGATAAATGAACAAAATAAATATGTAACATAAACAATTTATTGACCTGAATAACTGAACAAATATACTATGGAACTAAATTTAATTTATATTCAAAAAGAAGCAAAAATAATTTTATTGATAAGGAGTAGAAACCTTGATTTCTAAGGGGGAGAAAACTCCTAAAATTTAATACTTATAAGCATAATCCAAATATTTCTGAATATTCTGAGCTTGGTGATATTTAAAGAGCATGCACGTACATTACATACTACAATAAACAGGTAGCAATTTAGTCAACTACTCTTTAGGAAGTGATTACTTAGATTTATATAAGGAGATACTAGGAAAATGGTTCAGATGAGCATAGTCATAATTCATTAGTAAGAGAATATTTAAATAAATTTGAGTGATCAACTTAAATGATCACATTTTCTGTGAGAAAAATTACAGACATTTCCAATTCACTGCCTTCTTTAAAAAAAAGTCCAGCTGTTTATAACTCATGTGGCTCCTCAAGTCTATTTTCTGTATTTTTCAAATAAAAGTAATTGACTTTCAACCACCAGACATATTGCTAACCGGGTCCTTTAGACTTTACCATCCTGTTTATCATAACACTCCACAATTTGCAGGTTATATATTAGATATCACAGTATAGTGGATGTTTTTAGTTTCTTCTTGCTTAGAGAGGTTAGGGGTTAGTTTCAGGCAACTGTGGGCATCTCAGAGTTGTATCCGATTGTTTTATATGCCTTTTGATTATCAGACATTGCTCACCAAAATTATAATTGTGGACTCCATCTGTCTGGGAAACATTACCGCTATACCAGTGCTCCATGTGTTACCAAATGCTCTGTGACACAGTATGTATCAGAGATGGGCTTCTGCATCCCTTGGCAGAGCTACAGTGCTGCCCTTGTGTCCTCTGGGTGTGAATAACAATGAGGCAACGCGTTTAATCTGCCAAGAGACCAGAAGAGGTACCATTTAACATATCATAAACTACATATTCTCAATCTTTACTTAAAATACTTTTGAAATGAGAAGATCATAATTTGTAGGGAAATAAGCAGGGGATGGGGGCAAGTTTTAAATGACTAATTTATTATAAGCCAAACTGACTCTTTCTAGTTCAAGCACATGTGGCCTATTGCAATGTATTTGTTGATAAAATACAATTTCAGTATCAGCAGTTTTTGAAGATGTATTTCAAAATCTCTGTCTCTAATTGTCTGCTACTATAAAGCAGGTTAAATAAACAAACTCCTAAGTTTTTGACTACATGCTGCGGTATGCATCTGGCATACACAGGGCTGAACAACTCTCTACTCTAAGCAGTGCTGAGTTGTGTGGGTATACCATACCTTGCTCTCGGGTGGTTCCAATGAATCTTGAAAACATAATTTTAAATTTTATCACTATTTTTTTCAGATAATTCCCCCAAAGGAGTTATATTAAGTATATTTAAAAATTTTTTTAGTAAATGTATGATGTAATTGTCATAACATCAGCAAGGTATTCATTAATAATAAAAATGTTTACATTTAAACAAAACCAGTTTGAAATGCAATGTTTTTAGGCTTTATAAAAAATAATGTAGGGGGGTTTAAAAAGATTAATATGTTCTTACTGTACCTTATATTTTTCAAGTCACAAAACTTCAAACATTTTAATCTTTAATGTTCTGAAAATTAAGGTTACTTAGATGACCTAGGTGAAGGTTTTATGAAAACAGTATTTTTTTAAAAGGTAGCTTTACAAATAAAGGAAAATTTCAAAGAATAACTACTGATTGGATTTCTTAAAAGGAGAAATGTTTACCTTACTCACGGAAACCCATGAGTTTAAGCATTAGAAGTACCACATGAGCAGTAGTTTACATTTAAGCAATGCATATTTTCCAAAAAAAAAAAATAATAATCCTGAAGACTTGTTTAAACACACAAATTCTAGCACTTAATTTTCAGCCTGTCCTTCAGCACGTGCCTATGCTATTACTGCATGCACTTGCAAGAAATAAAATGCACATTTTTTTTCAACTGTTATCAAATTAAGATTTTTTGCTAGGAATGTAACTCAGTAATATAATTATTCGTAAAAAGAAAGGCTAGTGGAAGAACAACCCATTCAATGTCAATCATATATCAGTATTTTTCACTAAAATTGAGAAAGTAAATTTATTCAGAGGAAAAAAATTGACCTTCATATCTTCCCCAGTAAAGAAAAACATCAGATCCAGTGGTTCCTCCTTTCGCCTTTGAATGAATCATGAAACACTGTTGCTTGCCACAACTAAAGAAGACCGAATATAAATTTAAGAGCTGAGATACCTCTTGGATTCCGTCACTTTGGATTCATTTACTGCTATTTGCAAATCAGTTAGCAAGAGTGGCAAACAAAGATGAGATAGTGGAAAGGTGGTTTGAAGAAAAAGATCAGACTAATTTTGCTGTTTTCGTGTTTGAATTTTCCATTCCTTGTTAAAAGCAAAGCAAAACAAACAAAAGGCTTTGGGAAACTTGACAGTCAAATCAAATTATCTATTTGTTTCACTGGAAAAGCCCATGAAGTCTTCACAAAACTCATCCTGAGTTTCTAGTAGTTCACAACCACACGCTCCAAATTACAACAGGACAACTAATAAGTTTGATTGCTGTGTAAAGAATTACGAATTTTTTGGTAATTTGAATAACTGGTTGACAAACAGGGAAATAAGCACATAAAGGGGACAGAAGAGATTTTTAATGAACTCTCAGAATACAGGAAATATGTCATTTCTTTATTATAGTGCTCACTGCAATTCAATGTCAATGTAACATCCTCTTCTAACTTCATCTCCATTAATAATTTGGGGTTGACTCACCTCTCCTGTGTTCTGTCTTAATGCCTCAGACTTAGCTAAATAGACTCAGCTCTGGTGAAACATTGCTCACCCTTTTTTAATTGACAAGCCAAAAAAAAAAAAAAAAAAAAGCTGTATTATTATCACTCTTTTGGTAGGGAAGAGAGCCTGACCTTTTTCCTCCCCAAATGAGACATGATATGAGCAAAACAAAGATCACAAAACTCCTGAAAAAGTTGTGTCAATATGTTTATGAACTACTGGTATTGACCTAGCTGTATACAGATTCAATAGAGAGCAAAATTAGGAATAAATTTTTGTAAGGGCAGTCAGTTCATTTGCACAGCTCCCAATGGGTGCACAGAGCTTGATTTCACAGTGTACACACCATCTCATTTACCCTTCATGGTAATGCTGCAAAAGAGGAATTACCAACCCTACCTACATTTGGAAAACTCATTTGAGAAGTTAAGAATTTTTTCTCTGTCACTAAGATAGTAAATGACTGAGCTAGAATTTTAGCCCATGTCACTCCAAAGCCTATACTGATGTTCTTTTCTTTATTTCACACCACAGTACCACATTAACTACAAACCAAGTAGACCTACATCTCACTGATGATGACAATGCATCTATAGCCACTTACGTAGTATTCCAGCGTGAGGGGAAGAGGAGACGAGGGAGAGGAGAAACACAACTAGTTTTGATTTTGATTTACGACATGGGACTCATTTTTTAATTATCTTCTTATTATGGTGTATTCAGTTCCTTTGGGTTCTGTTAGAAAATAATTAACTGTTTCATATTTTATTGTCTCAATCAATGTTCAGTACTTCTAAAGGAAAAATGTACTCAGGTTTACAAAGCACTCGTACACTAAAAAGCAAACTATTTCAATAACTAACTTGTATAGTTGTCTGAATATGATACATGAGGAAATAAATTTACATTTATATGAATCAATGGATTGGGTATCATTCCATGAGGAAGAAAAGAAAATCAGATTTGGGACCTTTTCTCTAAATATTAATATTCATGGTTTAAATGCTAAATTACCTATCTTTTAATTGCTGTATCAAAAATTTTGTTATTTCTGAACTTCAGAGTCCTTATTTTGTGTAAGTAACATTTAAAACAGCATTTAATTATTATAAAAAAGAACACAAGCATGGATTATTTAGTATAATATTTAACATCTTTCTTCCACATTGAATGTTTTTCGACTCTTTAGAAAAATTCTTTTATTCACAAAAAATTATAGCCATTGACCTTTTAAAAAGCATTTTACATAAAAATAGGATATTTTTGTATAAATTCTCAGATATTTGTCCGATGTCCAAGCATTATGAACATTTTAAACCTAAATATATCCTAAATTACAGGGGATCTTTTAATGGCAGTACAAATGTTTTAAATATTTTGATTTTCATATAAATTAAAAATGAATCACTGAATGTGCTCCATTGTTAATAATATGAATGAAAAGAAACACTTTTACACATACATTATAACATAGTATGAGAGCACATGAATTTTCTTTTCCAAATTAACATTTTGCAAAGTTATAATTAATTTCAAAATTCCTAACTGAAAATTATATTTTAAAAAATTGTCAGCCCTTATTTTTACAACAGTTGAAATGACTTAAAATTTTGTTTTTAATCCAGTGACTATAGCTCAGTATCCTAAAAACTTAAAAAGTAAGAGAACTACAAATGCATATGACTTATAATTTAAACTGTCTTCTAGCTTTAAACTGTCTTCTAGCTTTATCATGTCTATTTCTATTAGGAACATAAATATATGGTTTTAAACATTTGTAATTTAAGAGTTTCTATTGTTCACAAACTTTATTTTTTAATGTAATACACTTTCAAATATATCAAAATTTCAAGGTTCTTGTAGCACATAAATGCTTTTTGGTTCATTGCCTCACATTATTTCTGGTATAAACACTCCTCTTCCCTGACACATACATACACTTTGCAAACTGCTGGAAAGCAGAGATTTTCTTAGTCATGTTTCTAATTTGTGAAGCAATTAATAAACTTCTATCATTTAGTAGTTTCAATAAAATGCTTTCAATAACCAGGCATTGCTTTGAATTAAAAATATATTGATATGGGATGAGTGTAAAATCTATACAGAATGCCAATTAAAAGTCCTCCTATGCATTAATAAATATTCAAATATAAGTATTTTCATCAGAAATAATACTCTGCTTTATAATTATATATGTAAATGAGATGCATTAAATGAACTTTTTGTTATGCATGGCTGGGTCAAGCAAAGAGAATAATATTTATACATCTTAGAAACTAAAGCAAATATATGTAATGTAACAATTTGATGTAATATAATACACAAACTTGCATTTTATGGTATGTATATTTTGTACACATCTATTATTTGCATTGTCATATAATGTATAAAATTGCACTAAAATCTTTTCAAGTAGTCAGAGAAGCTGATAAATAAGTAATGAAGAATAAAAAATTGCTGTGCAGTGTACTTGGAGAAAATGACGTCTGCAATCAAAATTATTTTTCAATTAACGTAAACAGAGATTAAAATTTAGATTAATACAATTCATTCCATGTTTTACAGAAAATATTGATGAAGTGGAACAAGAATGGAAAGCAGGATTCCATCGGTGGAACAATTACATGATGGACTGGAAAAATCAATTTAACGATTACACTAGCAAGAAAGAAAGCTGTGCAGGTCTCTAATTAATAGATTTACCCTTTCTAGAATGTTCATTTTCCTGTAGATTAAGGGAAAAATTTCAGGGACTCTCTTACACTCCTCGTAAGAAAGCTATTATGTGGCTGAAACGAAAATGCCAGAAGGATAATATCGATTCCTCAGATCTTTCACTTAGTACCTTACCTAGCATTTCACAACTCAAGTGGCTAGAACAAGTTTAATTAAATTTCACATTATAAAGTTCAGGAATTAATTATATGGATATTAAAACAACTTGCAGCTTCAAACTCTCTTTCCTGAATAACTTTAAAAATTCTTTTCCCTTAAAAAGTATATTCTGTTTTCAGTCTCAAGTTTATTTTCATAACCACTCATAAAAGGCATCTTTTTAAAATGGATAAGGTCTTGAAACATTAGAGGCTGTAATTAATACTATTTTCTTTAATTAATTTATGCATTTAATGTCAATATGATACATTAACACAAACAGAAAATACTTGGTCCCTTTGGTTTTTTTACGTAAAGGCAGGAGAGAATCTTAAAATAAGAGGCCAGGTCACTTGGAAACACCTTAAGATAGAAACCAAATGCCACTACCAAGAGACAAAATGTAAAAGAATATAAATAGTTATGTTCTGTATTTTTTAAAATATGTATGCTTAGAGTCCTCAAATTATATTCCTCATTCTTCAACTCTTTTCTTCCTCACTAGCTCTCTCCAAACATGTTCATATGTAAATTATTCTTCTTGTAACTAAAAAATTTTTTTAAAATGTGGATGAGCAGAAGTCTACATTGAACAATTTCAGAAATCATGTACCATCTGGAATAAGGGAACCCTAGGCTGGACCTAGAAATGTTAGGATTTTACTAGAGAAATTGTTCAACAGGAGGGTAAAAAAAAAAAAAGGTTTTACTTTCTGTGGACAAATGATATTGTTTTAATAATTTAAAAAGTTAGAAAGTTGCACTTACTACCTTGCATGGCAAGGGAACACACCCAGTGAATAAATCACTAAATCATTCAGTAAACAGGAGAAACCAGGGAATTTCAAGTTCTAGGAAAGGGCAGTATTTGCTGACTCTGCTAATGAAGACTAGCAGTCAGGACCGGCTAAAGTGAGCCTACAGGTCTGTAAAATGTTGGTTAAACCAAGTCTCATTGTTCATTGGTCATAATGTCTATAGTTAGATCCAATATGAGTCTGCCATCCTCACTCAAACTGTCACTCAAAGATGGTCATATGATGATCAAATGGTCATCTAATCAAATATTAAAAAGCAATGTAAGAGATAAAATGTACTTTATAAATATAAATAGAATATGTCTTTATTAAATATAGAGATATAATTTTAATTAATATATAAACCTCTAACATACAATATATTAATACATTAAATCAGTTGTGATAAAACACAATAGTCATTTTGATATGCTTCTGCTGTAATTGGAAAACATTTTATTTACAAATTAATTGAAGGGACACATAATATTGTCATAACTGAGTGAGAAATATTTTCAGTCAAAATTTGGGAAAAGTATTACAGGTTTGCAAGGGACAGAAAATGTAAAACCTTTATATAGCCACACCACAAGTCTAATACTATATCCAAATGTGAACAACATCTAAGATTCACAACTTTTCTGGAAAGCAAAGAAGAAAGAAGGAAGGAAGGAACAGAGGAAGGAAGGAAGGGGAAAAGAGAAATGAAGAAATTTCCTTATTCAATTATTCCTGTTTCGTGAGTTTGATTTTCCTTGCTCTGTCTCATCCCTGGTCTGAAATCTCACCATTAGAATTATCAGCTCTTGAGAAATAGAAGGGATATAGTGGTTTTAGAAGTGACTGCTAACACAAATAACCATACACATGCAGTGCAGAAACTCATTTATCTCACCAAAAGAAAGCTGGTTTCTTCTCCAGACATTGCCCATTTTCTTAGCCTACTTTAATTCTTTATGGAACCTTGAAGGGTGAAAAAAACCCTGAATTTCCAAGGCAATTAACTGTCAATGCCTTGATATTGTGAGATTCATCGCTGGATCCCCTGTGGGAACTGCTTGCACATTGCCATCGCACGGTGTAGGTGCTTGTTGATTGAGTGAATGAAAGGGAGGATGAGAGAAGCAGAGTTCAGGTCCACTATGTAGCTGGAAAATTGCATTCTGAATCTTTAGGGAGCCAGGAAGAAGCGTGGAAAAAAGAAGTGTAAGCATGGAAGAAAAAGAGTAGAGGTGAGGAGGAGGAGGAGAGCCACTACTGCTGCCACCTGTGGAGTTGGAATTGAGTTTATCCACGTGGGCTATCCTAGGTACTTGAGAGTTTCAGGGCAGAAACGGTGATGAGATAGGGAACTGCAGATATATATGTAGTAGAAAATTTCACATTGATATATGGGTATTTAGCTCCATGATTCTCAACTTTCAACCTTGACTACACATTAGAATCTCTTGAGTAGAACCTGGACATCAGGAATTTTAAGTTTCCCTAGTGATTCTGATTTCCACAAGTTGGGATGCACTGGTCCATTTTTCTATGATAGCACTGTTTGTCTTCACAGGTTTAAGGACAATACTATCCCTAGAGAAGAAACTGTAGATCAATAGTTTCCAAACATGATTAAGTATTAGAATTACCTGGGAAGTTATTAAAAATTCCAGCATCCGTGCCACACCCCATACCAACTAAATCACAGTGTGAGCGTGTGAGCCAGGAATGGGTATTTCTTAATGATCTCTGATTATACCAATGTACAGCAAAGTTTGGAGACTAATGACCCATTCTAGATGGTTAAAGAACTGGGAGGATATTCATACTGTTTTAATACTTACAATCAGGTAACTATAAAATTTGCAATTTTATGTGAGAAAAAAATGTACTTGTTACTGATATCTGAGGACCTCATTATTTTTCTCTGAACAAGGAACTGTAAACAGAGATTTCTGAATGTATAGAATAAACTTGGCATGCATACTTTTTCCCAAAGACCTCCATACTAGAAGGTCAACTTTTCAGGATATTATTTTTACCATAAGTATACGCTTTGGGAGAAAATGTTTGAAAAATAAGAAAGAGTACATGAAATATATATATATAATGTTTTACAGTAGTTTATATAACTTCAGTTATTACAGAAGATCATTGTTTGCTTTGAGTTAACCCAGAATTTGCTCAATTGACAATAATTGATAATAGTAATACAGATTCAAGATAAGGAATCAGAATTTTAATTCGCATTTTCCATTGCACTTTTTATGTAAAAATTGACTGTCTTGTGAGCTCTCAAAAATATGCACAAGTAATCATTCTTGCCAGGCTCATAAAGAGATGTTGTTAGGATTAATTACTTAATGATGATTAAACTAGGTAGGTTAGTACTCAGAGTTGTTTTTCTCCTTAGAAGAATTAGCAGAAGTCTTTTGCTTGAGGCAATTACTGAATTACCTTGTTTTTCTGAAGTGAGACCTTCCATTCTGTTTTAATTGTTTCTGATTCCCTTCAATGGTTCAGGAAGAAAAAGGGAGGAAAAAAAAAAAAAAAAAGAACAACTTACCAAAGAAGTCTGTGGAGAATAAACTATGAAAATATATTTAACAACGTTAAGCATTCTAAAATCCTTGAAATGAATATTCCAAGTGAATGATCTATCTATCTACCTATCTATATATCTATCACTCATCTATTTATCATCTACCTAGGATAGCCACTCCCAGTTTTAGTCAAAGAGGGATAAAAATCAGAGTAATGTTACTAGTATAGCTAATACAATGTGGAATATAAACTCAAAGTCATTGCTTTGACCAAGTTAGCCTTAATGTTACTCTCAGCTTGACTAAAGTTTAGACAGATTTCTTCCTGGCTGCGGGCCTCTAACCTCTTGTTTCTTAGAGAATTTATTTCAAAAATCTTGGATTTGTAAATTATTTCTCTGCCCCCTTTGAAATGTAAATAAATCCTCAGTCTCTTGCCAGTTTTACTACCCAGAAAATGTCTTTCTCACAGACCTGGGAACCATCATTTTAAAACTAAACATTAAAAGAGATGGTGCTTCCATCTTTCAGTCTCTATGGGAAGGGAGGAGCTGAACTTTTTTGGGAACCAATTATCAGATGGCCTAATCCCAGTAGGAAACACTGCGAACTCAGGAATAACTCTATATGCTGAACACATCCCATTGGTCAGCCCTCCCTGAACGTCCTCCAGTACTTTTCCACTAGCTCACCTCAGCACTTAACAAACCTCACATCTTCTGTTTCAGGAAGTTGGATTCAGTCTCTCCCCTATTGCAGTAGCCTTGAACAAAGTCTTTCTTGACAGTTGAACACTGTCCAGTGCAATTTTCACTTTAACAGCCTAAACCAAAATCCAACACTTAAAATGTCTAGGGCATACTCACATTTCTACCAACTTTCTACTACTATATCAGGAAAATACAAATATTTTCGTGCAGCAAACATCCTTCAAAAGAGTATTTCTCTTACCTAGTGAAGAGGGCAGCAGAACTAGAATTTATGAAGCGCTGACTACCTATTTTTTAGTAATTTTTTTCTAATATTTTTTAGACCTTAGATGATAATTTGAATTTTGGTGTTAACTTCAAGTTTTTGACATTTTTCATTTTTAACATTTCTTAATGTTCTATTGTATTTTTTTCTTCCCTTCTACATTAAATTTAATTTTCCATGGGCATAATGTTTTCCTGATAGAAGTGCTGTGAACAAATGGATTCTCTCATTCTCATGTAGGATTTTTTTTTTTCTTTTTTCCCTCTTTTATCCTTTCCTCTTTCCTTTTCTTTTTCACTCATGCAAAGGAATAACTAGAGATTCATGTGCTGTGATCTAGGAGTTACTGGTGATATAAAGCATTACATGTACATCTTTGATACAAATTTTCATTATACTCTTAGGCCTATGGGAACAAAAAATAACATTTTCCCAGGGGGATAAAAAGTGTATCATGAAGCTAATAAGTTAAACTTTAGGAATCCTCCTTGCAAGGACCCCCTTGAATGCACAGTACGCAACTGTATTTTATTTTTCTTAAAGATGATTTCCAGAAAGAGAGGAGTTTCAGGAGGCACAAAATTTGGTTTAGCTGTTATTTCTCACCACATCAATGGAAATGAGTCTCTTGGTCTATCGTCCCAAGCACAAAATAACATTTTTAGTCCAAGAGGATTCTTCCTCTCCCACTGCCTGTAAGACATTCCCCTGGTTTTCTTTAGTTGGAATGTGCTATCATTGTTTTACAACATTGTAATATGCTAATTTTGAAGTTACTATCTTTGTGCAAGGTAATAAGTGAGAGAAAAACTCAAATGCTAACATCTGCTATGGCATTTCAATTTTAAACCAAATGTGTGTATAATATTCTCTTTGGTAAGTGAATTAACATTTTCACATAACCATGAAAGATAAAATTTTAATAATCTCCCTTGGAGTTGTCTCTTTGAAGTCATGTGCAAAATATTAAGTGAGAAGGCTAACAGAATGCTATTCCTTCTTTCTTCTAAGGTTTCTGAAGTTTTCAAAGACAGAGAGTGAGCAACGTTCTCACGCTCAGTTCACCTGGTGTTACAGCCAGTTAGAGAGGCAGCAATTTACTTAGACTAGATCGAAGGCTACAAAGGAGTGCCTTAAATTCTGGAGCACCTAAAGTTCTTGGTCATTTGTTGGCACTGCTGTCTGGAATTCTACCTTTTCACGTGCATTTTTCAATGCCTGAAAAACATTCCAATTTTTTCTAAGATGTCTTTCAATCATCTTTTCAACTTCCTTTTGACTGTCACTATCCCTTGGAAGAACAATAATTTGAACTGTTATATGCTCATGCCTTAATGAAAAGTGTTTGATTTATCACATTATATCATCACTCAAAGGCATGTCAATTTCAGTAAAGTGAGTCTGGCTTGGATCTCATCTAAAGAAATTCAGTAGTGGAATGTTTTGGGACATTGTCTCAATTAAGTTCAGGCAGAAGGAACATATGAGAAGCCCTGGGGAAATCTCACTTACTGTGTTTAGGAACAGGTAGGAGGCCTAAGCTGCTGGAGGAGATCGGGGAGTGGTAGGGGATGAGGTCAGGAAGTGAGGAGAGGGGCAGATCGGAAGCCATTACAGGGCTTTGAACAGATGAGTTACATAATCATACTCACATTTTATTTCAAAAGCAGCACCCTGGTCCTTTGGAGACTAGACTATAAGAAGGCAAGAGTGGGCATAGAGGAAGTTGTTTACTCCTGGCAAGAGAGAAGAATGCCTTGAGCTAGATATTAGCTGTAGAGAAGTAAGAGGTATCATGTTTATTACATTTCTAAGCAATAGCCAAAGGATTTTCCAAAAAACAAACCTTGAATACAAGATTTTCTGTCTAAATAGCTGGCTGAATGGATTTATCATATCCTGAGACAAGGAAAGTTGTAGGTTCAGCAGGTCTAAATAGAAATAAGGCTTTGGTTCAGAGCATGTTAGCTTTCAGATGCACACTAGGTATCTAAGGAAGAAACAAGGAGAACACTGTTAAGTGAAAGTAGAGTTGAGGGGAGAGGTCTAGATCAGAGTTGGGGATTAGGCTGTCTCCAGCATGAAGATGGTACATGAAGCCACAGGACTGAAGATTACCTAGAGACTGAGTGTGAATCTGGACTGAGTAGAGCCAGCAGTCTAGCACTGAGACTTAATTTGATGTTTAAGTCTCTGTGCAACTATAGTGCTTTTTGCCAGATCTTTGTAAAACAACCTCCCTTATTCTCAAGTTTCTAATCGTGACTCATCTCCCATCCATCTATAATTCAACAGAATTTTTTCTTCAGGAGAAGTAAACTAAGCCTTTTTATAGCTGAGAAAATCTTTTGATTGTCTTCACAAATGAGTGACAATTTGATTGAATCTATAATATCACCATTTAAATATATTTTCCTCAACTCCATAGTATTCTCTACAGACTGAAAGTCTAAGAGTAACTAGATTTTTGTTTCCATGCATACAATCTATTTGGATGCTTGCAAGATTTACACGTACATGCATATATACATATAATTCACAGATTAAATAGTGCTACCCCCAAAGACATCCACTTCCTAATCTCTGGAACTTGTAAATGTTGTCTTATAATGCATGAAATAATATTGCAGAAGTGATTAAGTTGAAGATCTTGAGAGAGGCAGATATTACTGGATTATCCACAAGAGCAACAGATGCAATCACAAGTATCCTTGTAAGAGAGAGACAGAGGGAGATTTGACAAGGAAGAGAAGGCAATGTGACTGGAGACAGTTTGGAGAGATGTGGCCACAAGCCAAGGAATGCCAGCAGCCACCTGAAGTAGAAGAGACAAAGAATAAATTCTTCCCTGGAGTCTATGGAGGGAAGATGGCCCTGCTGACACCTTGGTTTTGATGCATTGAAATGGATTTCAAATTTCTAACGTCCAGAATTGTGAATGAATCAATTTCCATTGTTTAAGCCATCAAGTTTGTGTTAATGTATTATAGCAGCCATAAGAAACTACTACATCTATGTACATATATATGTATTATTTCACCAAGTTATATCTAAATATTATTTATCTAACATAATTTTTCCTAGGTTTTCAGAGGTATTTTCAATCTTCCAGTTAGTATATATCGTTATTTGGTGAAAGTGTTCACATGTATATATTTTTGTTATTTGTGCTCTGTCTACTTTTTTCTCACCTCCTGTAGTCCTATTACACATGAGTCAGATTACCTGAATCTGTCCCACTGTAGCCTCACTTTAATTGTTTTTTATTCCTTTCCTCAGAAATACTCTAATTTGAGAAAATTTCCTTCTAGTGTTTGCTTCTCCTCCCAGGTTTGTTTTCTATATCTAATTTTATTACCATCATTATTTTCACTAAGTTTTATATTTTTTTGCATCTCATATAGTTTTACTTACTTTGACTTATTTTCTCTTCATAATTCATTGTTACAACTTCATAAGTAAAAAAATTCGTTTAAAATTTTAAAAATAAATTTTTATATATTCATAAATATTCTAAAATTTTCTTTTATTTCTGTACTAGCAGAGTTTTAAAAAGCAAGTTATCTTTAGATATAGACATTCCTTTCAGATGAGTCATTTTCCTGTAAATCTAACACTGTATTATGTAATATAAATGTTGAAATAAATTTTGGCAGTTATAAATAAGTGGGGATTCCTGATTTAATCCTTCAGGCACCGGCACAGGAAGAGGAGACAGATTATATTTCATATAACTTGGACTTAATCAGTGGGGAAATCCAATATCTGTTAGGTTCTAAGAGGAAATTCTAGTGGAGGACTCTGCTAAGAAAGGATGCTTATCTGGGTTCCACTACAAGATGCTGCAGTAGACAGAAAACTGCCTTAGCAATGTTCTCTTTCAGTTTATTCTTCACTTTTCTTGTTGGTTTTGTTTCATGTTATTTCAGCCTTGCATGGCTATGGATGCACCAGGATTCATTCTCAGAGGTCTGTTTGTTCTGTGTCTGGCTCAGTTTTCAGCACAGAAATATGATTAGTTAAAATGGTAGAGTTCAAATGCTGCTGATCTGCACTTTTAAAGATTTTTTTATTCTAAAAAGGTAAAGGGGTTTAGGTTGCAATTACATGTGACATCAGTGCAGAAATTTCTGTGCTGGAAATAGAAGAAAAAAAGCACATCCTCAAAAACTTAAGGTAAATCAGGGTGTCAGAAATCTTTCATCGGAAACTCAGAGATGTGCCACCCAAGAATAAGTAACTCAGCTGTTGTGATATCAACTGGTGATTACAATATTGGTACAATATTGGTATTAATTCTTCTACAGAAAAGACAAATGAAAGTGCATGTCAACACCATCAAATAGTCACAAGAACTAGAAAATTATTTTTCCTGAATCACAGTGCTCCAGTTTTCAGTCTGAGAAGCACTTCCACCAATAATTTATTTTCATTATAATAGATTCTATAACTCTCAGACTTACTTTATATAATCTGCTTATATACTCATCAGTATTTAAAGCCTCCTTTTATTTTTACTGAGTTGTTTTTTTTTTTTTTTCAATTAAGCGTCAAGAGGCATAACACCGCTAACCCCGAGTTAGAATAAATCAACTCATTGCTTGGGCATAGTAAATTCACCCAATGCCTCTTCTTTGCATTGTTTTAAAATAGCACTGGTTGATGAAGATCAAGATAAACAAGTCAAGACCACTAAGCTAAGAGATTTTAAGTGACATAATTAAATATCAAAATGTATTTTAAACATAAATAATACTTTATTTCAATAATAAACTAAGGAAATAATGGCCAAATTCAATAAAGTCTTAAGAAAAATTTTTGCCTTACAAAAAATTTCTGCAAATTTTTGGTCCCAGGACTCAATTCTTTGAAATTAAGATACCAGCACAGGATTTACAGGAAAATGCAAGAATAACAAGAAAAAAAAAAATCAGGAAAATAAAAGATGGGCAAAAAATACTCACTAGGAAAAAAATAATTTCATGGAGCAGATAAAAATTGTGACCAAACATATTGGCATTAAAATTTAAAAATATTAAAAATAAAACAAGGAATTACATAAACAATAGTTCAAAGTAAAGATAGAAGAATTCAGGAAAGATGTGGTAGCTAACAGAGACAACACATGAGTTTGTAAAGTACAGGAAAGAAGCAGAAGGAAAAAATACCTCAGATATAAAGCCCATATTAGGAGCAACATAGAAAAGAAAATCATAGCTGAAAACAGTGGAAATATGACAGGACTGAAAAGTAAACAAAATAAATTAAAAATTAAAAAAGAGTAAAATAAGACAAAGATGAATTGGGAAGACTGAAAAAGGAGATCCAGTACAATCAGCTTGCTAAGTATGAAAACTGAAGCAGGAGGACAAAAAGAATTGACAGTGTAATTTGGCAAAAAATATGTTAGATCAACGTTTTTTGCCTGTAAACTGAAAAAGGGCACTGTTTCTCAGGGGGAAAGGTGTTCAAGTGGTGCACATACCCTAGGACGTCTACAAAACTTTAAAAATATTCTTTATTAGAAAGACTGGGAAACTACGTAAATGTCCACTAATAAGAAAGTGTTACAGCTAACTTGGTTCATTCAAAAGATGGAATTCCATACAGCAGTCAGATGAAGGAACTCCTTATGTGCTGATGTGGAAAAATCTCTAAGGAATCAATATACATAATATTATAGATGTATCACGATTTTTATTTAAAATCAATGTTTAGTACATATGCTTGAATGTACATAATCTATGTTATCTCTGGAAACACATTTAAAAATATGAGAGTAAATGCCTCCCGGGAGAGAATGAGATGGCTGTGATAGAAATGTCAGCCTGAGAATTATTTTTCATGTTGTCTTTGAGTGCCTTTTACACTTTGTAGTATGTGCATATGTTGCCTTTTCAAAACAAATAATCACATATAATTTTTAAAAGGCAGCCAAACCTATTTAATTATTCTCAGGGGAAAAAAAAATACAGCAACAAAAATAACAATGGAATACCTACACTGTTGCTTTTGACAAGCTTTGTTCTGCAATATAATGGATGATGCTAAATAATTCCATCCGACATGTTAATATTTTCAACTGCTTGGAGCAGCATTTTGCTGCTGACTAACGGTGGAGGACCCATGAAGGCAGTGCTATTCAAAATTTGGCAAGAGACTTACTAAAGTTCTTCAATGTCGGTGGATAACTGATAACACCTGTCCTTAACAGTTCCAGGCCAAAATGGCTCTTCCATGCTCTGTGGTGCAGAACTCTGGGATCTCAACCAAGGCATAGATTCTTTTACAGGAAAAAAAAATAGCCCATAGGACTTCTGAAATGAAAGAAACAATTTATAGACTTTAATTTCCAGGATAAAATGTTAAAATGAGCACTTACAGTTTGCTTCAGTCAATAGCAGAATGTATCAATATCCTGGGTTTTTGGAACAGATGAAGTGGATGTGAGGACTTGCCTAAAACTCAGGCCATCTCTTCCTCTTATAAAATAAAGGAAAAGAAGCATCAAAATTTGGGTACCAGTACCACATCCAGACAGAATTTCTTTGACTTTCATGTTGTCCATACACACTCCCTTCCTCCCTTTTTTCTGTTGCTAAGATATGAGAGGAGGTTAACAAAAAGCCCAAAGTCCTAATACTATGCCCAGGCAGGTTCTTGGTCAGATAATCAGGTCTATTTTCTGATCAAGATAAAACTACATTTTTAAAAAAATTTTCACCATTCTGGCTTCTGCAGTTTCTGAATAAAGCAAGTATGACTTGTACACATGAGACACTATAGTCGACATTTTTTGTTACACAGCAGTACATTCTCCATGAAGAAAACAGTGCATTGATTTACGTTCTGTTGCAAGTTCCTTATTTACATTCCCAACTACTCAAAAGGCCTTACTGAGAGGTACACTGTAATAGTGTAGGCCTGGAGGATGACTTTAGGTTGAACGGTAGAAAATGGTCCCCCAAGTCACCGATCTAAATCTGACATGAAGATAACAAGAATGACACCATCATGCAACTATCTGAGGAAGAGCATTCCAGGCCAGTGCAGAGATCCCCTGGCCAAAATAACCTTATGGTGTTTTAGGGAAAGACTGGAATCTAGAAAGAATAGCAAGAGCCACAAGAGATGAAGTTGAATCATGTAGGGTCTTATAAGAGCATTAGGACTTTGACTTTTATTATAAATTCAGTGGACATCAGTTGGCAGGGTAATAAGCAGGGGAATGACATGATCCAACTTAGAATTTGAAAGATAGTTCTAACTGCTGTGTGGCAAAGATCTTGGGACAGATAGGTAGTTCAAACAGAAGCAGGGAAACCAGTAAGGAGGCTATTAAAATAGTGCAGACAAGAAAAGATTATGGCTTGGAAGTGCATAATAACTGTAAGGGTTTGGATAAGAAGGTGGAATACGCTTTGAAGGTGAAATAATAAGAGCTCTTTAATAGGTCGAATATGGGGTATGAAGAAAAAGGAAGACTTGAAAATGATGGTAAGTTGATGGTGTAATTCAAGTGTTCTTTGTAGACATAAATTTCACATTGCCTACATTTAAATAAATCCCATTTTCCTTAGGAAAAATTATTAGATCTTCATTTCTGATCCAAGACTATCATTCCAATTACATCTCTAGTTAATCATAACAAACATATGTGAACTCCATTTTCCAAAACAAACCTGCTGTTCCATTTCCCTTTGTCCTAACTACCTACATCCACATACATTCCTAATGAACTATTTCACATCCTGTAAGCTGGAAGTGTATGTCATTGTCTTTCCATTGCTCTCCTTGACCCTTCTCAGGCACAACAGCCTCTCCTCCCACCAGTATCACTTCATTTTATTCATTCTATTTAGTAGAAGGTATCGCACTGACATTTCCATCAACTCTACTATGAGTTCCTCAAGGGTGAGTCTATCTCTAAGTCACATTAGGAGTCCTGGAAACTAGCCCAGAGCATGAATTCCCACTAATATGCACTCATGCTGAAAAACAGCTCGCAAACAGTATTTTCAGATCCATCCACATATATGAATAGCAATCACTGTCTCTAGATAGATCATCGAGTAAAAATGACAAAGGTATGTTTGGAAAATCAAAGGTTTAATTTAAAAACTGATAGCGAACATACGACTTTTTAACAAAGGAAACCTCATTTTGAATGCATTGTTATATTTATTGTAGAAACATTTAATTTTGTATCAGAAAGAAAAAAGACTGCCTTCAAGTTTCTCAGTTTCCACTCCTTTTTTGGTAGCAAATATTGCATGAAGGAACACATTATTTCCAGAGTAAATCTGCACATTTGTAATTAAACCAAAAGAGTTTCCTTGCAAGTGGCAGATATGGGTCAAGAACCTGACAGTGATTCAGGGACCAAGAGGTGATGATAGCAGTGAGCCTGGCTCAAGTGTGGGCCCCACTGCAGAGAAGGATGAGTGCCAGCTGAACGAGCATGTGCTGTCTCTCTGCTTCTTTTTACAACTGTGGGGGTCTGCCAAAAATCTGTATATTGCTGGCAGGCAAGCAGGGCCGATGTAAGCACCTGTGTTGCAAAACTCAGCAACTGTGTGATGGCCATTATGGATCCATCTGTGAGGAGGGTATTTGCCACATGTCAGTTGACTCACAAAAGGTGAGTTGGAAGAGAAATTCCATTAGAGAAGGAGGGACAGCAAAATTAATATATAATTTGTTCTTCTTTTTGATGGAAAAAATGTAGCAAGCATTGATGAAAGCCAGAGATTTACAAATGATTTGAGCAGATTAGTAACGGCTGTTTCATGACAAAGGGAAAAACATTAACTTAAAAAAACAAGATAATATTGTATCATTTGTGGAACAAAGTCTTTACTGTTTTTAATGACATATTGCACACAAGTGAAAAGTCACTAGTCCAGGACAGAGATGAAAGAATGATGTCTTAACAAAGCATCTAAAACGTTAAGTGAGGCTTTTTATCTTAGATCCTGAAATAACAAAATCTCAATTACTGAGACTCAAAAAATTTAGACTTTGTGGTGTCAGAACTTGTCTAAACTCATGTCGGGCTGCATTATCAATGAAAATGAACTTAATAAAAATGTCAATAATATAAAAAGTATTTATGGGAAACTACTGAAACCTCTTTTAAGTACAGGCGTTTTCAGCATAGTCTAGTCTGTCAATATGCTAATAATGTGCAAGTTAAAAATAACATACTAATATCAATCCTGACTTGGATTTACTGAGCGTCTGACGTGTACTGGATGAAGTGCTACAAGCATCTTGTTACTTCTCTTGAAGTTGTTAAGTTTCTAGAACTGAGGCTCAGACTAGTTACCTGTCTTAAACATCAACAAAATGACCTGTTTAATATTTTTTCCTGTGCAAATTGATGGGTCTGAAGCTGTAATTTTGGGTATATTTGTGGGAAAGGATGAGCTATGCGTCCTTCTACTCCGCCATGTTGGCAATCTTCTGTTTAATATTTTGTAAAATAAGTTTTATTTCTTTCATATTATTTTTCTGGTCACAATTCATAGTGCTGCCTATTAGGCAGTGCTTGATAAACATCTCAGTCCCTAAGCTATTGAGACAGTACAATCCAATAATATTGTATTGTGAAGTACATGTATAATACTGTACTAGCTGAGAAAATCAATAGAACATAAAACACCCATGGAATAGGTCAATGAGAAATCTGAAGGATAAAAACAAATACTTGTCATGATAAGGTTCAGGTGGGAAATGATAAATTTGGATTTTAAGAAGCAAGGTTTCTGGTCAGATCTATTAAATGACAAAGATAATACATGCTTCCCATATATTTGATTTTGTCTCTCCAACTTTTAAAAGAGCATTTATTAACGCAAATTCTAGAAGAACATACACCAAATGTCTGTGAGTAGTGAGTATACGGGTAATTTATATCTTCAGATTTTGCTGTTTTATGTTTTATAATGTATAACTATTCATCGTGGAACTAAAAACTTGAAAAGAATATTTAAGATGACCCACTGTAATTAGTAAATCATTTAAAGCAATGTAAAATACTATCTAAAGTGGTAGGAATAGAGATTCTTCTAGCTTCTCAAGTGCATAGAAATACTAACTGAGAATGCATTCTTCATGGGAGGAGGTGCTGATTCATTTGGTTTTTTCCCCCCAACATTTCATTGGGATAATTTTCAAACATGCATAAAAGTAGAAAGAATTTTACTGAAAAAACTCATATATACACTATATCAGCGCTGCAATTAACATTTCACTGTATTTGCTTTATCCCATCTCTCATCATCTGTGTTCATCTACACCTTTAACCATCGATTCATGTGTATTATTTTTTTTAACATTTTTTATTGATTTATAATCATTTTACAATGTTGTGTCAAATTCCAGTGTTCAGCACAATTTTTCAGTTATTCATGGACATATACACACTCATTGTCACATTTTTTTCTCTGTGAGTTATCATAACATTTTGTGTATATTTCCCTGTGCTATACAGTGTAGTCTATTCTACAATTTTGAAATCCCAGTCTATCCCTTCCCACCCTCCACCCCCCTCATGTGTGTTATTTTTGATGCATTTCAGACAAAGTTTCAGACATCAGTATATTCCCACAAATACCTCAACATGCATGTTATTAACCGGAGTTCAATATTTATTTCCTGTGTTTTTTGCTATTGCTGAGGTAAAATTTATGTATAATTATATGCATAAACCGCTAGCGTCCTTTCAGTGAATTCTGACAAATGCATTTAGACGTTAATTTTAAAAGGGTATGGATTCCTGAAGCTCAACTTCTTATTGTTATTTTCTCAGTATTTTCCCAGGTTGGTGGGTTGAGGGCAATACATGAAAATCAGACATTGTTTTTATGGATGAGGAAGTTTTTTAAACAAACGATATTTTGTCAACTTGGCCCTATTACTATATTCTCTGGTCTGACTAGTGAGCACTAGTCAGATTAGAACAGTGAGACCTCTTTCTCTGGACCCAGTTGCGGGGCTGCAGGATCTGTTGTGGTTAGACTAGGAGAGGTACTTACTAACACCACCTGGGCCAACTAGCTTTTTAGCAAGGAAGCCAGGCATTTAATCTCCTTCATGGCATTCCTCTACAGTGCGGATTCTAAACTGGAAAGTGAAGGGCAGCCATTTTCAGCTATGGGAGGAGGCTGGTCAGCAGCAAGACTGAACAAGGAAACAGCCCAAAGTGACCATTGTAGACAAAGTCCTAATAACAATCATATTGACGGTTCCAGTTTTTTCCCCTGAGGCCTGGCCACATTAGGCCTTTGTGACCTGTGAATTACCCTTATATTCGATTCTGGTAATAAATCTTATTGATTAAGCAATTCCCAATGGGTCTGTATTTGCCAGTAAGAGTTATAATTATGATATTAATTATAGGTAGATGATCCTGACCAGAAACCCCCTTCCATCCACATTGCACAGACATATCACAACTGATTAAACATGGACCTCAAAATTTTCTAACTATAATCATTTCAGTGATTAATATTGAATTTATTCCCTCCTTAATAAGTAATGCTATAGAATAGTGTGTTTCTTTAAAAACAAGGAATGCCTTCTTGTACTATTAGAAGTAGCTGAGAGGCCAAAAAGATTAAGAAATACTGAAGAACCATCTCATATTCATTTAAATTATTATCCATTTTATCTTCTCCACCTCGTTTCTATAAAACATTAATAAGGCTGTCAGTCAAAGCTCTTATGTCATTGTAACTGTGTGTAGCTTTTGGACTCTACAAGAGATTGACTCCAAATATGGTATTTTCTTGCTACAAGTAATGTGCATATGAGAGGCAGTAATTCATCTCGGCAAGCTCTAATTCCATAATAATTTATCCCAAGGCCTTGGCAGCTAATGCTTCACTCACTATTAATAGAAAACGGTGCAAGTCGTGTAGGTGGTACTTTCAGTTTAGCGATGCTGTAGTTAATTTCTTTAATTTATAAAGTATTTATAAATCTCATCTTTGCAAAGCTGCTGAAAGCGTGCAGGCAGAAACCAGTTCTCTCTTTGTCTCACAGCCTTCCGGATCGCGTCCAGCCTGCAGCCTGCACAATCACCCGTATTCCTCTTACTAAACCTGTTGTGTGACCCCATCTGCTACTTTGTGTCTTGTGAAATAGCGGATTATTTGTATGGCTCACGACCTAAGAATTCTTTTGTTATCTCAATTACTCTACAGCAGGTTTTGTTAGAAAGGGCCTGAGGGCTTGGTGCAATTCAGATTCCTGGGCTCTCTGTCAGCCCAGTTAAAATGTCCATGTCAAGTTTTACCTTTGTGAATTCTCCTCAGTTATATCTGGCAATACTCTGTGCCCTGGAAGCCTCCTTTATCTGATGCTAGTAAAACTGTCTCAGCTTTATCATGCTCAGTGTTTGCGTGGTATGTCTTTTCTCATCTTTTTAACACTCCTGTGTTATAATAAATAACTTCATTTATGTTTTCTGAAGTTCGAATTTCATATATTTTTTCATTTGTCACATAGTATTTACTTCTTTTGATTTTTTTCATTTGCAATGTAAATACCATTCCTAGGTTGTGGTCCACACAAAAACAAGCCATGGGCCAAATTTAGCCCACAGGGCATCCTTTGCCAACCTGTGTTCTACAGTATAAAATAAACTTAATCCTATTTAAAATGTTGAATGCAATATTTACAGTTCATTTCCATATGCTCAGTTGGTATTTACTGATTACCCAAATTGGGAAAAATGCTGAAAAATAGCAAAGGTAAATAAATAATTCAGGCAGAACTTTATAATTCCAGCGAGGGAAATAATACATACAAACGTGTAGAAAATCCAATATTAAATGTGGCAAGTGACAAAAGGGCATTATGAGGAATAGTGGGCAGTGGTTTGAGGTTTTGCTGAGAAAGAATTTACATGCAATAAAATGGACAGATTTCGGTGTTTAACTTGAGGAGTTTGACAAATGTGTACGCCTGTGAAACCACCAGCCTGAACAAGTAAAAAAGTGTCCTCATCACCCTGAGAACATATCTTTACTCCCTTTACAATCAAAACTCCACCAAAATCAACCATTAGTGAAATTTCCCTTAGTTTAGATTAGTACTTTATGTTCTAGAAATGCATATAAATAAAAACCCTACAGTATGTGCAACAGTAATGACGGATTTCTCCAGTTCTTTCTTTAGTTTTCACAGTTATTATTTATGTTTTGTTGAGCTCTGTTATTAGGTACATACAATTCAATATTTTTAGATCCTCTTGTTAAATTGAATCGCCTACCTTTATGCATATTCATTATAATTGGAAATACCACGTGTCGTGAAGTCTACTTTAAGTACAGTCGTATCATTTCTCTTTTGCTGTGTTTACATAGCATCTCTTCTGATGTTTTTACTTTCAACTTTCTTATATTTAAAATTCATGCCTTGTAAACTGCACATAGATCGAGTTTTGCTTATTTATCCAATTTGACAATCTCTGACTCAGTAGGAGCATTAAGTCCAGTTATATGTCACATAATTATTGATATTTTGCATTTAATTATACTTTCTTGTTATTTGTCTTCTATTTTTCATCATCTGTTCTTGGTCCCATTGTTCATCCTTCACTGCCTTCTTTTATTTTATTTTGTTTTTTAGGAAACAACAAAATCACTTTAATTTGTTACTTTTCATTTTGAAGTGTCATTGCAGTATCATTTATAAAATTCCACAAAGATACAACAGGATGGTCTTGCCTGAGAATCACTGCAAAACAATCATCCCATGTGTGGTAAACGGAGTGGTTGAGTGGGGGGATTTCATAGGCTGGTGTTTCTTCCTTCTTCCCCCAACCCAATCCTGAGCTAAGAGAAGACTGAGTGACCAGAGTGTTTGGAGGGAACCAGTTTTTTCTGTGATGAAAGAAACTGGCTAGGGTCTGGGAGGCAGGGGCTGCAGAGCACAGGGCTCCCCAGGTCCAGGATTCAGGTAGGTTACCCTGAGCAGAGGCCACACTGTGGACTGAAGCTGGACCCCAGCACCTATCTTTGAAGGGGTTATGGATCCAACATGTCCAAATACTGAAAAATGACATGTGCACCATTACCCAGGAAGCTCTCTTCAACTGTGCTCTAGACCTGGGCCTTCAGCTTCCTTCCAGTTCTACAGAGAACTTGCAGATTGTGTAAGGGAGCAGTGAGGGTCCCAACCAGAGCTGCTCGCACCCTGGCGTCAAAGGCTAGGGGAGGGCTTGGGTGGACTCCTTTTATTAAAAGGTTTACAGAGAGATAAAGGGCAGCTCCTATTCCTATTAATTATCCAGGCTCTTACTTGAGAAAGTAGAGGTCAAAAATGCCTTTGGGAAGGCAGCCAGGTCCAATAAGAAGATTCTTTTGGTGAAACTGAACATTATAAGTTAGTTTCTCCAGACTTGGGATCAGAAGATGCATCCAAAGGAAGTTCTGCTGGAACCAATTTTCCACCAGGGGTTTGGTTCCTATTTCCTCCCATCTCCATGTTTACAGAGAACGAACCAGGCTATTCAAGGTAGAGTGAATACAGAGCTGACTTGCCTTCTAGGACAGCTAAGTGCAAATGGCTTGGGGTCAGTTTTCACTTTGCCAGTCATCTGTCAGCAGGCATGCTGAGGTATGCATCTCACAAACAGGAGACAAGATTGGAAAACAAAGAGTGCACCCAGTCATTTAGCTTAATACTGCCCTCAAGATCACAGTCCCTTTGGTTGAAAAGTCCCATCAAGCTGACACTCAGGGTGCAGCTTCATTTCAGGAAGGAATTTTTAAACTTGTGCCCCAAAGTTGAATTGCTGTAAAAGTCCTGCCATTTTTTCTCATCACAAATCCCCATTTTGTTATTGATGCGGGGGGTTTAAACATAAGTATCTGTTACATTTATCACAAGAGGCACAAAGAGGGAGGATCCAGGCACATTTGTTCTGTATCTTTCTAGAACGAGAGGAAGTTTTCCAAAAAAAAAATGCATACTCTGATTGCACATATGGAGTTAGGGGATAGAATCTTATTGGTGGAGCTATTCCTTTGAGCCATTCTCGACAAGTCCTGCCTTCTCTCTTCTGGATTCTTCTGGCATTGGAGGTGGAGGGCATCACATGTTTGTGGGTAGACAGTGATTTCCCTGCTGAGTGAGGGTATCACTGTCAGGACCATACATTATGATTGAACCCTGTGGAGAACCTGACCTGGCCTGGGGTGGGTGGGCACGTGAAGGAGCAACCTTGGACGTGGCCACTGAATGACCCTGTCAGGCTCACTAGCTGGGACTCCCTCTCCTTTCCACCAGGGAAAGGACTATTAGGACAAGAGCTCATCACAGATCTTGCTGTGTTCTCAGGGACAGACTTGGCATGACCTGCAAGTCTCAGGTCTGTGAGGATCTCATGGTCATTCTCACCAGCCATTGTTTTGTCTCTAAAGTGAGAAATGGTCTTATAACCATAATTTTCCACATGTCCCAGGCAATATCTCTTGTCTTATCCATCAGGAAAGACATTAGAGCTGATCTTGCCTTCTACAGAAAATGTGAGGCCTTTATTTGCAGACTCTTCCCATAGATCTACACATTTCTGTCTATTCTTATGGTCTTCATAGAACCCCATGTGTTCTTTTGGGCTGCCGCTTCTTCTAATAGCAGACATATTTAACCTAACATTTAGAATTCCAATGACAGAACTCATCCATCTTCTTCAGGGGTCTGATTTCTGCAGTGCAGCCCAGACAGTAGTTGATTGAATCTTGGATTAGGGCCTCACCAAGATGACCTTGAATATTCTGTTTCCATGAGAGTTTCTCATCTTTGTATGTTACCAAGCCATCTCCTGGAAACACATAATCATATTTTTTAACCACATCATTTCCCAATGTCTCCTTCACTTTCTCAAAGTTCAACCCACCTACCACACAGATTTTGATCTTCTGCTTCAGTTTTTGTAGAATGCCATTTATTTCTCTAGTGATTTTCTGCCACGGGGCCAGCAGGGTCCAGTCCACAACAAAGAGGCAGAACACTGGGTCAAGACCCTCAAGTCCTCAGTTTCTGCCCCCTACTCCTACCTTCTGTTAAAATAATTAAAATATTGGGCTGTTTTTAGTATTCCATTTTATCTCCTATGTAGCATTTTATTATTCACTCTTTCAGTTGGTTTTCTAGTAGTTATTTTAGGGATTATAATATGCTTCCTTGACTCTTCATCTACCTTGGACTGATACTGTACCACTTCACATAAGGCAAGCATCATCTCCAGTTGCATTTTCTTCAGATGGATTCACTTCCTGTAGTGATGCTGGCAATGCTGCTCTGTTGGTGACTGATTCTCTTGAGTTTTGTTTATCTGAAAGTGTTTCTATTTTGCCTTCATTTTGGAAGAACACCTTCACTGTATATAAAATTCTAGGCAAATGTGCTTTGTTTTTTTGAGCACCTTTAAGATGTCATTTCATTGCCTTCTGCTCTCCATTACTTCTGCTGAAAATTAGCTGTCCTGTTTATTGTTTCTTCCTCTCTCTCTCCCTTTTTTCTATTAATTTTTTTTTACTGGTTGCTTTCAAGATGTTCTCTTTATTTTTAGTAGTTCAACTATGCTGCAACCTCGTAAGGTTTTTATTGTATTTCTCCAGCTTGGGATTTCCTTTCTTCTTGGCTCTGTGGATTGATGTTTTAAAAAGCTTTTCAAATTTTAACCAGTGTTAATATTTTTCTTTCCCATTTTCTCTCCTTCTCCTGGGACACCAAATACATGTATTTTAGACTGACTGTTATCGTCTCTCGCCTAGGGCATTGTGGCTCTGCTTAATTTGCAATCTTTTTTTTCTTTTCTTTTCTTTTTTTCTATGTGTGCTTCAGATGAGATTAGATAGTTTCTATTTACTGGTCTTCAAGTACAACGATTCTTTTCTCTGTAGTGTCCAACCTGCTATTATTCCCATCCAATAATTTTATTTCAAATATTGTATCTTTTTAATTCTAAGATTTTTGGGGGTTACTTTTTAAGGCTACTTCATATTTGTCCTGCAATTCCTTCTCTCTTCACCATTCTATTCATCTTTTGTAAATTATTTAACATATATATATAACAGTTATTTTGAAACCCTTGTCTGCTACTTCCAACAAATGTGCCATCTGAGTATCTTTTTCTGTTCACTTGCATTCTCCTTGACTGTGGATTCCATTTTCCTGCTTCTTCACATGGCTAAAAAGTTTCAGTTATATACAAAGCATTATAGACGATATATTGCAGGAAACCTTGATTTTGTTATCTTCATCAGAAGAGTATTAAAGTTTTCTACCTGGCGGTTAAATTATTGGTGGATCTTCTTTATCTTGTGAAGGCTTTTGTCTTAGGCTTTGTTAGGATAAATCTATATTTACTCAATTAGTCCTACAATGGAGCGCTGCATTTTGAGAAAGACCTTTACTGTAAATCACTAGCCCACCTGTGTTTCACTGCTATTCCTGAAGTGTTTCCCAAATGCTGTCTATATGAGCTATTCAGGTATCTATGAACTTTTGACATATTTTCCTCTTTTTTTAGCATTTCTTTTTTTACAAACTTTCTAGTGTAACAAGAATGTCCAGCCTCATCTCTTACTTTCCCTATCCCATGTCTAAAATTAGTCAATGGGAAATTGGAAATCAGCCATAAAGGGTTTTGGTTCATTTCAGCAATTAATAGGATTTTAAAGCAAAGATCTGGGTACCGAGTATCTTTGTGTTCATGATATATCATTATTTCTGAACACTTTCCGTGAAAGAAATAGAAAAAGATATCATTTTAAAATGACTTCAAGGGTATTTCCACTCCTGCCGTTAAAGCACCGCTCTGAGAATGGCCCTGCTGCAATAAACAACTAGAAAAACATATATACCTCAACACACACACACACACACACACACACACACACATTAGACATCAGGAAACAGCCAGAAGAGGACTATGATCCTTGAGAGGAAGGAAACAAATAAGCCAGACTTCTGCTTGACATAGGTTACTTCCTGAAGTCAGTTTATGTGGTGCAGAGAAAGAGAAACCAAACAACGTCAAGTAATCTCAATGAGCTGAAGAACCAGAAGTCAGGGTGAAAAGAAGCAGAGCAGGATCAACTGTGCTGGGAAGAAAACCAGAGAGGAGACCAGCACAGAGAGAATCTCAGAGGACTACAGAGAGGTCTTCTTGAATATTTACCTTATTACTAGTCTGCACCTGAGTAGGGTGACATTCCATAAGGTGGTTGGGGTAACACCACTCTAAACAAATCTTAGAGCTCAAACAATGCCAAAAGCAGAGAAACATTTAAATATATGCGGCATCAGGGATAGTCCCAAGGATAGGTATCACTTTAGAAGTTGGGCCAAATCAGCTGCACACCAAAGACTTCTCTGAGTTCACCCTCACAGCACTTAATAGCCATCCCCAAAGTCTCAAATCTTCTGCAAATAACTTACCTGCATGCTAGAGAAAAATCCAAGTCTATATAAAACAAAATCTATCATCCAACAATGTTAAATTCATCACTTCCTAGATCCAGTACAAAATTACTAGGTATGCAATGAAGCAGGAAAAAAATATGGCCTATAACCAGCAGAAAAATGAATCAAAAGAAAGATGCAGAAATAACAGAGATGAGCATATTAGCAGACACATGTATTATAATAGCTAATGTACATGTCCCAAATGCTCAGAATATAAACAAAACAACGAAGATGATGAGAAGAGAACAAGAAAATAGCAAAAAAAGACCAAAGCTTTTTAAAAAAAAGATCATAAAACTTTTAGAGGTGCAAAACAATATTCAAAATAAATAACACACTGGCTGGTATTAATAGTAGATTAGATGCCACAGAAGAAAGGATCGGTGTGCTTGAAGACATAGGCACATAGGCATATATTGAAAGTCATTGAAAAAGAAAAAAAAATCTTAAACTTTTAAAATTCAGTATTAATAAAGATTTAGTGAAGACCTTTAAGTTTAGATTAATTATGTTGAATTATTACTGGGTCAGATTTCTGGCCAGAAAAATAACACACGGGTCTAGAGTGTAAAAAGGAGTTATCAGATCAAAGGATAAGAAATGAAGTGCTAAAATAAAAAGATGATGATGTAATAAGGAGTTATTAACCAATAACTGTATTGCCTAAGGCAATATATGTTTTGGTCATTCCATTATTTATATTAATAAGCTTTTGAATTCCTTTATCTTTTCTTTGTGAGTTTAGACTTGTGAGTATCTAGACCTTAGAAAACTGTGTACATCTATGACTTAATGACATACTATTTTTCGCATCTCCTGGAGAGGCTGCAAAATTAATAATGCCACATATATGATAAAAAGAGTCTTGTCACTTTGAATTTGCTGCTTGAGCAAGTTTGCTTTAAAAAAGTATATAAGTTACACAGTGGCATTTAATGAGTTGAGACACCTGTAATGATATTAACCCTCTGGAATCATTTATGCAGAAAGAAGAGTTTTCTAAATACATTCTAAATCTTCCTTAAGATACAATAACTTTCAAAAATCTAAATACATAGACTGTTCACTATCTATCAATCTCCCTATCCATTGATCCATTTACCTTTTTGAGAAAGCTACACTGATTATAAAACCTAATAACTGTGCAATTACGGAAACTATTGGATTTGAAAACAGCTATTTTGATTGCTCTTCCAGGGCTTTTTCTACTATAACACAAAATCTCTATGGAAACAGATGTAAATCTGTATACTGTCCATACATTGACTATGTTTTCGCTAAAAGTAAAAATGGTGTCATAATTATAATTCATCAAATTAAACACAATTACATTTAATTACATTTATGATTCTTCCATGTGGTTGAATCTCTTCACACTGAAGTGTTGTCTCAGGAATTAAAACCATAATAGTAATGAACATCCTTTTAGACAGTATATTAGATTTCTATTTTTACATAACAAGTCACAAATACAACAGTTTATGTTATATAATGGTTAAATATAACCATTCATTTATCATCTCACAGTTTTGGTAAGTCAAAAACCTGGCATGGCCTAGATGGAATTTCTGTTCAGTGTATTACAAGGCCAAGATCAAAGCGTCAGCAGGGCTGCAATTCAATCTAGGGTTTGGGGTTGCTTTTCAAGATTATCAGTTATTGGCAGAATTTACTTCCTTCTTATGTTTACCATGTGGTTCCCTCCATCTGCAAGCCAGCCACAGCAGGTGGAGTCTTTCTCATGATTCAAATCTCGGATTTACCCTTTATTCACATCTATCTGACTTCCTTTTCTGCATTTAAGGGCTCATGTGATTGCATTGTGCTACCTGAATAATCCCAAATAATCTTTCTATCTTGAAGTCAACTGATTAGTAACCTTAATTATGTCTTCAGTGTCTGTTTTGCCATGTAATGCACCATTGTCACTGGTGTGACAGCAGGGGCAAAGGTCATGAAGACAACATTCTGCCTACTATAGGTAGAGATATTTCCTGATAAGAAAGGGATGTCAAATGAATTTTTGTCTGGGAATAAAGCTCTATTTATTCAAACTTAAGCTTAAAATATCAAAAAGTAAACTGAGATTAAATTCACTCAAAAAGTAGTTATATGGTGATTAACAACACAGTCAAAAATATGTATTTAGCACTTGCTATAGAACAATACTACTAGAACCAAGACAAAACTCGATCTTAATATCTTTTTGTTGCTGGTATGTAGCATAGTCTCTGAGAAATAAATATGCTGGACATATATCTCATAAATACTCATAGGATAAAAAGTTATCATCTCTTGACTCCAAACAACTCACAATATATAAAGTATAATTGACATGCAAATTCCTGCAGAAGAGAAAAAGGTCGTATTGCTGTAGCAGGAGACCATGGTGTATCAAGGATAAAAGGACAAAAGATAAGCCTGGAAAAGTAAGAAAGGATCAGACCTTTAAAAGAAAAGTTTGAAAAACTAACTACAAAAATGACCTGGATAAAACAGTCTAAAGGCTTTTTATAGTCTTCTGCTCTTTAGTATAAATTGAAAACAAATGTTGCCTTTTCTAAGCCATATTGGGTAGGGGGATTGGAGGAATAAGAGGATATCATTAATATGTGTGCCTTGCTGAACACATCACAGGTTTTGATAAATATATGAAGTAATGTGCTTTAGGTAAGTAGTTTCTATTTGTCTATGAAATTATACATTACAAATTATCACCTGTTCCATGTGTAACTTAAATCTCAAGGTTCATTATCAGATTCCTCATTATGAGCAAGTACACATTTTCTCTGTCACCCATAATTAGACACCAAGAGGAATCTTTAAGATTGCAAAATTGGTGAAATTATTATAATTGAATGTATTTCATAATTGAACACATCTGATCCGTTCTTTCCACTGCTCACAACTCTCTAATGCCATCCTATTGTAGTTAATGACAACTTTCTAAACAAGACCAGATTTTGCATTTTCTACTTTCTGCCTATTCCTCCATCAGTTATCCATCCTTACTGTCTTTGCTACAGTAACACTCGTTTTTAATGTACACTCTAATACATGCTTCCTTTCACCTTGGAGCTTTTAAGCATTCTATTCTTCTACACAAACTTCGCTCAATTAACTCATAATTGTGCCAATTGCAAATCAATGTTTTCCTTTTTTCTCATTTTATTTAAAATTATGGTTAGATACAGATGTGTGTGTGTTTTATTTTAAGAGATTTAAATTTTCTTTTCTATTTTTACATTGTGAAACATTTTAAATAGCATGGGCATATTCTTATCTTAAAATTTTGATAAAATTCACATTCTTTGGTACCAGGGATTTGCGGAGAGAGTAGCAGCAGTATTCTTGTATTACTCATTGAATGGTGACTTATCTTGTTTTTGTGGTCCTGCCTTCTGGAAATCTTAATAGATTGATATTAGATATTGGACATCCTGGGTCAATGCTTTAACTTTTCTAATGTCTTACTTTCCAGCTCTTTTTCTTACTGTTCTACTTTTCAGACACTTCATGCAAATTATTTTCCCAGTCTATTGAATTGTATATTTCTGCTATAATATTTTAACTCTTAAGATCTTTCTTGTTCTCTAAATGTTTGTTTATTTAGTGGTTTATTTTTTGTGATTTATTGTAATATCTTAATCCTTGTTTCGGTATGCAGTGTATTTGCTCCTTTGGAGAATGTAAGCCATAATTTTTGAAAAATTGTTCTCTCTCTCTTCCTCCCTTTCTCCCTCTCTCTCTTTCTCAATTTATCTTTCAATTGGAGCATTTCCTTCAGGTATACTTTGAGGCATTAGGAGTGAGTGAAAGTGAATGCAAGATTAAAATTTTCAAGTTTAATGACCATATCTATTAAAACCAAAACCACAAGTAAGAGGCTTTAATCCTCTTTGCTCTATGGGAAACTACAAATGCATGGTTTTAGGTAGGAAACTAGTATAACTATAAACGCCAGTGTATTCAAACTCACAGGTTTTTTAAAGCAGTGTCTTAAAATGAGAACCAAAATAAGTTATTGAAGCAATACTAAATAAATTTTATTTTCATTTCAAGTGTGTCATGTCTTTGTAAGCATTTGTTTCTTGTACTTGGTTTTCTAATATATTTTCCCCCATAATTTATGTTAAGCCAACCAATTTTCTGTTCCTATACTTGTCATTGCTTAATGCTTTTCTGATAAGTGTGTTACGACAACCACCTTCTAGACTCTAGGAATTTGATCCATCACAAGTGCACTTCTAAAAGCGTCGTTTGCAACTTCCCTAATTTCTGCTGCACTTACTACCAAGTCTATGGATACATATGCCATGTGTTTCCAACAGAGCATTTTATTTCCCTGAAAAACATCTGATGCTATCTAAATGCTACTGGAAGACCTTTCTTAAAAAGAAATAAATTTACTCTTGTCTCAGTTACACCTAACCTCCACTACAAATAGCTCAAATTCTTCTTGAAATAAAGACAAATGTAGTAAAAAATTAAGTCAAAGTTTGAAACCAGATAGACACCCGGATTTGAATGCTGTCTACTACTCAGTAGCCATGTGACAGCAGACAAATGCCTTATATCTCCAGCCATTTGTTTGCTCTGCTTAATGCCTCGCTTCCCAGAATCTTAGGATGATTATATGCAATAACACAAGTAGCAGATCATTTAAAAATACCCACAAGTGAAAAAAAAATACCCACAAGTGAAAAACACCTTCCCTGACCTCACAGCCATGTTTAAGGGAGCAGCCTGCTTAAAATCTACCCACTAGAAACCATAGTAAGAACTCAAGGATACAACAACCAGAGCGTATATTCAACAAGAAATGCTCACTTATTTTTGACTTAGAAAAGTTTAGTAATTAACCTCACTTTTAGTAAGGGCCTATTAATAAAAGGCATTGTATTTTACTTCAGCCGTGTGTCCAGAAGACCAAAGAATTCTAGAAATCTAGAAGTATTCTTCCTTGTGCTTATGGTTACATTTCTAGATATATTTTTCTAGCAACCCATTTTCCTTAAAATAAAATCAGTGTGCTCAAAGAAAAAAAAGAATAGTACATAGTTTAATAGTGGTATTTATTCTTTTTAGTTTTATTTACAGAGAGCCGTGTTCATCTGAGGAGAGGCTACTTAATGTCAGCTTAATTGTGATCTTGCTTTAAAAAGAAGTTTTTAGTCCTGAAAATGTCAAGTGGCACCTAACTTACAATAATCATAATAAACAAGAAGAAACCTGCAGTTATGAGACCATCATGGGTACATCAGCAATATACTGAATAAATGCTTATCACAGGCAGACAATCACTGTGTTATTTATAGCCACTAGAATTCTAGTCCAATTGAGAAATTGCTATTAAGTTGTTAACAAGTACAGTATGACTATTTTCTTATCCTTCAGAGAAAGATTTACAAAAGAAATATGTCATAAAATTTTGTATTATTTTATTCTGTGAAGTGCTGGGGTAAACATTTTTTGAACTTAGGGTATGTTGAAGTATAAAGAAATCCTTGTATTGCATATAATAAAAATAACATTTATAGGGAATTCACCATATTCTAGGTGTTTCCTACACTGTTTGCATGTTAATTAATTTAAAACTCACAGCCAGCCTGTGAGAGAGCAATTGTTGTTATTCCCATCTTACAGGTAGAAAATGTAAGTGCCAAGAATCTATGTCAAGTGTCTGAAGTCACACAGCTGGAAAAAGTTAGAGCCAGTGTCAAATGACAGGTGCAATTCATTTATATCCACGGGAAGCACTTAAACCTTGACATTACACTAACATCCTCCACTCTGCACATTTAAACTTAGCATTCCACTTCCAGACCCAAATTTCTTAATTTTTAGTTGTCTCAATAATGTATCCTCCTTTTACATTTCCAAATTTATGCTTTTAGACCAGAAAGTAGAAAAAGATTTACACCTGTCTGTTTCTTGCTCTGTAAGTGCAGGATTCCCAAGTACCATTGTATGTGAAATGCTCCCCACCATCCTTCAACTCATCTCCTGTAAAATTCCACTTGGTACTGAAAAAAATGGGTATCCTCTAATCTAAATCATTATCAATCTTCTGTTGTCTCTTACTTGAGTGCTACCACCCTCTCACCACAAGAACCAGAAATGCTTCAAAATTCAGAGAAAATCAAAAAGTAGCTCCTCATCCTCTCCCAACAAACCTGAAGAATCAGGTCAAAGAGAACTTTATGTGGTAGTTAAGTCTGAAGAGTATCAGCACACATTCACTTCCTCACGATGGGATATTAAAAATCACTGTTCACACTCCATATCCTCTCATCTTCCATTTTCACTAGCAGTCCTTGTGATCGCTGCTCTTACAGGCCTCGCGGATCCACCCTCCTTTCTTGATCTCCACATTCTCCTCACCAGACCAGAACAAGCCTCTGTAATCTCCTATGTGGGCTATTTCAATGCAATTATGTGAACGTGTCCCTCTGCATTCACTCTTGCCCATCTCTGCCAAGACAGTCAGTTCACAAAGCAAGGCTGATCAACTCAAGGTCCTTACTCAAAATGCTTCAAATTTTCAACCAAAAAGTTTAATAAAACCCAGTATGATCTTATATTACTAGTTTCTGGGTCCTACCACATGGGTCTTTCAATCGCTTACCTGAACCTCAGTCTTCACCACTGGGCCATTTACTTGTTCCTTTCTGTCTTAAATGCACTTTCCCCTTTTCTATGTGTTTATTTCCTATTATTTCTTGATATCACAATTTAATTTCCTCTTCCCTGGACCCCAGTGGCAGGTCTTTCCCCTACTATCATGGCACCGTGTGATTCATCTTAACAGATCTTATTGCTATGACTGTTATGTTACATGTTTGTGATCATTTTATTAATATCTGCTAAAGAGCTGTAAGTGCCACAAGAACAGAGATAGTGTCATTTATTGAGTTTTGAAAATAGAAAGTCCTTTAAAAATACTTGCTAATTAATGGATTGATTGATATCAGTGGTAGAGGGGTTCTTTATTCTAACTATTTCAAATTTCTGAACTTCAGCATGGTAAGATAATACATTTGTGTTGCTTTAAGCTACCAAGTTTGTGGTAATTTGTTAAAGCAGCAATAGAAAGCTAATACACTGGTGCAGTATTTATAACTGTAGAACTTATTTGTGGCACAGAGTTATAATTTTCTGTTTGCTATGCCTCCTATCAGATCTTCCCTCCCTGAAGAAAGAAACTCTTCTTGAATCAACAGCCTGAGTAACCTGCACAATGCTTGGCATATAAATTGATGGTGTGAAAGAATAAATTCTCTTCCAACAACTTATGAATAGGGAATAATCTTTTGTACATAGTGACACAATTTTTTATTACTGTTTCATTTGGTGTAATTTTTCTGACCACTACAGACATTGCTGGTGTCTCTCTGAAAAAAACAATAAAATTTGCTTCTCTTGGTATTACTTTTTCTCCTTTATGGTAATAGATGTTTAGTTCAAACTTATATTTAAACATTGCTTAATGTTCTAATGACAAGGTAAATTAATTATTAAGAAGAACAGAAAAACATTATTTTCTCATTTTTTTCCTACAACAATGGCTCTTTAGGCCATAGTTTTGCTACTTTTTCTGGTTTTTAAAAACCCTCTTTTCTAAAAAATTCAAAATCAGCAGTGACTTTATTTAAAAAATATGACAGGTGAGGAATAATTAACAAAATGCATCCATACTTTAAGCAATGTGCTCTAAGTTAAAACAGAGCTTCTGATGTAGAATTAAGTGTATTTCTTTACTGTAGGCCTGTGCACTGTCACTGCATGATTTGTAACATCCGGATTCATAAGCAACTGTATTGGGTATATTTGAAGTGGAGAAAGAATCTAATTTAAAACAACACGAGTAAAAACATTCTTTATAGTAAATACTTCTAAAAATGCTCACCATATCTTTTAGCAATGTCCGTCTGTACCTAAATTGACAGCAATATATTCAGAGACTCAACTTAATCTTTTCCAAAACATTCAAATAATGTGTTACATAAATGCCTTTTATTTTATTCTGCTTCATCTGTTTATATAATATTTTACTAATCATAAAATTGTAATAAAAATCCAACTGACAGAGCAATTTTAAGAATAAGTGCAGCGTGTGATAAGCATCCAACCCAACTAACAGAAGAGAGGCGTGTGGGCTCCACCAGAAGGCAGTCTCCTCCCCAAGCCTGCTTTGGGTTCTGTCATGATGACTCACAGAGGAGCAGTTCATCCAATTTATTTAATGGCGGTTGCTTATTAGAGCTAGCACTCTGTATGATTTTCTTAATTCCGCTCTTTTTTCTACCTGGAAATTTCTTATTCCTCTTCTAAAATTCAATTCACATTTGACCTCATCCAGGAGGGCCTCTCAGACATTACCGGTCCGAGTTAACAGAGACCATGTCCCTTTGTTCTCTCCCAGTGCCTGTAGTACTAAAACTTGGTCATAGTCAGTCTAGTATTCGCCTCCTTTGACAAAGTTTCTGTGATCTCCAAACAACAGGGATTGTATTCTGTTCCTCTTGCATCCCACTGCATAGGCCTGCTTTTAAGCTAATAGATGATTCGTGACTTTTTTTGTAGTGAGTTAATGACATTTTAGTTATAAATGTATGCTGGAAAAAGACTAGGTTCATACCTCAAGGGGGGAAATCCTGTTAAAATGAAGTAAATACTAAAGAAAAACATTGTAATACATATTTGAGTAAAAGTTTCATGCTACGAAAATATTTAAAGAAAAAAACAGGTTTGAATCAAAGAAGGATTAAACTCCAAGCTTTCATTTATACACACACTGTGGTATATTAAGCAGAATCAGTACTAGGAAAGTCATCACAAAACTGTCCAGAGACAAGGAAAATCGGAGTAAAACCGAAAGAGGCAATGGGGGTTGGGAAGCTGGACTGGTCCTGCATTTCGCAAGCATTTATTGAGAGTTGATTCTTACAGTCTATGAGCCTGTGAATTATTTAAAAGTAAGGAGGCCTTGATTGCAATGAATATAATTTTCAAGAAATTAAAATTTAAGTTAAAGAAATGGTAATACTGGGGTATGGGATTAAGAGTTACAAATTATTATGGATAAAATAGATACAGGGGATTAAGAGGTACAGATCACTGTGCATAAAATAAATAAGCTACAAGGAAAAACTGTACAACACAGGGAACACAGCTAATATTTTATAATAACTATAAATGGAATATCACCTTTAAAAATTGTGAATCACTATGCTGTACCCCTGAAACATATAATAGTGTATATCAACAATAATTAATTTAAAAAATCTAAAAATGAAACTAGTAAAAACTTATGAATAAAAATTCTGGTAAAGCAAGTAAATAAATAAATAAATAAAACAGATAAGCAACAAGGATGTATTGGAAAGTACAGGGATATATAGCTATTATTTGGTAGTAAGTTTAAATGGAGTATAAGCTATAAAAATATTGAATCACTATGTTGTACACCTGAAACTAATATAATATTATAAGTCAACTATATGTCAATAAAAAAGAATAAAAAAGAACTGGTGATATTGCTTGGATCTTTAATCATAACGACTGAACAGACATGCAAGAAAAAGTTCAATCAAACGTGTAAGAGAAACAAAACTGCGCAAATTAACCTCATCCGACTAAATATAAACTAATAGATAATATCAGATATGATATTTAAAATATTTAATAGGCAGTATAGCATGAACACTGACAAACAGGATAGACACAAACCACTTTGTGCAACTGGAGCAAATCCACTCCTTAGGAGACTTGGATCTGACATGTCCTTAACAGACACCAATTTATTTTCACTGTTTCAGAAATGTCTGGAATAATTTCAGAGTCTATTCTTTCAAGAATTAAATTCTTAACACTCAGTGTCTTCTTTATTTAGCTCATTATTCTATTCTCCTAAGCCAGGTGTTTAGTCACCTACTTAGATTTTGAATTTTCAGCAGTTTTTTAAATAGTTCTGACTTTTCAGGGTTCATTGTAATTTAAATTATAATTTTTCACCAATGTTTCTTTCCAGCATTATAATGTGCTTAGTGATATTAAGAAATATAACTGCTCTTTGGCTGAAAACGCATGGTCCAATAAATGTGAAGACTATTGCTCTGCCCTGTCAAAAATAATTTTTAAATTAGAGCTACAAATACATTACAGATTTTTCAAAAATATATTTTTACTTATCATGAAATGATGTGTGTGTGCATGTGTGTGTATTTTCTTTTTTATCAACAAAATCATCTGTTGACATCTTTTCAAAACGACAGTGTTTTGTGAAAGTTTGTGTATCTTTAACAAAATAGAAATCATGTTATTTAGAAAATAGTGAATTTATAAGCTGTAGTTTGAAAACAATGAAAGAATGACTTCAGCTGATCAATTTGCTTGCCCGTTTAACAGTTTAAAATTTTTTAAATATTGAGTTACTCAATTCAATTAAGATGACTCAATTATTAAAGACAATATATGTATAACTATTTTAAATCCTGTACTTTTTCTTAATAACAAAATAGTAATTAATTAAAGTTTGATTAAAATATTTAGTGGATTTCTAATTAATTTTTTATTCTGTCTGCACCCTCACTCTCCCATCCAATTCAAAAATAAAATCAACATATAATGAATAAAATCTAAGATAGGTTAATTTTCCTTAAAGAGGTAGCTGACTTTAGTGTAAACTGTTTTAAAATGTAAACCTAATAAGTGGACTATGCCAGTTAAAAGTGATATGGTCAAACATTGAATCACAGAAAAAGTAGAATTTCAGAGTAAAATGTAAACAATGTCCACCGCAGAGCTTTAAGAAGGAGAATTAGCTTTCCTCTTTAAGCTGTTTGATCGTGAATAAATTCCACATAACCATAGGGAATTGCAGCAGCCTATCTTCTCCTCTGTCTTTAAATAATTAACAGATCTAAGCAGGACAAAGTCATTACAACTCACCAAATATTTGTATGCATTTCCACATTTCTCGGCCCTCTTCCAGTTAGGCAAAGTGACTAATTCTGGCCAACTGTTTGTGAGCAGAAGTGAGGTGTGCACTTCCAAACTGAAATGAATCTTAGTTAAATTAAGCCACCGAGATTTTAGAGTTTAACGCGTTACAGATTTGACCAGATTGTCTAAAGTCCGCTTTATGCTGCTTCACTTTTATGAAATACCTACATTAGTACCAGTTTTCGCTAACCTAAACAAATCCAAAGAGGGGTTTTGCTTTTACAGAAAAGGTGAAAAGTGAAACCAAAGACATTCAGCATTTGTTCTGCAGCAAGCCCTTACAGAGGCAGCGAGCAGACCATGAGCAACAAGAGTGGTACGCTCCTTCCCCAAGAATTACACTCAGCATCTCAGCATCAAGCTGCCATAGCCTTGAACTGCATCTGTGAGCATCTATGATTTAGCTCTATTTATTTCGTGCATTATTAGCAAGATGTGTCCTAAGGTGATTGTTTCTTCATTTTATGCCATTTCAGCTTCAAAAGTTTTCGAAACAATGCTCTACTTTCGAATAGCAGGGGAAATCTGTACCACAGTATAAACTGGCCTATCTGTCTAGTGTACTAATTCACTGTATTCTAATTTTACATTCACCAGGTAAACAATATAGCCTTGCTCTGCACATAACCATAATTATTGAAAAAGAATGTGTGATCAGGCCAAATGAAAATTCTTGTAAATGTGACAGGTGCATGTCCCATTGTCAATTACTGTATTGGTAGTAGGATTTTATGCATCAGTCTTCTTATTTTAATTTTAGTCTGTCCAAAGTTAAGAATTTCTTCTACATAAAAAATAAAGGTTTATAGCCTAAAATACTGAGTTCCTGGCACTGAAATCCATGCACTTCCTCCATGAGTGGTACCCTATCCTTGTGTACACAAACACTCCCCTCCGTCCTAGTAAAATCTTTTGATATACTTTCACTCTGCCATTGCTGCATGCCATTTTTATTTAACCACTTCTTGCAATATGCACTTAGAAAAACATTTATTAAAATCATTGAAGGCTGTATAGGGATAAAAATAAATAACATTTTCCTTCTATCCAAGTAGCACTAAATATAATTCAACATGCTTAGGAGTTTAGACTCTTGCCCTCAAAATGCTATAAAAGAATCAATCTCAGGAATGATTCAAGTGTGTAACAGCACAGTTCATCTTTATGCTTAACCTTTTTTCTCAGTACAACTTAAGTACATTTTTACATGTTCTATTTTTAATTCAAATAGAATTTTCAGTAACTCATACCTGAGAATTCTCTTTTATAAGCCAACCATCTTTTTAAGCCTTCTTTATACATTGTATTTGCCAGGCCATTTAGTATTATCTTCACTCATGGCTGCTCTCTGGATTCTTACCAGAGTTTCCTTTTCTTCTTTAAAATTTATACCATAAACATCTCAGAATAATCTGAACTTGATACCAAAAAAAAAAAAAATCTATGTTTACTGATGTACTCGCCAGTCAATGGCCCAATGCTATTTTTCCAAGTGGAAATAAGGCCTAAGAGATAGTACTATCTCACAAATAAGATGTCTTGCCTTAAACAGAGTGCCAATAACATGGTGCTGCAATCACAGTATGGAAACACATTTGAACGTATTTATGCTTTCCCACTGATGTCAGAGTTAATTCAAAATATTGAAATCTGGTTAGGGACTTTGTCCAGTGATTAAATTTGACATGTGTTTATGGACACGCCAAGTCAATGTAAGATACTCAAGTTTAAGTATGATTTTTATTCTATGCAACTTGAATATTATCTTTTAGTATAACCTTAAGCTTTGTATTTTAAATAAGATTAGTTTACTTAATTTACATATTTTGAAATAATCACTCTGATAGGTTTGAATTCTTTGGTTTGGTTATATTTTTATATTACATATTTCTTGTTTTAAATTTCTGTGAAAATGTATAACATATTGTGTTTTTAGTTTTTTAACACATTCTTAAAGTTTTATATATGTGTGTGTATGTGTGTGTGTGTGTGTGTGTGTGTGTGTGTGTGTGTGTGTGTGTAGATTACCAGAATCAAACTCTTGTTAGTAGCTAGGCCCTAAGTTAAAGCCCTACACAGTTAACTGTTTCTTAGCCTTAGCTTAACAAACCAAACAGATCTGAAATTTGATGGCAGGTCTATACATTCTAAACGGTGAACTAAAAAGTTCACCGTTTAGTGAACTTTTTAAGTAGGTGTTACTCATCTTATGGTGCCCCTTATATCCTAAGACTTCATTCCTACACTCCAAAACAGTGTTTCCCAAAGTTTTCTTACAGAACATTAATTTCTCAACATGTTTCATCAGAAATAGGTTCCAAGGTCAATTAAGTTTGGGAAACAAGGCATGCAAAATATCACTTAAGAGAATTAAAATGCTCATTAATATATAAAAGACTCTGAAGAACACTGAGATAAATAACCTATTTAATCTTTTTTATCAACTAATTTGACCACATAGTTGTTCGTGTTTGTGTGTATATATATATACACACATAAACACATGCGTATGCCAAAAATCTATTGATATTCCACGGAACTTGCACCAACTGTGTTCTAAAAGCAGCTATTTGCAAAATGTTTCTCTAGACCAGTGATTCTCATCCTGAGCACTATAGACATTGGGGATGGGCAGTCCAGGTTTGGGGGCAGGGGCTGCTGTTCTGTGCATTGTATGATGCTTTAGATGCTTAGCTGCTTCCTGAGTTCTAACCACTAGATGCCAAGAGCAATAAAAAATATTTCCAGACATTGCCAAATACACTTTTGGGGGCAAAACTGTTCCTGTTTGAGAGCGACTGATATAGACAGTGCAATTTTCCCACTCAAGTGTAAACTTACTGAAAGGAGTTTGGAACATTACAATGAGTATTTGGGCAGAAGGGCTGAGGAAAAGGCAAAAAGAGAATGTGAAATACTCACAGTGTTGCTAGCTGACTTCTGAGGCTGCTGGTGCAGAGGAATGAAGGGTGTGATGCTTTTTCTGCTCCTCGTGTTTGTGCAGTTTTCTGACCTGAAACAATTTCACTTTATTCTCAAAGCATGGAAAATCTTTTTTTCCTCACCCTCTTACATTGCAAATATTTAGGTGTCCTTGTACTTTTTCTTAACTCAGTTCTACACTCTACCTGGATAATTTTAACTACTGTCATGAGTTCACATAGTATCACTAAATATCATCTAAATTAGTGTGTCACCATTCCTGACTTTTATCCAGATATTTCCATTTGAATTGAAAACCTCAGACTCAATATCTGACTCCTTAAGGCCTTTTCTTCATCTTTAATCTGCTGAAGCATCATCATCCTCATGGTCATGAGCAATGAGGAATGAGAAACTGACGCAGGTTCCAATCCACCCTCAGCCGTTCGGGTTTGCCCTCACTTTCCCCACTTCACATCCTTCTTCCCAACTACCTGTGTTACTGACGTCAGCGTCCAGCTCCAGATGCAAAGATGGGAGCTTTCCATAGGATTAATCAGCTCCCACATTGTGTGAATTAAAATCTTTATAAGAAATCCCTTTCTTATATCACCCCCGGCTATCCTGTTTCTTCAATGGGATGAAGAATCTCTTATCTTGGTTCTACCTTCTTTTTCACCATCTTCAACATAGAGGAGATAAATCATCCTGGTTCATCTTTGTTTTTGTCCATGTCTCATCTTTTCATCCTCCCCTTGTTCATCCTTCCCTTTTTCAGGTCTTTATCAATTTCAATAGTCCTCTATCTGGTCAGCCAGCCACCAATTTCTTCTTAAATTCTTTGTTCACGTGACCCCAGAGCTACCTTTCTAAAAAGTATCCATCCATTAATTTTTTTATTCACTCACATGTACAAAATATTTAATGAACATTTGCTGTATATCAGGCACTGTAACAGGCATTAGAGATGAAGTGACAAATAGGACACACCTAACTCCTTCTTATACAGTATACTTAGTAATGGGGGAGGCAGGCAAATAGCACATAAGTTTAACAAAGTAAGTATAAATGATAGTAAGTGCTTGGAAAGAAATGAACACAATGAGAAGACAGAGTGTAACTAGAGGATTGAGGAGAGGCACAGTCTGGATAAGGATGTCTGGGAAGACCCCTCAGGGAGGATATTTGAGTTGAAGCCTGAAGAGAGAACAGAAGCTGGAGCTATCAGTCAGGTTTGTCTGCAGGAACTGAATCACTGGGAGTGATAAATGAGGGATTTCTTATAGGGATTTGAGCTCACAGGATGTGGGAGCTGACAAAGCCTATGTAAGGTTTCCATCTTTGCGTCTGGTGCTGGAGGCTGAAGTCCACAGGCAGGAAGCTGGGAAGACGGATGTGAAGTGGAGAGAGTGAGGACACACTGGAACCAGTGAGGACGGACCAGACCCTGCGTCATTTCCCCCCACCTCCAAGTTACCAACCTTAATGATTCAAGTTACTTTCAGGAAAAGCTGGAACCCTCTAGGTGGAACTAAATATGTACCTAGTACAGGAGTAGAGGAAGCCAGAGGAGGACCTGGCAGTTTCTGGAGGAGTCGGAGGCTCTGCTGCTGCTCCTCGCTAACAAGAGGAGCCCGCTGAGAAGAGGAAAACCTGCGTGAACTACAACAGCACCTGCACACAGTTTCTTTGCACCAACTGGGTGTGAACAGAATATATCTGCTGCTCCTCTTTTGCCTTTTAAATCTCTCGTCAAGTATCTTTGTGTTTGCTTCTAATTTGGAACCTATGCAGAGAAGAGAACTCAGGGAAACGTGATTCCCACTTGGCTAAGTTGACATAATAAAATTCTCCGGCACTAGGCAGGTAAGGAGTGGGGAAAACTGCATGCTAGGCTTCGGGACTAACGGGTGTGAAACCCCTGCAGCAGCAGTGTGTTTGGCATATTCGGGGAACTGAGAACGAGAGTGGCAGACAACAGTAAAGAGGCAGGAGAAGAGCACGGAGTGACATTAAAGAGGTGAACAGGCCGAGGTTCTGCCATTTCACACGGGCTGCGTAGGTGACAAATGGTCACCATTTCCTTCAAAGTCTTCTGTTTCCCCCCACAGTAAACCCAAGTTTCTTGACTTTGCATTCCAGCTGCTAAAATGGGGTTACAACATCGAAGTAAAGTGAGAATGCACAGAATGCTCTGAGTGCACACTGCAGTCACCTGGAGAGATCATAAATTTCCCATTCTTGGGCCTCACTGCTAGAGAGTATAGTTTTAATTGATCTGAGCTGTATTCCTGGTGTCGGCAGAACTAGAATAGCATTGAGGTAGGCTTATATCAGGGTACTCTTGAATGCTTGAGGGTTTTCATTAGCAATTAGGCCCTGGAAGATGATAAGTTAAGATAACAAAAATAATTAATTGGAAATAAAATATTGAGTTTTTTTGTTTGTACTGTAACACATTAGAATTTTTCCAGCATCTGCTTGTACTCTTAGTAGGGAAAGGAAGTAGGTGGCTACTTCCATTTGAGATGACTGTCTATGAGGATAGGCTTGCAAGGCCACTTTCCTTGTCACCCTCCTTTTTATCCTAGGTTTTGAATGAGGTCACTCTGTCTCTGCCTTCTACATACACCCTCCACCTCCTTCTACAGAAAATTAAGTAAGATGGACTATGGCCTGTGAGAGGATATATGAATTGCATTTTATTCTCTACTGGACTCCTCAGATATGCACAGTATTAAATTTCATTAATATCAATGAGTATTTATATTAAGTATTAAATAGAAAAACTTCTTGGTAACTGATTATACTTTGCTCCTGCTCTCACATTAAGGCATAGCAAAGGGGTGATGATGTGAAAAGAAACAGGATATGGTTAATTTTAAGTTTTCAACAGCAAGTTTTAAGTTTTGGTGGGAATGAGTTGCCTCCATCATTATCTACATGGTTCTGTTTCCCAACCTCAAATGATTCATTGTAATGTTACTAAGCCAACATTAGGTTTGGTTAACCTTCTTAATTTCATAGTAGTTATGTAGTAGATACTATACAGTATATAGATTTGTAGAATATATCTATATGGCTTTATAGAAGTAAGCAATGACATAAGAGTAATGTCTCTTGATCAGACTGCTTCCCCCATCACATTACTGTGTAACTTGGGAAATCACTTCACTTCTTAGTGCCTTGTAGTCCTCATCAATGAAATAACAATAAAAATACCCCATAGGCTTATTGTGAATTGTGAAGATTAAATGAGTTTTGGAGCACTTGGAAAAGCACTGGACACAACATAAACTTGCTCTTAATATGTGCATGTGTGTGTAAGCACACACATACATGCATGTGTCATGTTCTGCTGCCCTATATGCTTATATTTATAATTTTTATATATTTTAAACAGTTATATAAACAATTTTGAAAGAAATACATAATTAAGCATTTTTAAAATTACCAGATAACATCACAGCATATTGCTCCTGAGGTTGTGCAGATTGAGATATCTCAGCCTGCTCAGGGGAAGGAAAGTGAAGCTGCAGGTATTAAGCTTATTTATTCATTGTATCACTAAGAGATTTTGAGGTCTCGTATGGAAGAGAAGGGAAAGTTAGATTCTCATAACTGTCATGTACAGGATAGCATTTCAATTATTATGCTATTTGGGAAAGGTTATGGTCTCAAAAAGGTAATTTTTATTCAGCATTATTACAGGGTATGCGATTGATTCTATTCATTTCAGTAAAGGGAATCAGAATCATAGATGATGAATCTCTTTTCAAAGAAAAACACTTGCAGCTTTAGAAAGTAATTTATGAGGCTACATTCATGTCATGAACAGAATAAAGAATGACAGGAGTTAGCAGCATTGCCCATTATTTACCATGGTCTTCCTTTCCTTTCTCTGGTGTCTATTACTCTATGAAGTGGTGTTTATTGGTCCTTATTTTCCTCTTTTGTGTGGGAAGAACAATTGCTGTGCTCCCATCACAAGGTCGTGGTGGCCTTCCTCCTCCCCCTGCTGCTTTTTTCTGCTGTTATAAATTACACACACTGTACTGAATTCCACCCAGGAACAACGATCAAGATAAATGCTGCAACTAGGAGTTATCTTTATTGTTGTTGTTTTATTTTCATTGTTGTTATATAATATTGATATTGTATGTATATACAGTATTAGAAGATACAGTAAAGTCAGCAAAGGGAATAGCTACCTCGGATGTCTCCAGTTGTTCCAATGGGATAATACACACATGGAATCAGAATTTTTGAGCTATGGCAGACTTGAGAATTTGTCTAATCAAGGCTCTTCATTTTACAGAAGAGGAAAAAGAGGTCCAGTGAATTAACATGGACACAGCTGAGTTTAAGCCCCTTTCTTCCTAATAAACCTACTACGATGGCCAAAAAATAAAATCACCATAACCACAAGAAAAGACTGACAATTTACCTTAAGAGGCTAAATAATTATAACAGGAAACAGAGAACATGAAAAATGGTGGAAATAAAGGGAAAAAACTAAGAACAAAAGGCACTGCATGTACTTTATTCTAGAGAAAGTCTTCAGCAAAATGTGGCCAGATACCCTAGACTGATTAAGAGTCTCAAATCCATCCTGGCTACTAGAGAACAGTATAAACAGTACCTTTATTTATCTTCCCCAAATAGTCAAAGATCTAGAACTATCCCACGTGGATATAGTTGAAGAAATTGTTGACACTTGATTTTAAAAGAGAGGACTTTTATGAATACAATAGTGGTATTTATAACTTTTGAAGTACCGTCTAATGAAAAGAGTATCAAATAGTACATGAAACTGTAGAGAAAACTAGAAGAAATACATGAATCTAGAAAAGAGACGCTTTCTAAATACAAACATAAAAGAATCAGAAAGCTAGCAGCCCAGTCCTGGGAGTGTTCACACAGGAGGAGGAGGAAGACCTGTTAGGGACCAGATGACCAACACACCTTCAAGACAATAAGTAACTGCAGGTTCTTTCAAATAACACCGAAGACCTTCCCACAAAGATTATATGATTCATGACATAAAATAAGACACACATAGCTCACTTGGTAGATGGATACTCAAAATGAACAGTTGAACGTAAAACAACTGGGTTAGGGTATTAAATGGTCTGTTCCTTCTCCTCTACTTAAACATTATCATTCTTTAGGATCTGTTTTAGACCTGTTTTCCCCAGGACAATTTCTGTTTTCAGCTGACGTGCAATTATCTTAACATCATTTACCATAATGTATTGGTTAGACCCCAGAAACATATTTAGGGACTTAACTTTCTTCTCTATAAACTCCTACCAATATACTTATAAAAATTAAGCAAATTCAGAATTTACCATTTTATAACATTATTATAACTTGTGGTCTGCCACAGTCTTGAGGCCTGTGGTCTTCCAGGCTACTATGTAAAGAACTCTAGAAATACAGGTCAACAGGAAAAAAAATTAAAAATCATGTGATCCTGACTCAGTGAATAATTTGGATGAATGGAAAGTCATAATAAAACAGAAAAATATCAAGAAAGACTTTACTTTCACAATATCACTCATGGGTCACTCACGCAACAAACATTTATCAAATATCAACTCTACAAATATTTCTATAGCAGCTGCTATGGTTCTGCAGATAAGACTTTCTCTTTTCCTTATCCTTATGTAAAAATATTTACCATAAGGACTAATTTATTTAGTACTTACATTTTTGCTAGTCACTGTGCCAACCTCCAAATATAAATCATCTCACCATATTTTCACAGCAATTGCATAAAGAGAAATATTTCTTTTTTCACAGAAATTGCATGAAGAGAAGTATTTCTGTATTATCGAAGAGGAAACTGAGGTTCAGAGAGATGAAGCCTCGTGCCCCATGTCCCACACCGAGTAACGGCTGTACCTAGGACTCACCATCAGGCAGGCTGTCTCTGCAGCGGGCTTCATACAGCTCCCTAGGGAACTCACTGTGGGCTCACTGTCAGAGCACCTATTTTCCCTGAACAACCTGCCAAAATGAAGCATTATTTAAATATATTTCATGCAATATATTTGACTGAATAATATTTGAAGTTTTATTTTTTAGAACTATAAAGAACAAAGTGTGACAAGGGTTTCTGAGAACACCATTTTCCCCTTCCCTCCCCCTAAACCTGAGTGGTCCTCCACTCCTTCCCAAGGTTCCCACTAGGGGTTGGAGTTACTACATTAGGTTCTGTTGAGGCGACTTTCATTCTCCAGCCGAGGTAGTTTATTAAGCACTGGGTCTGGCAAAATATCTTACGTGCTGAAGTTCTTTCCTGCCCCTTGCTGGCTCTTTAAATTGCCGCATAACTTGACTGAGCCTTTATGTTTTTCTCTGTGAACAGAAGAGTTAATATCTACTGGAAATAAAAGGTATCAGTCTCACTGAGGACGTCTGGTGACAGCGTCATGTGGCAATATCGGGATTCGCAAATTCTCTGTTGGGCAAATGTTGACAGTCTTCTGAAGATGTCCTCATCAAATCAGGACTGATGTTCAGCCATGAGTTCATGATAAACCGATAGCAGTGATTAAAATATCGAAATACTTCCTACACTGTAAATACTTGTTTCTCGGGGTCCTGGGTACCTCTCTATTTCCCAGGCTGCCTCTTCTACCCTCTTCTTAGATCCCGTAGACCTTCCTACTGTGCAGAAAATAAAAGGTAGTTCCTGGCCCAGCAGGACCCTCCAGAATCCTGCTCCAGTTCCATGGCTTACATCATTTCTAACCAAACAGAATTCTTGCTATCTGGTTGTAAATTAGTTTTTAAAATACACTTGCTTTTAACAGATATTTCTTGAGCATACTAAGTGCCTCTCAGAATGAGACATACATGGCCCTCTCAGAGAATTAAGGTCTCTGTTTAACCTTTCAGAAAAGAGAACAAGTTTCAAAGAAATAAGGAGCACTGTCGGCAACTGTTTTAGAAAATGATTATATGTCTGGCTTTAGAGAGCTGTGAGTAATCAGTATGCTACACAATTTTCTTAACTGTTTATACTGTTCTCTCTGCTACAAGTGGCTTAGGCTTAATGAGAATTGGGGTTTTAGGCATTCAGTTTTATTCTCTGCTATAAGGTATAAATTGTTTGTGTTCTTCTGAATAGTTTGTAAACTCACAGGAAGCCTTGACACCTGGATTCCCATTGACATTTGGTTCTTGCCGAATGTTGCATGTGCTGCAAAGCCATTTATTACTTTACAGCAATTTTTCACTCACCTTAGTCACTAATGACTCATTACTGATCCATTATGGTCCAGCTATTCAACTTCTTTATGGCATAAGCTTGTATTTCATTTTCAAAAAAATCTGTGCTTTCAGTTTAAACCAGAGGAGCTATTGATGTACAGATGCAGAATATGCTTGAGTAAGCTTTCACATGGGAAATATTTTTCTGCAACATAAAACTTGTTTCATTAAAGGAAAGTGAAAATGTTGACACCCAGAACTCAACCAATCAGAATCTTAGCCTTTAACAGGTTACCATATCAAGTGTAAGTGTACAGGGGAGAGCAATTTGAGCTGAAGACAATGCAAATCCAAAGAAAATTCTGATATTAATAGTGAAATCTATTTTAGAGTTAATACTACATTCACTTAACAGACAGTAAATTATACATTGAGAAATGAACTCTGTGGGAACATTGATGCCAGGTCGTTAGAACCTAGATATTGAATCTGCCATTCATAGAAGGGTCCGTAGAGGGTAAGAATGCTAATAGACTTATCAATACATTTCTTGTTATCTTGTATAGAATTGGTAAAGGCAAAATATATCTCAAAGTCATCTTCCCCACAGCTCAAAGAAGTTCCAATTCTAATTACCTTCACAAGATTTTATACATTAAAATAGTTTTCTCCATCATATTTGAACATTATACATAATCTTGAATTTAACCACGGCACAAATATGAGAACAGGTTAATTCTAATTCTGTGTGTTACCTCAGGGGGCTCTTCGTGGCTGTGAAGTTGAATGGACACTAAAGTTAGAGGAAGCAGGGGGTTTGTTTGTAAATGTGAATTACATGTAAGACAAGCTTAAAGTGGATGTCAGTCATCACTGTTCCCTCAATATTCGTTGCCTCTTTCCTGTAACTTTTCAATGAGAAGAATACAAAAAATCAGACAAATCTCAGTGATATTATAAGAGTGAGAATAACAGACCAGTGAGAGGCCAGAGAAGTATTTGATGGTCAAAAAAAGAGAGAAAAGTATACAAGGGAATAGAGATCAGGTTGAATTTATTCCAAAACATACTGAAACTTATCTCTACCTAACACTGAAGGAACCAAAGTTTACTTTCCTGATACACAGTTTTTATGTAAGCTTCCTTCCTGGGAAGCCTTGTATAGAATCGGTAAATATTAGAGATTTGAAGATTTCTATTTTTTTCTTTTTTGACCATTTCACAGCTCTTCTCTCCCTTGAGAAGAGTGTTTGCTTTTTTTTATTTCTCCTAAGTTGCTAAATGACATTTAGGATGTGATTTAAAGTATCTAAATGTTGTGGTGGAAAAATAGCATATCCAACAGAACCCAGAGAAAAGCAGGAGGAGAACACTGACTACAAAAGACAGAAACATTAACTTTAATCAATTAGTTCAATTCTAATTACTTTTACAAGATTTATGCATTGAACTAGTTTTATAAAACAGGCATTGAATTCTAACTCGACCACGTAATGTATGTTTGCCTCTTCAGCGTCTATTTGTATTGCCAGGATGAATTAAACAATAGGCATCCATTGACTACTTATTGTAGGTCAGTTGCAAATAATTTCTAAAGCAATGTATTAGAGTCAATTTACATAACTGGCTTTCTAAAAGTTTAAAATTTAATTGGTGAAAATACATAAAAATGATAAATAATACTTCAAGACAATGTAATTGATTTCGTAGCATGAACTTGATACAGGTTTTCAGAAAAGAGAGCTTGAATTAGGATGAAGTACTCAAGCAAAAAAAAAAAAAAAAGACAGAGAAGGAAAAAGAGACACGCACAGAGTAAATGGAGTATATGAAACTAGAATTAAGTACTGAAAAATGAGTACAATGTTGACAAGTGGTAAGAATGCAGGAAGAATTTTAAGGGAGAGTCCTCTCCAAAGTGGTTAATGACAAAGTGCACAGTTGACAGTAGGTAGAGAACTTGCGTAGGACACAGGCAAGAGAAATCTGAAGGAACTGGAGAATAATTTAGGAGATAAATTTTGGTGTTCACAGCAAGAGGGCCAGCTGGAAACAAAAAAAAAAAAAAAAGAGGAAAGAAAGAAAAAAGAGAAGGTGGTTACTGAGGGAATGTACTAAAAAAGCTAAAGTGTATAGAGGCTGGACCATTTTCTAGCCACTGGAGGGTTGAATGCGTAGCATTTGCAAAGGCAAAACAACTTTAGACATCATTTTTGAAAGCCTCTGTCTGTCATTAAAGAGAAATAAACGTTCCAACTTAATGTGTGTTAGGAAGTACTAGAGGATCTCACAAAGGCTGTTACCTTTAAGACAAATGCCTAGAAATGCATTATCCCACGTGATCGGTCCATTCATGTGGGACTTCGACTAGGGTGAAGGGAAAAGAGAAGCTGCCTCAACTTCAGGGGACAACGTCAAGAACAAACTAGGTGTTAATGCCCTAGCAAAGTCAGTTTCTCATCTCAGCAATGTACTGGAATGTTGATGAAAAACAAATTGAAGTATAACTCAAGTAAATGGCAGAGAATGTGAAGAGAAAGGATAGGACATAAATAACCCTGAGATAGAGTTTGCCTGCAGATATGTTTCATTTAGCCTATTCAGTCTTTTAATCAAATATTGAATGAGTTCCCAACATTTAGAAATTGGAGTATTTAATATTAGAAAAAAGGCTGGGATTCTGACCTTGAAAAACACAACTGGTTTCTTATTTCTGAACGGCAATTTATAAGAATTATTCAATTAGGGTATCTCCTCTTGAACCTACCTGAGTCTGTAGTTTATCTGCTTAATACTGTTAAGATCATGAAGACTTCTGCCTGGCTCCTACATATACCAACGTTTGGGATCTTCAAGCTGAGATACACAATCTTTACAGCTCACAAAGATTTTCTAATGTGTACATGGGTATGAATGGTTTTAAGACTATCAAATTTCAAATCTTGCACCCACATATACTCTTTCTTAAGAATTTATCTGCCTGAGAAGATATTTGGTGGAGCCATCAGCCTGTTTTTCTTAGCAACCTTTCCTTTCACAACTGTCCAGACCTACCTCTCATTAATTTCAAACCTTACTATGTTGCATTGCCCCAGGGTATCAAAGTTGGTAGGCTGACTAACTATAGGGAGAATTCAAAGTATTGGTGTGACCACGACCTGCTACAGGCAAAGTAAGACAACTATGTCAGGTAGAGCTTCACACCTTTGTCAATCTTACTAGCTTTAAACATGGCTTTAGAAATGGTGCACTGTGACTAGTGATGAAATTTTTTGAATTTAGATATTTTGTAGAATGGAAATTAAGGGATATGGACATTTTCATTTATCTATATTGCTTCCTTACTCCACACTGCCTCTCTCCAGTTATTTTCAAAAAATGTTGCTGGGTAGAGACCTATGAGATCAAAGTAAATCCCTGATAAGAAGTACTGACAAAAGCATTGCCTCTTTTCATCCAGGCAACAAATTCATGGTAAGATTCCATGTCTTTATTAAGCTAGCTATTCATCCACCCATATTAGAACTAAAATTTACAAGTCAAATGGTTATTTGTTTGTATTGAAGCTAGAAGTCGTATCTTTCTTGAGAAAAACTTAGTTTGATGATACAGGTTATCTGTCAAAGAGAAATGCCTCTACCCTGTAAGTTATAAGATAGATAATTTTACAGATAGGATCAACGTAATCTGCAGGTACAATGCTTTAATAAAAATATTTTTAAAGCATATGTTAATATAAAAGCATCTTATCAAAAACTATTATACTCAATATAGTCATAAAATTTTATTTTCCCAGCCCTTTTCAGTACTCTAACTAAAATGATAATCAATATATTAGCTAATAATCATTTGGTAACACTCAATAAAGCATTTTGGATACTTCTAAATAACAAAAAAAGGGGCTGAATAACACATTCTTCTACAAACTAGTAGATCCTGAGTCTTTAAAAAAATGAAGAAAAAAAAATAACTGAGTTGTATGTTGATAGGTCAATGGAAATATGGTATCACAATATGGCTTTTGGAATATAATTCAGAAGGAGTTCAAAGGATCTGTAACATTACCGTACCAAAACTTCTTCCAATTTTGTCAACTTATTCATGTGAATTTGTTTTTCCCTCAAACTATACCTGTAAAACAAAAATAGAAATAGAAGTAATGCCACATAACGTCCCATTTTAATGGCAATATTCATCTACAGATACATAATCTAATTGAAAAATAAGACATAATATTTTATATTTCAAGATACATATTCTTTTTATATTATTTTTAATACTTATAAATGTAAATACAATGTATATTGATGCTGTTATAATAAATGTGCTTTAATAATAATCACAATAAAAAGAATCCAAAATTTAACACTGAACTTATAAAAATTATTTTAAATTAATTAAATTTAAATAATGTATATATTTTTGATGGGGTGATCAATAAAACACTTTCAAGCATGAATTTTGAATGCAGGAAATGGAATGGAAATGTGAGTGGAAAGAGAAAAGAAAACTGATAAATTCATATTCTTGCTTGTTTATTTATATTTTTAAGTAAATGATATTATATTTCAAGTCAATATTGTTTTCAAGTCCAATGGATACATTTACAAGAGTGACCTATCAGTTTTAGTTTTAAATAGCAAAATTCACATAATGTGAAAATTACTCTCATTTATACTGCTTAAACTTTTGATGAATTTACAAATATGTGAGGATGTGTGTAACTTTTCAAAAAGATCTTTCTGGAGGTATACAAGAAACAATATTAAATTATTTTTTCTTAGAGAAATAGAAATGTAAAATTCTCATTGGTTACCAAATCTCATTATTGATAAGGCAGTTGCAGTTTATTTAGTTGCCTGGTCTTGTCACATAGGACTCTGAGGCATCGATGTACTGAACTTCCTAACCTGGTCCAAAATGAATTAGAAAATTAGGCAGGATTGAGTTTTGGTTGCAAGAACTAGCTGTGAAAGGTTGGGGTAGGCAGATGCCAACAGAAGTGAATAAAAGCAACATGAAAATATTGTGAGATCAGAGTGGGGGGAGATTTGAAAATCAGAAAGAGAATTTTAGATTAATTATAAACAAAGTTGTTTATGAGTATTCTAAATTAGCCATCTCAAAGGAATATTGAGGAGAAAAAAAGAAGTAAAACTCCTCTGTGTAAAGATATGGTATTGAGAGTAAACAGTAGTCTAAGTGCTAGGGAAAATAAGAGGCCAGCAATCCACTATCATTGAGTGATGGTAACAGATAATATAATATCGATGTTAAGATTGTATTAACAATTTATGATTAACAGTTGTTTACGATTATTGTTAGTAGTTAAATTATTTCACTCTAAAGCATTAAGAGTAGGCTTGTTGGATAAATGCCATATAATATGTTTAAAAATTTACAGGATAATAAAAAAAATCTTTAAATCCTGATATTTAGTCAAAAACAATATTAGCTCAAATTTATTGAGTGTTGACTGCAGAACAAGCACTATGCTAAATATTTACCTGTATTAACTCACTATAATAACTCATTACCTTTTCCAATCAACCTTCTGAGAAAGGTATTATTACTATTATTATGTGATTAGAAAAAATGAGGTACAATCCATGAAGTCTGAATCAAAAAGAAGAAAATACCTAAATCAGATAACTTATTTTTCACTCAATTCATAAGATAGAAAAGCTCAAAATCTGTAGCTTTTTAGCACTGAAAGATGAATTTAAGTCTCCTTGGCACAGAATCTTGTTTTAGAAGCAGTTGAGCATTGTGTCTAGACCAAAAGCAAGACCACAATATGACACAAGCTCTCCTAACTCTTCATCCATTACATTGACATAGCCATACATTTCATCACTAATATGAAGAAAATAATAATAATGTCAAAAGGTTGTTTTGAGAAGTAAATTATCAAAGAATCACTTTAAGAAGTAAATTGGTTCATTCATATAAAACACCTAGAACCGTGTCTGGTACATAACTAACACTCGATCAGTTTGAGCTAATACTGTTATGTAGGCTAATGATTAACTTTATCTCATCTTTATTTCTTTTTCTTCTGCAGTTCTCTGATTTGTTTCCTGTTGTTCCATCAACTTTAGGCTTTATATCTTTTTAAAGATACAATCAATTACCTAAATGCTCAAAGCCTAAAATTCTTTGTTTAATGATTTAAAAATACAATTATTCATAATTGTTTTTGTACTGTTAAAAGTTGAAAATGTGTGATATTTGCATTTACCGACCCTGTATTTCTGGTAATCAATAATTATGTATGAACAATCTAATGATGTTTCGAACATAGCCATCATGTTGTATGGCTAATAATATATGTAAGATTGAAGTTAACCTTGAAGAAATAATATATAACTTCCCTTCTTTCCAGGTGTAGAATACTTTCCTAATGTACAGTTGATTTTTGGTGCAGTGCTGCAAAAGATGGGAGGTTAGGAGACTTGGGGAAAAGGGGACTATATACTTTCAAGAATTTATCAAACTTAGGGTCGGGGGTAGGTGAATTTGTACTTTGAAAATGGCCTCACCTCCAAAACAAACATATTCTCAGAAAACACTCCTAGTCATACCCACTATGAACCTGGGCCCTAAGGAGATATGATTAATACTAAGGCTAAATAGGAGGCTCGTCCATGTTGTGTATATTTGTCAGCAAAAAACAAAACAGTTGAATGATTAACTTTTGAACAAAGTAATGAGATGTTTTAGAACAATACCTGGATGAAAATTGAAATCTTTAAGAGAAATTTAAAAGTTTTAGGTTTGGTGTACTCAACAAAAAGCACTCAAGTACTTGTAAACATTTAGAATTTCAACTGAAAATTTCACTTCTCATCCAGATGGTTAGCATCAGAAAGCACAGATTCTCAGCTCCTTTCAGTCTGGGGTAAAGGGTTAGAGCAGGTGGTTTATAGGCAGAAACTGCTGTCATAGCTGTAATATCATTTTATGGTAAGAAAATTACAATTTCATTATTAACTTCTTCAGTATCATATTGTCAGTTTTTATCCCATTTGTATTTATTAATTATTCCCTAATGGAAAATAGTGGTTTGCATGCATGTCTATTAGCTTTTTAGAATATTTCATGTGAGAAATCACAAATTTCTCAAGTAATTTTTATGGGAAGGTTCTTCCCACTATGAGCTTAGTTTGTGCTACATAAATATAGAGTATATCATTTTACCATTTACATAATTGACATTTACCACAGTTGTTAAATATTCAGTTAGAATGTTCACAGCACCGGCTTGTCAGCTTGAAAACTATTGGACTCCAGGTGCTGCTTGTGGGAATTTATATTTTCAATAAAATGTCCTCCAACATGAGCAGCTGTGTTTTGTCAAGAAGTTTCAAATCCCTAACATTTAGTTTCTTCTTTCCTTCTTACATTCTACTTGCTCTCACATTCAGATGCCAAAATTTGTGTCTGAGAAAGAAAAGACACAGAGAGATTGAGAGAGGGAGGAGAGGGGGAAAGAGGGATGGGGAGGGGGAGGAAAAACAAAACAGGTTGTGCTCAACTCAGAGTCTTTTCTCTTGAGCTTTTCATAAGCCTTGGGTAGACAAGTGAACTAATGACACTGGTTATTTTTATCCCCATGAAGTATTATTGCATCGTTTGGAAATTTTTAAGATTATGAGGGATCTTTCTTAATTTAGAACAGTTTAGACCACTTCTTTGAGCTTAATTCAAACAGACAATTAAATATTTATACTAAAATATACATAAGACCCTAAAGAATTTAGTTTATCTTACTATGGCCACTACTAACCCAAGTCACATAATCCTCACTTTCAAGATGAGAAAACTTGCATGTATTTCATGTTAAGCAGGTTCTTTTTCTTCTCTTATTATCTTGACAGCTTGCTTATATTTAACATTTTCTGTCTTTTAAAACTTTGTCCACAGTTCACATATAACAGCAATAAGTAAATACCAAAATTTTAAAAAATACTCAACAATAATTTTTATCAATAATTTAATGAGGTTGTCTAGTTAAAGAACATAAAGTGAAGACATATGTTTATATTTGTTCCACCCTAAAACTACTAAAAATTTTTAAAGTCACAAAGCACCTAAAAGAAAATAACAGGAAAGGAAACATCAAAACAATTTTAAGAGCTGTAGACAGATTTATGAATGGTAACGTAACATATCCAAGGAAGCCAAATCCTAAAACTCAATTCTAAAGCCATGGTGTTAACAATAAAACAACTCAGTTTTCACTACAGAGATCTCAAGGCTCAGGGATTGTTAGAATCTGGTATCTTTCTGAAAGAGGGATCTGGGAGGAGGGGAGTCAGGCTAAACTGAGACAGTGTGAAAGGTTTTTTTTTGAGAATTAGTCAGGCCTGTAAGGATTCTCCCCCACTTTACACTGCCAGGTAATTTATCTCCCATTACGCTCTCAGAAGTCTGGAGTTTTCTTCTTTACAAGGGATCAAATATTTTCTATCAATAAAAGTATTGCATCTGTAAAAAGAGAACAAGATGCCACATAACACAACACAGATAACAGAATAGAAAAGTTCTGAAAACCAATACTTTCATTGAATGAATGAAGAGAAGAAAGATAAAGTTGAAATGTCTTCTAGAAAAGAGAGCAAAGAAAACTGAAAATTAGGAAAGTAAGAATAAAAGCTTCAAAGACTTATTTCAGATATTTCAAATACAAATAACACGAGTTCCAGGAAGATAACTAACAGGAGAAAAAATATGAAACAAGTAATGTTAAAACGCCTTAAGAACTGAGAGATATGAATTTCCAGATTGTAAAGGATCGCTGATTGCTGAGCAAAATAAATGAAAAAAAGATCAATACCAATATTATCATCCAGAAACTTTGGAGTATAAAGAATAAAGAAACTATTCTGAAAGTTTTCAGAATGAAATAACAGTACTAATTATTAATATAAAGAGTCTGTAGACAGAATGGTGAGACTTTTCAACAATAACACCAGAAGCTAAAGAAAGTGAAGTAAAGCCTTCAAAATTCTGAGGGAAAATAACTTTCACCCAGAATAATACAGCCAACCAAATTATCTCTTAGATATAAAGGTAGAATAAGGGCATTTTCAGTATGCAAGCATCCCTTTCCCCTCGCAAATTACCTGTGTCACTTTTCTCAGACCCTGAGAAAAAAATTGGAACATAAATTGTTTAGGTCTAAGTTCCGTTTACCCAACAATCTTTTAAACTGTGGAGGAAATGAAGTCAAAGTACTAATTATAAAGCAAACTGTCCCTTTCCTGTGAGCATTAACCAACAATCAAGTATCATTTTATATTTTAGAATTATCATTAAAAGATTTTTGAAAAACCTGACCCAGGTTAAAGAAAACAATGCCCTTGACATATATAATATCTGCCCACAGTGTGGGCAAAATTTGACAAAAATTTTGTGTGAATTTTCCCTGAAATTAAGGAAGAATGAAATTTTCTGAGATGAAAAGCACCCACCATAATTTACATTAAATGGATTCAAAATCACATGTACTGAGACAAAATCGAATTTCAAGGATCAAGAACTTTAGAGAGAGAAGTCAGGGAAGCCATACCTCAGGGTTCTCCAGAGCCACACTGATCCCGAGTAAATTCCTGAGTACAATGACTGAGAAACCATGAAGGTCCAAGAAAAGCTGTGCCCATCCAAATATGTTTAAGTATAGAGGAAGCAGGAAGACATTTCCAAACATAAAAGTCTTTTTAGATAGAACTGCTAGAAAAATCCGGGCAACTCAAATTAATATGATGTCATGATAAATGAATAATAATCAGTATTAAAATTATTCATATACAAAATATATAAAATGTGGTAACAGACATTAAATATTATACACTATATATGACTTATGTCATAATAACATATAACATAAAAACATATATACACACACACATACACATACATATATATATATATATAATAATAACAAAACCCAAAAACTGGGAGGTGGAGTGGAGAATAGTAGATAATGGAATTTTATTAATTTCCTCAACCTACTTGGTGGAGAATTAACAAGTACTGAATAAACTTGAAAAATCAAGAAATCAAAATGTAAGTAGTCATATAAGGTTATAAAAGAAATGTTACAAAAACAACACGATGAAATCAAGGAGGTTAAGAAGAAAAGGAGGATAGACGAGTGAAAATTAGCTACTCTTTTTTGCCTTAAGGAGATATAAATAGGTACTGTATAACGTTAAAAATCAGGAAAAATGTGCATATGTATGCATCTATAAGTACATCAGTATCTATCTACATAGATAAAAATACCTACTAAAATAGTTCACACACAGGCAGAAGGCACATATATAGCTAGCTATCCATCAACATCTGTATCTTTTTAGCTATATGAGTAAATAAACGCTTATTTGCAGGAACAAAACTTTCAATAAATGTTATTTTGGGAAGTCAATAGTTTTAATTTTGTTTCATACCTTTTGGTACTATTGGACGTTTTTTAAAACATATGCATTTCTAGAACCTTACAAGGTCCCAATATATGTTTTTTACTGAGGAATTGTCCTGCACCTGTATTTGTCAGTGTTCAGCTCAGCAACATGTGACAAAACAAAACTAAAGTGAAATCAAACAAACCAAATAAATAATGGATGGACAAGTTAGGTGTTTATCTCTCTAGGCATTTCAATCCAGGCCTTCTCTTCCAGAACCTAGGTTCATTCTAGCTTGATATTCTAAGATGATTTACTCAAACCTAGCCATCATGTCTAACTTCCAGTTAAGAAAAAAAACTAAAACGGAACTTTCTCCTTCATTCCTGCTTAAGGATAATAAACAGAAGTATCATAAGAAAAGTTCTCATCTCTTAGTGGTCAAAACTAATGCTTAATTCACAGGAGGCTGGGAAATACAGTCCTTACTTGGATTATATATGCTGGATACTTTGCTTCCCTAAGTATGTATTTCTTAACTTCCTACGAAAATGGGATGATATTAGGGTCTTTGCCACAGTGCCTTACAATTTGATATGTATTTTTCTTCACAGTACATACTTTGGTTAAATATACAGTAAAATGCATAGATAATACTTATAAATATATTCAGTAATGAAAAACAAAAAGCATTAACTATATTTATGCTATATCTAATAATATGTAAACAATTATGTATGCAAATGGACAAGGGCTGAAACATGGATAAGCAAAAACAATATAATGGCTGGGGTAATTTTTTCCCCCTTTCTTTCCTTTCAGTTAAAGTTAGTGTTCTTCGTAAATACTTTTTAACGTTTGATCAGGAGGAGCTGAAACAAGAAAGGTCCTTGGGGTTTCATACTTTGTCTTTTGCAAGTTAGTAATTAATCTTTCATGGGCAATGATCATTAGAACACTTGAACAATTGGGAGTGTTAAAGTGAACCAGAGAAAGACTATTGCGTGCTGTACATTCTGTTTCACTTTGTTCTTTTTAATTTTGTCCTGTAGTAATAAGCAGTTGATATTTTAGTGGGTGTTTAGGAGGCTTATTCAAAGCACTTAGCTCTTAAAAGTTTTGTTGATAAATTATTTATTAGTATCAGCAAATCGAAGGCTTTCTGACTATATAAGTCAAATATATTTCCTCTTCTTTACTGGTTTGGAAAAAAAACTGTGATTTCAAGGGTCCCCAGGATCTGCCTTTCCCATCATCTATGGATGAAAGATGTTATTACTTATCACTGTTCACCAGTATCTGACTCCCATCACCTTTCAGAACCTGGGCAGTTATACACTCTCTCCTTGAGGTGACATATAGCCATGTAACTGATTCTGGCCAATGATCTATAGGTGAAACCCATGTACCTCACTTCCAGACTGGAAAACTCAACCATGGAAGACCCTGCAGCTTTACTTCCCCTGTGGTGGTGAACAGGAAAGAGCCTCCATCAAGTGCCTCTGATGCGTGGAGCCCCCGGCAGCCCTACTGGTCACGTTCACCAAGTGAGAAATGAGCCTTCTTGTATTTAACCACTGAGAGTATGGGGCTGTTTGTGCCTATAGTATAACCCACCCTATCCTGATATGAATCTTAACATATAAATTAACAACTATGTTGAAGTTGAAGTCTGTACAACCTGAGGGGACCATGTTTGCTTTTCTGCATATTAGGTGCTATCTATAGCAATTGCTAAATCTGAGTTGCATTTTTATTTTTTTCAAAGGAAGAATCATGAATGCTAGAATTTTAAATAGATTCATGAATTCCCCTTGTTATACAATCTTGACCTCTACTTTCATTAAAATTCACTGATTATTTTCTTGGTACAGAATTGTATTATACAACAAGCTTAAGCAGAAAATGTCAGCCATGATTTGCATTTTTAATCTTAATATTTTTCCTACATGTTTAAATTTTATTAACATAGAATTAGCAACAGGGTCAGTTCTAGTTTTAAATTGCTGTATTTATATAATTGTATATATATATTATATACATTTGTATGTAATCCAGGTCTAGTTAACATAATAATAAACTTAACTAGACTTAAGTGTTCAGTTTGCTGAGTTCTAACAATTGTATAACTGTGTGATCACCATACAAAACAAGATAAAGATCTCACACACACAGCTCTCGAAGAACCAACCTTTTAGGTTTCACTCTAGTCCCCAGAACTATGAGACAATAGATTTCTGTTGTTTAAACCTCCACTTTGCAGTATTTTGTTTTGACAGTCCTAGCAAACTAGTATAACTCCCATCTGCAGTATTTGAGAGTTCCAACTGGCCCACATGCTTGATAACATTTGGTATTTTTAGTTTTTTGCTTTTGGCCTTCAGTTAGCCTTTCTGGAGTGTGAACAGTGTCTTGTTGCTTTATTTTACGTATCCTCAGTGACTATTAATAAAAATGTTGACCATCTTTTATATATTTATTGGCCATTCACTACCCTTTTGTGAAGTGTCTCTTCAAGTCTTTTTCGATTTTCATTGAGTTATCCATACTTACATTTTATCTGAAGAATTATGTGCATATTCTGGATATTCTGGATACATATTCCAGTCCTTTTCGCAATCTATATATTCTGAATATATTTCACAGTGTGTGGATGATAATCTTTAAGTTGTCTTTTGTTGAGAAAATATTTTAAATGTTGATGAAATATTTATAATTTATAGATTTATTGAAGATTATACTATAATTTTGTTCTCTTAGTGTTAGCGCTTCTTATGGTCTGTCCAATAATTTATCTTTTAAATACATCAAATTTAACATACATTTTCCTAATATTATATGCCTCTTTCTGCAAGACTGGGAGGTAAGTTAGATGGGGCCTCTGCCAAGCCAAATGCTATCTCAATAAAGGTTAGTATTAAGATGTGCCAGAAATTTAAAATGTAGATACATTTTTTTATTTCTTGAGAAACTACTTTATGTCCAATTTACTTTATACTTTCTTTTCAGAGTAAATTTAATCTTAAAAGTTTAATGCCAAGATTAATCTCAAGAACGTACTTCAAAATCACTGAAACTATGGATGGATTTCTATTTTTTTTTTACTAGAAAGCAGAAAGTTTATTCTTTAAAGGAAATCAACCCCATCTTTCTTATGTAAAGTTTTCAAAGAATTTGTCATATTTTAGCAACTAGGATAATGAGAAAGATATTTTTTCATATAAGTACAAATTCATAAGTATAAAATTTTAATGATATTTATAAGTATAAAAATTTTACTATGAAAATGTTTTAACTGTAATATAGGAAGAAAAAAACGCAGGTTTCAAAGCCTGAATTATTTTTCATCACAATTTATTTAATTGTATTTTCTCACTAGCATGTACAAGTAAGCAGTCCCAGAACATTTCAAAAAGATAGTGGTAAAAGATAGATGTATCTAAAATCTAAATAATGTCACAGATCTCAGGCAAATAAAGATAAGTCATAATACGCAACTTGTTGGATAACGATTTCTGCAAACTCATTGACACCACTAAGTGGTCATTGTTTTGCTACATGAAGTTCTCTTCTTTATTTTGTTGATTCATGTTCACTCGTGTGATTCATATTGGGAGGCATAAAATCTCTCTAAAAAGCAAATGTGGCATTAGCTCTGGACTTTGCCATCACTTCTAGTCACTGAAAGCATCAAATTTGATGCCTAGGAAAAAAAGCTCCCATAAATATTTCCTACTTTAGCGTCACCAGTAGATTAATTCCCTTTTGACTATAGTTAATCAGCATAGGTACCTAATTTCTACCATAAATAATATGCTTACAAATTTTTTCTGCAAAAACTCTCCCCTACGTCCTTACCTCCTATACTTATCTTAGCCTTGGCAGTCTTCAGATGATTTTGTTCTCTAAGCCCATTTTCTTCTAAATAGTCTCAGGCTGTTTGTGGAAGAGGCAGCACACCTGTATTAGCCTGGGCTGCCCAGAAAGCACAATCTGAAGCATGGGCTCCCACTTTATTAGGGAGTGCAAACCTATGGAGGCAGAGTTAGGGGAAAAGTGAGTGAAGCAGGAGAAGAGGGTGAATCAGTCCAAGAGTGCATTGCAAAGTTACATGCACTTGTTATACGCACAACTGCTTGCTTGATCTCATGGGAATATCTTCCAAAAAACAGAAAGACCATGATTGAAATGACAGTTGGGAAGAAAGTGAGAATAATTTGTTCTCCAATCTGGCATTCTATTGTCAGGGATTTATAGGCGGGGCATTAATTCCCCCTCACTTACAAGTTGTAGTCACTAAGCCTGTACCCTAATATCTCATACTTCAGTAACACTAGGTAAGTACCAGGACAGGGAATAAGAGGTGTGTGTTGTGGACATCGTGTGTTTTGAGTGTGTGATACTTTTTGAAGATCACCCAGAGTCACTTAATGAGCAACACTGGCAAGACTGGGAACAGTGGCTGAAAGCACCAGAAAGAAACATGTGATGCAGAATGGATAGAAAGTAGCACAGATGAGGTATCTGATATGGTAGCTAAGCCAAATAGGGTTTTAAAAGGAAATGAAATATAATTATTTCAAATGCATGAAAAGCTGTGAGGTTTATCTCTTCTAGGTTATATTTTTAACAGTAACTCCTGAAATTCTCTTAGACTAATTTCTCTTCCAAATTGGGATTGTGTGTTTGTCCTCAAAGAATTCATTTCATCAAAAAGTTTGAAGAAAAAGTTTGAAAACACAAACACATGAATTCAATAAATCCCCTGGTAATAACTACCTTTAGCCAAATCCAGGAAAGTCTAACTTGGTTTGTGTGTTCTGACACGAATCAATCTGATTATAATAATTATATAACATTTATATATATATATAAATGTTGTGGAGCAGTTGACAGTTTTTGGTGATATAGACCATGAGGAAGCAAGCAAACTCCAAGGAGGCAGTGAGATAATTAGAAGACAAGGTAGCTCCAAAGATAGGTAAATCCTAGAGTAGAGCTGGGTTTGGGAGAAGATTGTTAGGTTTTAGGCATTTTCGCTTTGAACCTGCAGGAGAGAATCTGGATGTAAGTATCCTGAAGGGAAATAGAAACAAAAGACTAAATCTACAGAGATACCTGTATTAGAGATGTGAACTAAGTACCATCCACGTATGTAATAGTTGAGGCTGAGAAGGTGAGGGCTGTCTCTACTGGAGAGGTGAAAGAAAGGGAAAGAGAAGAACTTAAGAAGCGTCTTTATTTGGGGGATAGAAAGAAGAGGAAATTCAGTAACAACTTAAAAAAATGTAAGTAAAAAGGTAGTTAACTCTAACAGAATTGCTTCATAAAGCTGAATGAAGAAGGATTTCAGGGATGAAACGGTAATCACTTAGGAATAGTGTTATTGTGTTAAAGAACTTTGTATAAGCGATATAATGATGCTATTCATAGTTTTATGTTACCCGGGATCAGAACAAACTTTCTACTTTGAAGTTCTCATCAATTGTGCATATCTTAATAGAAGACACTGTTACATCAGAAGATGCCAGTTAAACCTTCTCCTTGCTCTGTGGCTGACTAGAGTGTGAAAACTAGGTCTCTGATAATTAAATGCTCACACCTCCAGGTCTGAACCTTGAAAAGCTGACCAAATGATATGGGTATTTGGAGACTTTTCCATGCAGCACTGGCAATCAGGGCCATGAGAGCTCAGGGGTGGAGACAGTGGTAAGTATCCAGTGGAATTAGTGTCCGCAGCAAAATCCTAACTAGACTGTCCCTGGGCCATGATGCTGGTTCTCTTTCTTGTCACTAGATGTTCTTGGTAGTTGCCCAACTTCTGAGCCTACCTTTCCAGGCTTCTGTTGATTTATAAATTACCACATGTGCTTCCAGCAATTTATTTTTCTGCTTGAGTTTTTAAAAAACACACTGGAAATGTCTGCAGTCATTCTGTTGAGACAAGATGGACCCCCATCTAAGATTCGATTCTTGTGTCAAAACTGATGACACCACAAACACACTCACCAAGAGGGTATGAAAAATTTTATTTACTCATTAAGAAGTCAGCAGAGGAGAGCACTGCTGGCTCCTGACCTGGTCAAAAAATGACTTTAGAGATCTAGGAAAGGAGACTGGCTTGATTTTTATGGTGATTAGGTGTGCTTAGCTTGATGATGGTTCTCAAGTGTTCTGTGACCCTCAGTTGCATGAGTTCATCCTGCAGATGCCAAAGGAGGTGGTGTTGGGGCTATATCAGCTTGCCTAGACGTGGGGCAGGAGGGGAAGGGGAGTGATGGGGCTTTAAAGCTATTAGCAGTCAAACAGAAACTTGAAAAAAAATGAGGAAACCTCTCAAAGAATCAGTTTCTCCATCTAAAATGAGAATAACAATAGTAGTTAAAAATATTGTTTGGAGGAACAAATGTGATCTAACATTTGGCTCAGAATAAGAATTCCCTAAATAGCAACTGTTATTATTCTACCCACCAAATGGAGCCAGCTCCCCCGTGCATGAACAAGACTGCAGAGCTCACTGAAGATACTGCAGGGGTGTGTGACCAGGTTTCATGGTGCTGTAACTCCAAGTGCCTATTTCATAGCTTCCTCTTCTTCACTAAGATCTTTTCTCAGCAAGTCATCTGTCTCCTTTCTTTCCCTCTACTATCTAATAATCCCATGAATTGATTATTAAAAATTAGCTCTTACCCTTCATTCCAATACACTGATCAGTCAAATAAAAGCCCAGAGATCATCACTGTACTGAGCATTTGTTATCCTTTCACATGCTAATGGGAGAGGGTCTTATGTGCTGCCACACCACTAATAACTAACTGTATTATTAACTTAACAGAGCGTGTGTCTGTACAAAAGGGGGATATGCCTCCTAAGAAAATGAATATATCTAAAAAGAGTGCTACATAGGAATTATTATACTTGCCCCATGAGCTTGTGGAGAGAATTTAACTAGGTAACTTTTTTTTAAGAAAAAAAACCTCACTGTAATGACTTGCTCATAATAGGTGAAAAACGTGTATTAGTCATTCATATTAGTTATTCACATTTATGCTATAAGAATCTACTCCATATTTCTCAGGATAGTATTTAATCTTATGATGGATCTCACATTTTAAAATCTTATTTGTTAAAAATTATTTCTTATTGATAAAGCTAGTTTATTTAAATTTAAATGCCAGATCAAACTTTATGCAATTGAAGGCAAAGTAAAAAACAATAATTCCTTTAACACCATAGCAGGGCAACTCTGAAATGATAAAATATACTATTTTTCCAGACTTTTAAAACCTTCATTAGTGTTTCAACTTTTCTTCTTCTCTTGAGACCTATGAAATATAAATTAACTTGGAAGACTGAGAAAATTCAGTGCTTTTACACCATGCAAAATATTCCAAGATTATGAAGTGTTTGGTTTATTTCTTTGTCCAACATATTGTTTTTATGCTTTTCAGAGGCTCTAAGTAAAAACTGCAAGCAACATTTTTAGTTTGTTAGCCTTTAACTGTTTTGAAGGCTCTTTGCTTATTTACTGTTTTGAAAAACTGAACAATGTTCCATGAATGGGCAAAATTTAAAAAAAAATTATAACCTCCTTCCCCAACAAAACAAAAAATGTTAGGTTTGCACATTCCCTTTCTGGAGGTTTACAAATCTCTACTCTTAGCAATGTTGCAACTGAAGAATTCTAAACAAAATCCTATAGTCCCTTTCTCTCTCAAATTCTTAAGGTGGGCCTGGGCTAACTGGCAGAGAAGAAGGCAGCAAAGATTGTTGCATTGATAACATTCAAAAATACACTATCTCATCCACTTCAGAAAGGAAAAAGGAAAGGGCCAGGTTATTTTTCAAGGAAATACTATTGCTATTGGCACACAAGTCCCTTGGATCAAAGCAGGAGTGCACACGCAGAAATGGTAAAGCTTTGACAAAGGTGGGTAAAGGACAAGTTTCAGTGGACGATTTCACCCTGAAACCTACTTCTTGAACATACACCCAATACTCTAATGCTACATTTCTGCATCCAGTAAGATTTCTACATTTTTTGGTCAAAGGAAGTGTATTATGCTTAGGATATATATATCCTAAGCATAATACACTTCCTTTGACCAAAAAATGTGTGTATTCTAAGCCTGGTTAAGTCTAGGCTGAAAGTTAAAAATCTATAAATACAGGTACACCAAACAAATACACGACTTACTGAACAATCAACAGTGCAACAACAAGTGCATATAAATACATTAACACAGCACAGAAGGAATGTGTGAGTCACTGCCAAGTGCTGAAGCAAAGAGTTTCAGACGCAGAAGTTACTCAGTAAATATTTGTTGAATTGAATTGCATGGATATATTCTTAAATTGCTTTGATCCTGGTTTGGAAAGTGAGATCAGTTTCTTTACGAATAGGACAGGGGAGCAAGTCTTGAGGGGATTAGTATGGGACCAAAAGAGCTGCTGATTTTTCAATGAGTCTGAGTGAAAAAAAAACTTAACAAATCCTAGGCTAAATGTGACAATAGTCAAAAGAAGGAAATCGTCTCTTAATTCTGGGATGGCTTTTAGGCTAAAAGACTACTGCGATATAAAACAATGTCCCTTTCACCAAGAAGTCACCATGCTTATAGCAGAATCACGGACTATGCACATCAGCCAAAAAGTGCCTGCTTCATGCTGTAGGGACCCATTGTGCTTATTGAAATGGACATTCCAAGTTCTATTTCACACATCCTGCATTATGTAGCAGCAATGAAGTTTTGGGAATTGGTTCTGTTCTACCCAGTAGTATGACTTGATTAGTCTATTCTTTCCTCTTCCTGTATTTGGCTCAGACATATACAGATTTAAGCCATCTTCAAGCAACAAAATGTATAGAGACATTTGCCAGTGGAGCCATGGTAATTTGTTACAGTTACAGTTTATCTCCCCTCCTAAATGTGAACGTGGGAGTGTGCTGACTGACGTGCTGCAATAGCCATCCTGCAACCATAAAGGAAGTTACCCAACGATAAAGCTAACACGAGGAGGAAGGTGAAGTCAAGAGAATCTCAAAGAAATGAAGTCAGAGTCATAATTATGTGATCCAATAAAGTTCCTGTGATTTAGGCCAGTTTGAGGGGAGACTGCTATACACAGAAGAAATCATTGTGATTCAGGATGCTAACAGGAGCTCCTCCTCTGAGAGGCCAGTGTTCAGGACCACACGAAGAGTTGGGCAGGACTTGGAAGAACTGAGCTGAGCCCAGCCTTTAATTTGCTACCTGTAAGACCTGAATCAGTCACTTCATTTCCTGAACTTTGAATTTCTTGTCTGCTAAATGTGGTGAGAACACTACTTACCATGAAAGAGATAATTAAGTAGTTTGCATCTAACAACAATGATTTTCAAAATTTAAAACATTAAACAGACATAAGTTCTTTTTGTCAGGCATGGCTACATTTGCAGCCTTTGAATGCTGACTTTCTCCACATCTAAGTCCACTAGGCACCCAGGTCTAGAAAAAGCTCTTTCCAATCTCTGCCATCAGTAGAATATCCCTGGCCCTAAAAAGAAGCAAGATGGCAATCTATAGTTTAGAAGGAATAAAGTGGGAGAGAATTTAGCCTGAAAAAATGATTTAATTATCAAGATTAAATTGTCATAAGATGTATGACAAAACCAAGATAGATGTTTTCCCTAGGGAATAAAGGATCTGTCCATGGGGCTTGTATGCTGCCCGCCATGAGGCATGCACTCTTGGGCCTGTTCGGTTCCCATCATGCCCTGTTGTCTTGTAACCTCACAATTTCACTCAAATATATTGGTTTTGGCTCTATAGGATTTAATTTTGGTACCTCATTTCAACCCAATAGGGACTAATGCTAAAAATCAGCAACTTATATGCTAAATAGGTTGTTCTTTATAATTCTGTTCTTTATGTCTTGATTCTGATTGCTGGACTTTTGCTCTCCACCCACAACCCCATTCCCACCTAACACTCTAGTTTCTTGGATAGTGTTCCTGACACCTGACCTCAAGTTTCTACCATGGTAATCTGCCATAGGCATGTACATTCTAGGCCTTATTATTACTGATTCCACCTTCTCCTCCACAGAATGTACGTGTCTCTGAACTTTTTAAAAATCTCCTGACTTTAGATTTCACATACTTGTTGGGATACCCCGCCTCTAACTTAATGCTGTTATATCGACACATACATCACCGCATAGCAGAGCTGCCTTTCAGAGAAAGAGCTCTACTCACTGCAGTTCCTATTTTCTGCTTATATGAGCAACTGACATTCCTTATGCATTTACAACAGTCTCTGTCAGATTTGACTGCAGCCAAACTCTACACAACAAAGTATCTGGAATTTCAAATCACTTGTTTCCAGTGCTCTCTTTCCAGAATTTCTAAAATCTGTCTCTTACTTGCATTTTTATGTATCTTCATGAGACATAAGTAATTTTCAAAGGTTACATCTATCTAGTGAAAGTGTTAAGTAGCTCTGCCATTTTGGGGATGAATCACAAATGATGAAACAAAATACTATCATGGTATAAAGCAGAAATATGATGTAAATGTCTAGCTGTTTCATCTGAAGAAGATGGAGGTCAGAATGACAATATCTTATTTATAGCTTTTCTTGACTTCTGAGAGTTCAATGTAGAGTTTCCTCACAGCATAGGACACTTACTTCTTCATACTTCATTCTTTCAGTTATTTTGAGTTACGTTAAAATTTGATATACAGTCCAGTATTCTGAATTTAAGAGTGAGAACTGGTTGAAATAAGGACATTGTTATTCTTTTGAGTGTGTCCCCTATTACTACTTTATTTTTTAAATGTAAACATCACCCTAACTATACACATATTTTTATAAATCTTACATAAATCTTACTTATGCTTGATTGCATAAGTGTGATTTCTCTTTACTTTACCTTAGTCCAGACATGAAGCTAGAAGGATAAATTGTGATTCTGAGGATTTTGGATTTCTATGTCAGATTTATCATACTCCCACAATCATTTTATAGCTAATTTTTGAACTTCATTATGCAGAGACTTCATGCTTATTAATAATTTATACTGTGTATTGTTAGACTACCAGTGAAACTGAAACTAATACTTTTTGTCTTACAGAATTTAGAAAATTTTAACCTAAAAATCAATGAGTCTCAGTGAATTACATAAGGAGATATTAGAATTAGTATTTGGAAAGTTTGATAAAGGCCATCTTACTACTTGACAAAAGAAAAACATATTGTTTCATCCGTAAAAAAATAATTTGGAGAATGTTTGAAACATTTAAACTGATGTTTATATTGATATATAGAACTTAACATTTGCAGAAGTACAGTTTAATAGATACCTGAATTATTATTCTCACTGATATAGCTGAAATAATTAGAATATGCAAATAGATAGATATGTATGTGTGTGTGTGTGTGTGTGTGTGTGTGTGTGTGTGTATCTGTGTGTATGTAATTTTTAAGTGAATTGATGAACATTTAGAATAATGGATCCATAGGACCCAGGAACAAAGTGAATACAGGAAACTTAGGAAGTATTTAGAAGTCAAAATCATATCTCTGCCAATACTTGGAAGCCTTCAGTGTCTAATCTGGGGACAGCACAGGATACTGAAAACTGTATCTAGAGCCTATTCCCAATATTAGAGATATAATAAAATAACCCAACATAAACCTGAGACTGGCCACAAAGCTGTGGCCTTGAATAGTTATAGTCTCAGTATAAAGATGAGTGAGAAATAAATCCCACTTTGAAGGACATGAACTTGGTATTGAGTTGATGGAGAAAGATCTTTCCTGGGAATTTGCAAACACAGTCATCATTTTCAGTGCTTTTTATCCATATTCACACTAACTATGCAGTCTGAAAGACATCACAGATTTTGATTTAATGTGCCATTTAGTTGACTAGCAGAAACAAGGCAGATGCTCGCTAAAGAAGCTGTACTTCAATCTACTCTTTAAAAAATGCCAAAAACTTCTAAGGAAAATGGTGAGGCAAATCACATTCAATTTTTCAAACATTCCATGAAACAATGCCCCATGCATCAAAGCTAACAGAAAGGCTAGAGAAAAGTTCACAAAGCTCATATCAAAATCAGAGATAAGATTTACCAGACACAGAGTATAAAGTAACCGTGCTTATTGCTTTGAAAACTAAAAGAGAAAAAAAAAATGATATGGAACAAGAGGAAACCAGCTTCTCCAAATAACAAAATAGAACTTTTGGAAATATATAATAATTTAAACTAAAAACTCTGTAGATGGATTCAACAGTGCACAAACCTAGCTAAAATAAAATTAATGAAAAGAAAATAAAGCAAAATCAATTATGCAGAAGGCAATCCAATGAGACAAAACTAAGGAAAATAAGAAAGGCTTCATTATTAAAGGCTTCAAGTGTTATCAAGGAGTTTAATATAATGTATATATATTTTTGGAGTTGCAGAAGGCTATAACAGAGAGAATACATCAAACAACAGTAAAAAAAATTTTGAGATAGTAATTGCTTAAATGTTCCTATAAATGTGAAAAAGGAAACCCTCCACAAATCCTTACATCTAAAAAGTCATCAAAATTGCTTGTGAGATAAATGAAAATATTCCCCGCCTAGAAACATCATAGTGTCACTGCAGAGCGCACAATTAAAAAATAAAGCTTTTCTGAGAGAGAAAGTGAGGGAAAGATTTTAAAAGTAACCAGAGACAAACAGTAAATTATCTAGGATAAAACAACTAGACTGATTTCTCATTCTCAACAGCAACAATAGAAACCAGAATACAATGGAATCCTTGTTCTATGATTCCAAACAAACAAAAAGGTCTATCACATTGTTCTATGTGATGATAGCACAATTCTTAACATAAAATTCTATGCATAGTTATGAGGGGGTCACTGAAATGAATTGTCAAAATCCCTCTTCAGGAATAAAAGATTTATTACACCAGCTCTTGAGAGTGCATGAAGAAGACAGCTCTGAACTCCTGGTCCCCTTTGGGAGTTGTGTCAGCTGTGGAATGCTGCTTTACTGAGGTCACAACTTCTTTCTCATGAGGACCATAGCCAATGACTAGTCAATGCCAAGGTTCAAAAGCTTGTATCCCACTAACTAGAAATAGCTGTGAAGGTACATTCCATCATCTGAACTTCTGTAAGGTTGTAAGCTTGACTTCTCCCATTCCTCAATCCCATTTTCTTCCCGTTCCTTCCACAGGTGTTAACTCCAAAATTCCTAATAATACTACTGCATGCTTATCTGTATAACAGAGTTTGTTTCTTGGCTAACTCAACTTCTGACAGTAGTGCATTGCATTTCAAGAAAGAGAATGAAATAAAAACCCTTCTCAGAAGATTAAACTGCACCACCAAAGGACATATATAAAGGAAATTCTAAGAAAGCATTTAGGAAGAGGAAGAGTGTTCTCAGATAAAAGACTGAAAATCTGAAAATGAGACATGACTGTAAATATTGTAAATAATAGGGTGAAAATGACCTAGTATTTATAGTATAAATTAATGTTAACAATGTCTAATTATTGGTTTGAAAACAGACCAGAATTATAATACTGAACAACAGAATAAAAGTTAGAGGGGGAATCATTGTAATTATTTCATTCATTGTATATGATATTAAATTATATTTTTATTGTTCAAGATGCTGATTAACTTTACATAGTGATTAACTTTATATATTAAGTTAATATTGCTATTCAAATCATTATTAAAGTTATAGACATGAAAAACATAATGCTCTTGAAAAGAATGATGGGGGAAATATAATGAACAAAAAAATAGTACCTTGAAAATCAAAACAAAGGATCAAAATGAAGAAAAAACAAAAGAACAAAAATAATTGTAAGAATCTAATATATAGTAGAAATAAGTACCAATGTACCTAAAATACCACAATTAATTCAATAAACCTTCCAGGTCAAAGACTATTAAAGTGGATTTCAAGAAATATAAGGAAATTGAAAGAATTAAAGTCAAATGAATAGTGAGCTATACCAAACAAATATCACCAAATGAAGGGTTATGTACCTATAATAAGTCAAACAGGTTTTAGGAAAAGCTTTGCCCGAAAAAGAGGGTGGCCTCCTAAAATGAGTTTGGAAGAGTCCCCTCCTTTTCCATTTTTTGGAGGAGTTTGAGAAGGATATGTATTAATTCTTTTCTGAATGCTTGCTGGAATTCACCAGTGAAGATGTCTGGTCCAATCTCTTCACTAATAATCTGTCTGTTTAGAATTTCTATTTCATCATGATTTATTCTTGGTAAATATAGTTTTTTAAGACATCAGGCTGTCTTTCAAAATGGCTATTCCAACCAGCACTGAATGAGAGTTCCTATTGCTTCACATCCTTACTAGCATTTGGTATTATCAATACATAAATCACTATTTTGGAACATAAAATGTGTCCAACCAACACGTCAACAAAAAAAGACAAATTTCAGATTTCTACATGATATGGTGTGGGACAAAATGTTGTAGAATGAATACCTCTTTCAATTTAATAACTGATGATAGCTCATGAAATTATTTTCTGTTTAATGGCTTAAACACACACCTTCTGTCCAATTTAGCTTTTACCTCTTCCAATGTCTACACTATAACTATGTCTCTATTTCTTAGATGCCCCTAGTTTTTCTGTGTATTAGTTGTCTCATTAAAAGAAGTTCCCCGAAATTATGTGTCATCTCCTGGCCCTGCCAGGGTTGAAATTGTTCTGCACTTCTTGGGCCAACAAATTCCTAAGGTTATTTACTTTTTCTTAATGTTAGGTTGTACCAGTTAGTTAAATGATAAAAAGTAATTAAAACTGAAATTTAAATAATAGCTTTTGGAGACAGGTGAAAGTTTCGTAACCATCGAATGCAATCAGATTTGAACATATTTGTGCTAGGCACTACACTGGACACTGATAATACAGGAGTGAAAAAACACAGTCCCTACAACTGGATTTTAATACTTCAAAACTGAGAATAAAAATGAGGATAGAACTACCTAAGAGTGAATGCCAGAAGAAAATAGTCCCAAGAATTAACCAAATTAGGATGGATGCTTACCTAAGGAAACCTAGGATACCAGAAATGTTTTCTAAACTTTCATGAATAATGGCATGGAAAATGGAGCCAAGCTTCATAAATACAGAGTGAAGTGAAAGCAAAGGCTAAACAATGAGAAGCATGTTTCATGTTAGCTGATGAAGTCAGATTCAAAGAGGGATCAGGGAGCATTTCTGAACTTCAGTGAAAAGCAAGCTGCTTTAAATGTGGTAATCCCCATCATGCCCTTGGGGCCAGCATAGTGGATTAAAGTAACAGTTTTGCTCTGTTTCAGATATCATCAAGAATTTTATAATTTCTAAGGTGTTTGTTCAACTCAAAATGTTTGAACATTTTTCCTGTGGAAGGCATAAAAGAGAGAGCCTACCCCCAAGGATGCATTTACTCACATTGAAAAGATTTGATACCCACAATGGGAGTAAATAATTTTTTGGATTCAAGGCCAGAAAGGATAAACTGTGAAAACCTAGTAAAGCATCCAGAAGGCAGCTCCTAAATAAGCCCTACTGATTTGAGAGCCTAGGTTCAGGGAGGGAGTAAAACAACCAAGTAGTTAGAGATGAGAAAGGAAATAAGGCTTTATCAAGAACAGGAGAAAGAAACTTGATTCTCTGTTAATATTGAATTCTATAGGACAAAGATTTCAAGTCATTTGTGGATCAAAGGATCATGGAATAGAGCACCTCTAAGAAGGATATTTAAGAAGGTGGAGGGAATGTTTCTGCTATGAATAGTCAGCAAGGGCCATTGCCTTGAAAGATCTGAAAAAGCCACCTGTAGCTCAACTTGGAAAGATGCAGTAGAGAAGTCAGCTTAGCTCATTGACTGAGGCTGAACCGTCAAGAATTAAAAACCACATCAGTGACTGGGTTATTTTACTTAGCATAATGTTCCCCAGGTTCATCCATATTGTCATATACGGCAGGACTTCCTTCTTTTCTAGACTAAATAATAGGCCATCGTGTGAGTGTGTGTGTGTGTGTACCACATTTAAAAAACCCATTCATCTACTGACTAATATTTAGGTTGTTTCTATATCTTTGCTATTGGGGATAATGCTGCAATAAATATGAGAGTACAGATATCTTCTCAAGATTCTCATTTCTATTCTTTTAGATATGTACTCAGAAGGAAGATTGCTGGATAATACGGCATTTCTATTTTTAATTTTTTGAGGAACCTCCATATTGTTTTCCTCAGCAGTTGCACAATTTTACATTCCCACCAACAGTGCACAAGGGTTCTAATCTCTGCGTGTCATCACAAACACTTGTTACTTCATTTTTTATAACAGCCATCCTAATAGGTGTGAAGTGAAATCTCATTATGGTTTTGATTTGCATTTCTCTGATTATTAGTGCTATTGTGTCTTTTTTTAATGCCTGTTGGCCATCTGTATGTCTTCCTTGGGTAATGTATTCAAATCCTTTGCCATTTTTTTTAGTGGAGTTATTTTCTACAGAAATAAATACAGCATGGCTCCACTTAAATGAGAAATCTAAAATAGTCAAGTCTATAGAAACAGAGAGTAGAATAGTGGTTGCCAGAGGCTGTGGGCAGGAGGAAATGGAGAACTGCTAATCAATGAGCATAAAGTTTCACTTAGACAAGGTGAGTAAGTTTTGGTGATCAGCTCCAAACAAGCATTGCACCTGCACAACATTGCACCTTACAGTTAACAACACTGTGTTAACCTAGTAGATCTTATGTTAAGTGTCCTTACCACGATTTAAAAAAAAAAAAAAAGATTAAAAAAAAACAAAACAGAAAAACACTTCAGATGGAGCATTAGCACCAAGTTTTTTGATAGCAGCCTACATGACTGCAGGGGAAATGCAGCTGCTGTCACAATATCTGGTAAACCCTAGTGTCTTCAAAGAACCCTGCCGTGTAGAACTAAAGAGGGTTCAAAATAGCTGACACTAGGTTTCTCGTATGTTTTTGAAAATTGGTGCTCAAGTTGGATTCAATTTGGTTTCAAAAACGGACCTTCTGTGAGTTTTCTTCACAGAATTTCCCTAATGCTGGAGGCATCTATTGTGTATAATAAATTAGCTCATCTTTTGTGCATCTTGAATGGTACAAGCTACGTACCTTCCTTGGGAAAACTGAAAAAAATAGTAGTGCTTAATTGTCTCAGAACCCTGGTTGAGGAAAGCTGTTCTGGAATCATAAACAAATATGACATGTGCTACACCCCAAGAGCGGTACTAAAGTTCATACACGTGGATATTTGAGTAAGTGGCGGTAGTGAATGTGAAAGACTACGTCAGGAACACGACTTCTGCAGTTTGACTAAATCACAGCACAACATTTAGAGTTATGGTGAAAGACACACAGCACTTAAAAAGTGAGTGAAAAAGTCTGGCCATCATCCATTAAATAATAAGCGTTAGTGTTTTAAGTTTTTAGAGAGAAATGTCAGGCGGCTCCTTGGAAGCATACTATCTCAACCACTCAGGCAGCTTCTGTTTTCTTTTTGGCAAACTTCTCCATGCTCCCTCACAAACTGCTACACAGCCACAGAGGAATCAGTTGCAAGAAGCTTCTAACTTTGGAAAAATCTCATGCTTGCCTTAGCATGATATAATAGAGACTAGTACAGCTGGACACAATTGAGGGTAACTTATTCTAAATAGGTTCTCAGAATCTAAAATCACTTACATTGGCTCTTTGAGGTAACTACTGGACTAATTCTCTATGTGTGCCTACCTCTTTGCTTGGTCACTTCAAACAGGATGGACTTGTCAAGGACTCCAGCTGTAAATTTAGGCTTATTTCCCTTTTATTGATTACTTGCCTACAGTTTTTCTGTGGGGAAATAGCGTGGACCTTAAACAGTACTCCAAGTTAGGTGATGGCCCTTAGGTCTCCTTTATTTACAGAATAGAGAAGTAATGGGATCAGAGCTCCACTTTAAGAAAGCGACTCCGATGTAAACTAGAGGAAAAATGACTACATATTGGGACAGTAGAGAGGCATTTATGCTTCCATCAGGGAGACAAGGGCTGAGATTACAAAAATGAGTTGTGAATACTTCTTTATGAGAAATTTATAATCAAGTTAATGACACAAAATGTCTATACAAATCAATTAGTGAATAAAATGTATTAAAATGTAACAGCTCACATCTTTGATAATCATTCAAAAGCAATTTTAATTCCTGTGACTAAAAGAAATAATTTAGAATGCACCATCATGGTCTAAAACATGGTCCAAAATGTTCTAATTCTATCTTTTTCCTCTGGAAATCAAGAAACAAGTCTAGGAAGTCATGTAACTTCCTAAGTCTAGGAAGCAAGAGCTAAATTAATGAATTTATAGGATGTGAATTATTTTCCTTTGTGAGAATAAAATATCTTTTCTTTGTATTCTTTTTTGTTTCTGTTTTAAAATTTTTCTTTCTGGAAATTATTTTATAATGTTAATTAAAAGTTAAATTGTTAGTTGTCAAATATGTTATGAGTAAAAAAATATTTCCCACCTAGAAAATGGACTGGATTTTCTATTTCTTTTGTTCTTTGAAATTGTCTTTATTTTGTTAGATATGGTGCTGGAAATGTGCAAGTTTCTCATATGCGGCAAGATCCCTGAAGGTCAGGGAACCAATATATTTTGGTTGGCATTAAAATGTCACAGTATCCCAGAGCAGTGGCTCTTTCCTTCGTATATTAATTCATTATCTGCAGGCAGTACTGATGGTGAATTTGCTCACAAACAACCAAATAGTGTAATTAAAAAATATTTAAGGAGTTTGAAACAAAATTAAGCACTGAACAGAAAAACTTTCTAATTTGATCTATTTTAAATGAATGAATTAAAATGTCTCCCTTTTATATAAAATAGCATTTGAAGTGAAACAGAAAATTTTGTGTAGAAGTAACATTTATGGTAAACTACTTCATACACAGTTAACTGATACATGTGTGTGTCCACAAAGGGAAACAAATGAATAAGGTATTTCATTCAAAGCAAAGGTAATTTCAGACAAAGATAATTTAATAGACTTCAAATAGCCATGTGTTGTTTCATTTATGGTAGTGAACTTTCAAGAATTCACTGTTGTATAAAATCTGGGATCTTGGGGTGCTATGTAAACTGTAAGTATCAAGTTAATATCTGTTCGATGTAAAGCCAAGAACCAGATTAGAGAGGGAAGAGAGACTAAGCTTGAATCTTTCTGCTGTCAGAATAAGCACTGTGATTTCTCTTCAGAGGCCCTGAACACGCAGAGAGAGTCCTGGCAAAGTCTTTGGCAAATTGTGCAAACACATCATCATCTACTGAAAACCCAATGACCATCACAGTGGGTCTTGAGCCCAGGAGATGGCTGGCCTTTTCTGAGTCATAGCATTATCTCTCTGGTCACATTCACCTTCATCACTCACAAAGTCCATCCCAGCTCTAAGACACAGAAAAACTTGTGCTTCCCAATTAATTTTCATAAGAATATCTCATAAATAGAATCAAATGATTTTCCATTTCAAAAATTCTCTTATACTAATGCCTTTCTAGTGAAATTAAACCCTTAGTAAATGTTGAATCAATACTAAAATTTAAACTAATTCACATACTAGAAAGAAAAGATTTCCAACTAGTCAGTATTTCATGTGCGAATCTGGCAGGCCTCAGCATGATCATTAACAATTCACCATGATTAAACTCTTGATCACTACAAAATATATCTGTTAAGAACAAACACATAATATACAGGTTTCATTATTTTTTCTCAGTATTTGTGTGGAATTTTCAGTCTAAACTACATGAGTTTCTTATACATGGCTTGATATTGATGAGACAAAAATTTATACCTTAGTATTTCTGAATCAAAATCAGTAGAAATCGTATATATTATTTAAAAAAACTCCTTTAAAATATGCATTTCTTTGTCTTCAAACCCACAGATTTAGTAGAATAGATTTGTGGCCCTCAATTATGGAAAAGAGACAAATACTCTTATAAATGTGAATAATGTGGTTTTAGAATAAAAATAATAAAATTAGCATAATTTCACAATTACCTAATCATAGCAAGAAATAATTTAATAAGGACAGCACAAGAATGAAAACAAAATTTTCTTTTGATCATACAAATGAGAGATAGCCATTTAATTAACTTGTAACTAACAAAGCTCTAGCAAATCAAGTTATTTTATTATATGTAAGTATATTTTCCAAAAACTTTATTTTGGCAACTTGGCAAAGTTACATGACTTTAAATTTTTGCTCAAGGGGTACTTTATTGAGGTAATTTATATGATCATTTATAGCCTCAATTTATTTGATGTCTAATAATTATTGCAAGATTTATATCAAGTAATAATGTGCTAGAACTAGCCCCTGAAATAGGCAAGTCATACATTCTTTGAAGCTTCTCGCCCCGACTCCCATCTCAGTGTGGATGTAAAACGTGTCCTTTGTGTCCTTTAGTTCACTGAAGAGTGGCTTCTGCAGAACTGATATCACTAACCTGCACTAGATGATGTTATAAAAAGCTATATATATCTTACATTATATATTTTTACAGTAATTAAGCTATTGCTTACAGTATAACACATTTCACAAAATCTTCTTTTTGACAAACTATAAAAAGTAAATCTTTAAGAAAATACCAGGAAATGTTAGATTTATCTTAAACAACTGGTTTATGTTAATCATCTAGGCATTATGAACCTTTTACTGGTTGTGTTTACCTCTTAACTTTAGCTATAGTCACCTTGAGATAGAATAAAAAAGTTTATGGTAAGGATTTTCTGCATAATCTTACCTTTGGCCCTATCATATGCTGATGTTGTGTTAGTTTTTCTTAATACCATGGAATTGCAGCAGATACATGCTTTGCAAATAGTTTCTTCTAGTCTATGGGTCATTTTTTATTCTCTTAACAATGCCTTTCAAAAAGCAGAAAGTTTTTACTTTTGTTAAAGTCTGATTATTTTTTTCTTTAGATCAGGTTTTTGGTGTTGTATCTAAGAAATCTTTGCCTAACCCAAGTTCACATAGATTTTCTTTCGTGCTTACTTCTAGAAGTTTGATAGTTTTGCTTCTTACATTTAATACTATGACTCATTTATATATATTGGCCTGTAATATGAGATATGGATTGAAGTTTATTTTTTGCATAAGGATATCCAAGTGTTCCAGCACCACATTTTGGAAAGACTGTCATTAATCCACAGGATTTTATATCCACCTTTTTTTCAAATCAGTTGTCTTTATGTGTGAGTCTGTTTCTGGACTTTACTCTATTCCATTGATCTATTTGTCTATATTGATGCCAACACCACACTGTTTTGATTACAGTAGCTTTATAATAATTCTCAAAACAAAGGTGGTGTTAATCTTCCAATTCTGTTCTTTTTTAAAATCGAAGCTGTTTTGGCTCTTCTAGGACCTTTGTGTTTCCAGAAGTACTTTAGAATTAGTTTGCCAATTTCTACAAGAAAGGCTTTCTGGGGTTTGGATTGATATTAACCTGAATATATAGATCAATTTGAAAAGAACTGGCAACTAACAATAGTCATCCATCCCATTAATTAGTTTTTTTTTCTAATTTATCTGTATTATGTATTGTACTTTTCACTGTACATATCTTTTGTCAGTTTTATCTCTAAATAGTTATTTTTGGATGCTATTAAAAATGGTATTGATTTTTAAATTTAAATTTCTCGTTGTTCGTTGCTAGCATATGGATATGCAGTTAATCTTTGTATGCTAATCTTGCATGCTGTAATCCTGCCTACCTCACTTAGCAGCTAATCTTCTATCCTGTAATCCTGCTAACCTCGCTTAGCAACTATAGTGACTTTTGTATATTCTGCCAGGTTTTCTGCAAAGATTTTTGCTTTTAATGCCAACCAGTTCACTCAAGCACCACAAAGTCAACACTTGATCAAATGAGTTATGGTGTCTCACACACATATACAATGTATATCACCAGGAGTCTCTAGACTCATTTATAAGATTTTGTTTTTAATACATAAAATCACTTTTTTTTTTGGATTGATACAATCCTTAAGCGCTCAATTTTCAATCCTACTTCTACTTTTATCCTTATTCCTTTGAATTAATGATAAATTTCACTTCTCTGGTTGCTAATATTAGTCATGAAAGTTCTTGTTTAATTCATTTCATGCCACTTCTGGGTAATAACTCATAGTCAATTTCTGATCTCCTTGGTTGTGTTTTCTTTTATTTTGACAGGGCCTGGTTCTGTCCTTAAAGGGAAATTTGAATAATCTAACCCACATTAGGCCAAACAAAATACTCTCCAAATTCCTACAATTCTTAATCGACCCTATTTATAATTTAGTTATCTCAGAAATAATCTGCCTTTACTCACTTCAATTATCACTAACAAGAAAATGAAGGCAAGTTGGCATCACTGTCTCCTCCTTGTGGTTGCTGGGTTCATAAGACAGATTCAGCCAACTAGGCAGGTGTTCTCATCCTCACTACTGTTTAGCTTTTGTTCTGAAAATAGGTGATTGGTCAGCATTTCCAGAGAAAATATATTGATTTTTTTTCAGTCTTCCTGTTGAGTTAGTGGCAAGACTAAACAAAAATATGCCTTCAAGAACAAGCAGCATGAGAAAATGATAGATAAAACACAGAGAAATGTGAAAGTAAGTAAGAGGTTATCACCTGGGAGAGAGAAAAACTAGGTGGATATAAAATGACATGATTGTGTTGGAAAGAGGTATTGGAACCCAGTTCTCACAAAAGTCAATTGTGAGGAATCAACATAATAGTGGAAAGAAGGAGGATAGAATCACACAGTGGTTAAAGATTAAATGTTAAGACATGATACGGTTATAATCAAAGCTTTATGATAAACTTTAACATAATTCCTTTGAGGATAAATGTTTCTCTGAACTAAATTCATGACTATATGTAAGGGTGTACAGTAGATTGGCATAATTATCTAAACAATTCAAGATTTCTATTTTTAAGCTTCTTAACAATACAAATAGTCTTCTGCTTTTTTTGTTTGTTTGTTTTTTGTTTTGTTTTTCTCTGTATTTTGGCTGATAAACTAAATTGTGAGATTTCTGTTTCTGCGCAAGATGGAATAATGACTGAATTTATGCATAAAACAAGCTTTAAAAAAAACACATACACAGACAAAATATATGAAGCAGTGGTTTTCAGGACACTGGACATTGGGCATCAGAGGTCTACTGAGACATGAGAAACAAACAAAATGAGTCCAACAAATGCCTCAATGCTTACTGCCTTGGGACAGTTTCCAAGCGGTGTGCAAGCAGGGATAATTCAGGAAAAGCCTGTAATCTCTCTGAGTTGAGGAGATAGAGCTGGGAGCCCAGGAAGGCCAAGCGGTTACCTCCTGGGAAAGATCACCAGAAGGTAGGGAGCTGCCATAGAGAGAGTTCCCAAGATCTGCAGAAGGCCGTCTCTGATATTTAGCTGAGCATAGAGCCTGTTCCTACCATCTGGAATGGGAAACCTAATAACTCATAGACACTGAGTGGAGCACTCAGAAAGGCCTTGCCACGGGAGTGAGCAGGATTAGCCCTAGACTAAAAGCTGCGCTGATCCTACCTCACAACCTTTCAAAGCAAGACCTGAGAGGAACAAGCACTTCCCAAGTAATTTAACCTTGTCCAATCACAAAGCTAAAGAACATTTATAGATATGTAAAAATACTTAACACTTAAAATTCAAAATGTCTAGCATCCAATCAAAAATGACTGAGAATAAAAAGAACCAGAAAATAAGATCTATAATTAAGAGAAAAATAGATCACTTCACACTAACCCAGAAATCAGAAAGGTGATAAAATTAGTACATAAAGACTTTAATCATTTTTATAACTTCATTTCATATGTTTGAGAAGCTAGTAGAAAGACTAAATATGTTAAACGGAGACATGAGAGATACATATTTTAAAACTGGAACTTCTAGATGTGAAAAATACTATTGTCTAAGGTACGCACTGGGAGGAATTAGTAGATTAGACAATGCAGAAGAAAATACTAGCAAGTTTGTGAATCTAGCAATACAAACTATCTGAAATTAAACAGAGAGAAAAACACTCAGAACAAACAAATGGCCAAAAACAAGAGTGTCAGTATGCTTTGAGACAACATCAAGTAGTTAAACATGTGTGTAACTGAAATCCTCAAAGGAGAGGAAAAGGAGGGACTGAAAAAAATAATAGTCAAATTTTTTTTCAAATGTGATGAAAACTGTTAAGCCACAGATTCAAACACATTCAAACACAAGAAACAAGAAGCAAACTACATGAAGGCACATAACAAAATTTCTCAAAATCAATGACAAAGGTAAAATCTTGAAAGCATAAGAGAAAGAAGATACAATGCAAGAAGAGGAACAAAGATAAGGATGACAGCAGATTTCTCATCATAAAGAATGCAAGCCAGAAGACAGTTACTTCATTTTAAAGTAATTGAATAAATAAACCTATTAACACAGAGTACTGTACCCAGAAATACACCTTTCAAAAGCAAGAGTGAAATAGACATTTTCATAAACACAAAAGCAGAGAGATTTCAAATCAACAGAATTATTTTGCAAAAAATGTTACAGGACGTCCACATCCTCACAAAGGAATGAAAAACACTAGAAATGGTAATTACATGTGGTAAATAGAAATGGTAAATATAAAAGACACTTTTCTTCTCATTATTATTATTTAAATCTCTTTAAAAGGTCACTCGTCGAGGCTTGGGCAGGGAATGTTAAATGACCACTAATAAGCATGAGGTTTTTCTATAAGGTGATGAGAATGTCTCTGATTATGGTGATGGTTGCGTAACTCTGTAAATACACTAAAAATACTGAATTATAAACTTTAAATGGGTGAATCTTACACTGTGTAAGTTATATCTCAATAAAGCTGTTTTAAAAATATAATTTACTGTCTAAACTAAAAATAATAACAATGTGTTGTGGCCATATGTAGAATTAAAATGTATGACAACAGTAGCACAAAGACCAGGAGAGAAAAATCACAAAAAATACACAGTTAATCCAAAGGAAGGCACAAAAAGAAGGAAAAAATAAGAGAAAGGTGGGTCAAATAGAAAGCAAATAACAATATAGTAAATTTGGACAAAAACATATCAATAATCATAGTAACATATAATAATATAAACTTTTAAATTAAAAGGTACAGGTTATCAGATTGACCCTGTCTCTCCCCACTGGCTTATAAGGTTGGAGGTATTCATCTGAAGCTCAGGGCTACACACTTTTAACATGTTTTACATTTCTGGATAAAGCTTGAAATAAAGTGATGTAGAGTTTTCTTGCAACTCAAAAAACCCCAACAAGACAAACAGAAAATAGACATAATTAAAACACATAGATTGTCAGACTGGATAAGAAAGTAAAAAACCAATTATATTCTATCTGTAAAAAAAATCTACATGAAATATGAAGACACAAATAGATGAAGAGTATAAAAATAGAAAAGGATAAACTATATCAGAAGAAAGCTGGAGTGCTCTATTAATATAAACACAATATATTTCTGAACACAGGATATTGAATGGCATAAAGAGAGTTATCTGAAGCAATGAAGTGTCCCACTTGTCAGGATTACATGGCAATTCTAAACACTTATGTCCGTAATAAGAGAGTTTGAAAATGCTTGAAGTAAAACAAAGAAAAAAACTGGGAAGAAAATACACAAATTTCCAGTTATCATCAGATATTACAGCACCTCTCTCATTAATGAGTAAGGAAAGTAAACAGAAAGGGATATGGAAGACTTGAACAGTATTATCAACCATTTCCACCTAATTGAGCTTCACGTAACACTCCATGTAAAAACTGAAGTATACACAGTCTGTTCAAGTACACAGAGCATTTACCAAAATAGAGCATTCTAGGGCCATTAAAATTTTTTCAATGATTTTCAATGAATTTCATACAAATGTAGTTCTCTAATCACAACAGAATTAAGCAAGGCAGTAACAGTAGGATATATGGAGTACGTATAAATATTTGGGAAATAAATACACTCTGAAAAAAACACTTGTGTCAAAGAACTAATGAAAGGGGAAACTAGAAAGTATTTTAACTGAGATAATAGCACAAGACAAAATGTCAATTATTTGTAGGATATAGTTGAAGCAGTGGGCAGAGGAAAACTTTATAAATTTAAGTGACTATATTAAAAAGAAAGATCTCAAATCAATGATCTCAGCTTCCACCTGAAGAATCCTTAAAAAAATAAATCAAGAGAAACCAGTAGTAAGCAAAAGAAAGGAAAGGGCAATTTTGTGAGACTGAGCTCTGAACCTGTGGAATCTGGTGCTCTATTCAGGTAGACAGTGCCAGAATTGAGTTAAATTGTAGAGCATACAGCTCGTGTCACAAAATTGCTTGATGTGTATAAAACCCAACCATCTGGTCACAGAAGTATTCTGTTGTGAGTATCATAGAAGAAGTGAAAGAGAATTAATAAAACGGCAGAACTCAGGCCAACAGTTGCTTATTCTTATGCTTGTCCTTAGAGTGGTCAACAAACCTGACCTACCAGTTGCTACCCACAGCTCCAGGCCCACTGTTAAAACTAAAGCTATTGATCTTACTGTTTCTACTTTATTCCAGTAATCGAAAGTAATAATCAAGCTTGGTCTCTGAGTCATCCTCCAAGGAGAAGGTCATAGGACTGTAACCTTACAAAATAACCTGAATTACCAAGAAGACCATGCCTTGGGTGCTTATAAGATAAAGAGATGGAAAAAGCGACAACCACTAGCCTTTATAGACTTGGTCATCTGGAGACACCATGATGCCACTCTGAGTCTTATGAGAATGTTGATTGTTATCAATGCTTTGTTGTTTGAGCTATGGCCATATAATCACCCCACCCCATCCCCAAGCTGGGTTCACAGTTGTGAAGGCACCAGCCTGCTGTCAGTCCCCTTTGCCTGGCAAAGCAATAAAGCTGCCTCTTTTCTTCTAAGCTCCAAGACCTTGTCTCTAGGTTATTTGGCTCTTCAGGGACGGGGGCCAATCATTCGGCGACAGAAGCAAAGGAGTGTTTTTCCTTAATCTGCTAATTTTTATGAAAACACTAACTGAAGAAGAATGGAAGGCACTTCACGGAAGAGGCAGCACAGCATAGGAAATCTGGGCTCAAATTGTGCGGACTTAAACCCTAGCATGGTCACACACTGGATGTATGACCTTGAGAAAATTATTTAATACCTCTGTGTCTCAATTTTGTCAGAAAAATGTGAATAGTATCAACATCTACCCGAGAAGGTCGCTGTAAGGATTTAATACCTGTAGACCATTAAGAACTTGCCTACTGTCCATAGTGAGCACTATCTGTTGTTAAATAAGTATATTAGAAATTATCCACATGTTATTCCCAGATTTTCATTCAAATATTATTTCCACGTGTTGTTCAAATCCATTTTCCATTGCTGTTTTGTTCAAATATAATTAAGGAACATGTTTCTTGAAACACTATAAAACACCGAAAAAGGGAAAAGGTTTACAATCATTTCACGCCTAAAAATGAACATCAAGTGGGCTCTTCATGTTATTTTAGGACAGTCAACAAGGAGACAGATGATGCAGTGGAAAATGAAAATAGTTAATCTGGTGACCTACAGAGTTTGTGGCTCTACAGACAACACAGACTCTGAGAGGGAGAAGAGGGAGTGCTGACAGAAGCTTCACAAGTGAGTCAGAAAAAAGGAGGTGACTATGCTTGACAAAGATCGGTATAGGGGACAAGGATTTACTTCCTATCTTTCTCACAGTTTGCTTTGTATTAACTCTTTTTTTCCTATTAAAAAACACAAACGTCTTTTTAACACTTTGGTTCACAGTAAAGACTTCTGAATAACACTATTACAAAATCTTCAGTCATGAAGACATAAAACAATGTATAAATACACACAGGTACAAGTTAGTATATAATTCAAGAGTGCTAAAACAGTGCTAATTGAAATATCATTATAAATAGAAAATAAATAGATATAAATCACTGATTTTAATATAAAAGGATTTTTTACCTTTTAATGATTCAGAAATAAAAGAACAAATATTTTCCAAAGTCTAATACATTAAAACTGCTGAGAATCCCCTGAATTCTGTTTCGTGGAGGAACAGAATCAAGTGAAACTCCTCACAGGAGAGAATGTAGAATTTCTGTGATGCTGCTTCATATAATTTCTGCCCTTAATCACTCTCCCCTCTTCTTGATTGTGCTGGCTCTTAGAGGGTTTTCAGTAAGGCTTCATATTTGGTAATGAACTGAGAAAGACTGTTAGATAAACACTGCTATTACAATTAATAGTATTAATCTACAGAGACCTCAAACACCTAGAAGAGTGAGAAGAAAAAGGGTCTTCAAAACTGCAGTTGAGTTCTGTATATACTAAATATTTAACATATATACAACTATAGTTGTTACTTATGCAAAATATTTCAATTTGAAATCTTTTCTTATTTTTTAAAATTACTAGGTAAACATACCTATACATGTATATAGGTTTTAAGGACAAATTTACTATTTTACTTCAAATAGTTATTTCTTTTGCAGCATTTTCATTTCTTAAAAATGATATTTTTTGTATTATTTTCAAAATAATAAAAATAAAGAAAATATTAACACTCACCACGGATTTCAAAATAAGCAAGTACTATAAAAGTACTCAAATTAAACTGTATATTATTGTTTCAAAAAAATATTAAACTTTAAATGACTGTAGCCTGGTTACTTGACCTTGAAAAAATTACCGTTATTAAGATGATGCACTTTTTCCCTTGTTCTGTCCTCCAAGAACTTACTAACACAGAAGAAAGCACAAAGCTCCGATGAAAAGTCTTTAATTAGGTCAGTAACTGCATGCCAGCCTTTCGCTCCAAAACTATTTACTCCTGAGTTTATACCTTTGGAAAACAGCAATCACACAAGGAGATGATTTTGTAACTTTATTCTTCTCCATACTTTTAAGCTTTCTCTAACAATTAATTGACTAGTTCTATTGACTTTATTCCTTTTACTCCATTGTCACTGGTTAACAGAAGATTCTATTCTAACAATTTCATGTAAAGTTCCAGGTATATATAGTCATGAAACTCTGTTTCAATACTGCAAATCTTTCAATGATACTTCTATATTTATGTGTCTGAACTCAGGGCTTTCCAGTTTGTGGCACTAACCTATATTTGACATCTTAATTCTCAGTCACCCCATGAAGAACTGTATGTCCAGCCAGTAGGTATGGAGGTCCATATATATCCCCATCAAACCTGATCTACAAACTTCCTTCCCTCTTATGTTGTTAACATTTCTCAAAGAAAATCTCTCTCTCTCTCTCCCGAAATACTTGCCGTTACCATTCATTTTACATCGTATTTTGGTTTCGTTTTGTGTATTCATATTATAACTGGTTGTTCCATTCCACGCACTGCATAGGCAGTGAGAAGGTAATTCCAAAGAAATAGGAATTCTTTAGTAGAGGCAGCAAGAAGCAAGTCCACCTCCTTCTTCCAGGTCTATCTTTTTTTTTTTTTTTTTTAACCTTTTCTCTCACACCTCAAAATAATGATCAGAAATTCTGGCGGACATTCTGGATGAGTCTTTATACAACTTCTTTAAATCCTAGCAGAAACTGAAGTTTTAGAGCCAATTAAGCAGGGTTAACTTAATTTTGCAACGTAGTAAAGAAATATTTTCACTTAGTAAAATGAAAGTTTTCACCTATTTTTAAAATTCTCCAAAAAATTTAGTATTTTATAATAATTCATCTTCTGTATGTTTCACAATTTTCTTTTTTCGATATTTGAGTTATTTCCAGTTGAGAGCAATTATAAATAAAGCTACTGTGAACATTTGTATAAGTATTTGTGTTTTCTTTTCCCATTATAAATACATGGATGTTGAATGAATGGGACATATGAGAGCTATATGATTCCACTTCTAAAGCAACTGCCAACCTGTTTTCTAAATGGACTCTACCATTTTGCATCTCTGCTAGCTGTGGATAAATGTTACAGTTCACATCTTTGACAAAATTTATGTTCATTCTTAGTTTTTAGTTTTTCTAAGTGTTTCTGTCTTCTGAAAATTGGGATTGTTGTGAGGATTAAATGAGATAATGTTTTAAGATACATTATATATCAGAATTCAATACATGGTAGTTATTATAATTATTACCCTTCTTTTTTCAGTACAATTATTATTTCTTCAATTCTGTAACCCCAGCTCATGTGCCCAGTAAATTTTGCATAGTAGGTGATCAACAAATACTTGTTGATTATGAAGGCAATGAATTATAAAGAGTAATGAAGTGTATGAAAAGGCACATTGAAAGCGGTAATGGTAACACTAGTGCATCTGCCTGAATGAATGTGGCATCAAGAAGATAGGAAGAAGGATGGGACAGCATTCTTCAATAGTGCATCTGGGGTCAATTCTAGTGACTGAATTCTCATACTTATGCTTGGTTAAGTACTTTTTTTAACATTTAAAAAAATTCAACTTTACTGAAGTATAACTAACATATAAAATTTAAGATATTTAAAGTGTATATCTCGATGATGATTTGACATACATGTACATTTTCAAGATTTCCCCCATCTAATTAATTTTCATATCCATCACCTCATATCTTTATCTTTTTTAACAAGAATATTTAAGTTCTACCCTCTTACCGAATTTCAATTAAACAATACAGTGTCAACTAGAGTCACCACGTCTACAGTACATCCTCAGATACTGCTCGTCTTGTAGATGAAAGAATATATACCTTTTTATCCACCTTCTCTCCAGTTTTGTTCTTTCTCAAGATTGCTTTGGCTATTTGAGGTCTTTTGTGGTTCCATACAAATTTTAGAATTTCTATTTCTATTGGGAATTTTTTCACTTAAGAAAGTAACAAAGATTTAGCTCCTTATATTTAAAATTTTTAATAAACATAAGTTTAAAAATGTGTAATGATCCATCTTACCTAAACAGGCTTTATTGATAGAAATGTGGATGTTTCTAAAGTCTCAATATAATGACTATTCTTAACATCTTTGGGTATAGTTTCACTATACTTTTACATATTTCATTAGGATAGGATTCTACAAATAAAAGTAATGGGTAAAGGACACTAAATAACTTTCAGACAGAGCTATCTTATGCAATGTTCCTCAAATAACCTACTGACTTGAGAATAACTGTTCTCATTCTGGAAAATGTATGTTGGTCATGCTTTCAAATACATTCTAACATAATTAAGTGTAGATTTTCTGCCTGTTCCTCTGAGATAAAAGATAAGCATCTTTCTCTAACAAATTCCTTAGAAGTCCTTCTGCCCTGATGGGAACTACTAAAGAGAGGCTAGAGGAAAGGCAAATAAAGGTGGCAAAGCTGCGCTTGTGGCATTAGCAGTTTCACCAGTGACTCTTGAAAATTAACAACAACAACTAGATTCCAGCACATCAAAAAGAAAAATCCCACTTTTCCTAAAACTTTTTAGGCTTCAGTTATTGTGATATTATATTTATCATTTTAAGCACATTAAAATTACAACAGTGTAGTCAGGAGTAAATTTTATAGCTCTGAACTTAAAAAAAAAAACAAGTCATTCTTTGCATAGCTGAAAATTGTAACAGTACTGTTAGATACAAATTATTGTTACAACATATACTACCTACAATAGCACAAAAGCAATAGAAATTTCTGATTTATACTGAATATCAAAAGTTCATGTGAAAAAACAAGTCTGGCAGTCAAGATATACTGAATCGGGCATTTTCAAATGATCGCCTGAAATTTAGGAGGCAAAGAAGTAGAGCCAAGAGTCATCAGACTATAGATGGTAGTCAACACAGGGAAGAGCAAAACGCACAGTCAGTCATAAAAGAAGCTGATAGCAAACCGAGGCCACAAGATCACCAACATTTAAGGGGTCTGGCAGCATAAAAGCAGTAATAGAGACCAAAGATAAATTTTAGAATTAGAAAGAAAACCTGGCAAGTATAATGGACATGTTGGTTACCTGGTTACACAGAATGCATTTCTCCTTTCTAGCAGAACTGCATCTTCTGTCCCTGATAACCATCTTTTCAGTTCATGAAGCTCTAGTGGTGTCAGGGCAATCTACTCCAAGCACCATCTTCAGGACAAGGCTTTGATTCTTAGCAGTTATTTATTCTCTTTCTTGACTTGGCATTAGACTCATCTGATTTTTTGCTTGTTTGTTTGTCCAAATAGCAATCCTAGGGTTCATTCCAGAGATTATGTTTTAATTGGTAGGTAGGAACACAGACCTCCTATATTTTTAATCCTTCTTCCCTTGGAAGATCTTAGAAAATACCACTTTGGGACTCAGCACCAATCAGGTACATCAGGACTTCTGAATGTAAGGATGGAATGCAGGCATCAAAAATTAAAACTCTCTAGGTAAGTCTAATCTATAGAGAGCGTTCAGAACAACTTTATAAAGTTCCTCTTTATAAAGATTGGATTAGAAAAGAATATAAGACACAAATTAGCCCAAAAATCACAAAGGGAAATTACTGGTAGATGAAGAAAAAGAAAAGCTCTGTCTCAGGAGAAATATCTCGAGTCAGGCTGTCCGATATGGTACAAGAGGCTTTGAGTATTTTAAATGTGGCTAGTACAACTAAGAAATAAAATTTTAAAAATTAATTCTTGTTTTAATTTAAAAACTGATACTTTTATGATTGGAAAACTTTTAAGTATAGCTGAAAAAACTTTCTCAGCTATACATTTCATGAACTATATATACATCAAATGCTTCTGATGAAAATTTGGTGTCTAAATTGAGATCTTCAATACAAATTAGATTACTAAGTTTTGGCATGAGAAAGGGAATGTAAAATATCTCAGATGATTTATTTACGTAGATTAAATATTGGAATAAGACTATTTGAATATATTGGGCTAAATAAAATATATTATTAAAATGAATTTCACCTGGTTCTATTTACTTTTTTAAACATGATGTTTAGAAATTATGAAATTATGTATCTGGCTTCCATTCTATTTCCTAGATTGCACTAGCTAGACATGAGTGAAGTTAAGCTATCCAGCAGCCACAGCCCTCTTGCTACCAGCATGAGGACAAAAATCACAGTGTATGGGAAAACCAAGCTGATGACACAGAAATGGAACAACAGCCCTGATGGATACCTGCTGATTTTGCCAGATTGCCAGACATTTTCAGTTATTTCTCCTATTCCTGTATTAGTTATCTACTACTACTTAATAAATTACCCCAAGGTTAATGGTTTAAGACAATAGGCAATTATTACTTTATAGTTTCTTTGGGGCAGGAATCTAGATGTGCCTCAGCTAGGTGTCTCTGCTCCAAAGTTTCTCACAAGGCTATAATTAAGGGGTCAGCCAGGGCTGTGGTGTCACCTGATGGCTTGACTGGGAGATGATGGGTTTTCAAGATTATGCAAATGTCAGGATTCAGTTCCTCACAGGCTATTGGACAACAGCCTCAGTTCCTCACTGGCTGTTGGCCAGAGGCCCCCCTCAGTTCCTTGCCACATGAGCTCCTCCACAGAGCAACTCACAACATGGCAGCTAGTTTCCAAAATCATGACAAAACTCAAGATGGAAGTCACCATTTTTTTGTAACCTCATCTCTGTAGTGATAGCCCATTACTTTTGCCATACTTGACTCATTCAAAGTAAGTCACTAGGTTCAGCGCATACTAAAAGAGAGTGATTATATAAAGGCATGACTGTTCTAAGGTGAGAATCATCAGGAATTATCTTAGAGGCTGCTTTCCACACTTCTTTATGTACTCTGTTCCCAACCTCAGAGGTAACTTCAGAGGTAACCCCAACCTCCATCCCCTTCATTGCCCTGAAGCTGGTAAATATTATTTATAAGAAAGTATTTATATCGTTACCTAAATCAATGAATTCACAAATATTATGTATTATTTTTAAAAGATATATAATACATTTATAAACTATAAATATTATATATAGATATACACTTGCTTTTTCCTCTCAACATTATTTGTATAAATATAGCAATGGTAACACTGGGTGATCTAGTTTATACATTTTACTTACTATATAAGATTTCAATGTATGAATAAGCCACAAGCAGTGTATGCAGTCACTTACTAAGGAATGTCTAGGTTTCTTTTCCACATTTATTCTATTACAAAGAGCGCTGCAATAGACACTTTCCTAAATGGCTTCTAAGCACACACGGGAGAGTCTCCCTAGACCTAAGATTATTGAGATGTAAAGTATATGGAACTTCAAATTTATTAGATATTGCAAAATTGATTTCAAAAAGTTATATTAATTTACGGTTTTGCCAGCAAAGTATGTGAGTTCTTGTTTCACCAGCACTTGAATTTATTGAATTTAACTACATTTTTCCATTTTGATGGCTACAAAATCTCATTTTATTATAGTTTTAAATTGTATCTCCCTGATTACTCATGACGTCATGCATATTCAACTCAGTTTTAAATTTAAATGTTAGCATTCAGATTCCCTTCTCTGAGGCTTGTTGTTCATATATTTTGGCCTTTTTCTAATGAGTTGTGTGTGTGTGTGTGTGTGCGCGCGTGTGCACACATGTGTGTGTTTGAAATTTAGTCATTGGAGCTTTGTATGTATTTTTGATAGAAACCCTTTATCCAATATATGGATGATAAATATATCCTTCCAATATATGACTTGTCTTATTTTTAATTTTTTAATTAATTCATACAAAAAACAAATTTTAATTTGTTAAACTTATTTCAATATTTCTTTTATGATTTATGGTTTTTGTATCTTATTTAAGGAAATATCCCTATCCTAAATTCATAAAAAATATTATTTTTTACTTTTTTCTTTGTCACTAAATTATCCCCTTGAAAAAAAGTTATTGTTTTGCTTTGTTTGAGGTTTGCATTCAGTATTTCTAGGCATCTGATAGCAAAAGATTTGTCTCAGTTTTTTTTTTTCTTGCCTGAACCACAGGGATTCTGGTTAATATTTAATCTTTAAACCACTCTGTGATTTTTTTCCATTACTTGTACTAAAAAGTACCTATAATAAAACAAGAAGTACAAAACACATAGAATTTAATAAAGAATAAACGATTCAACAACTTAAAGTGCCACAGCAAGTTCAGGAGCTATAAAGCAGCAGTGCGTTCACCTGATCTGTCGCTGGTGACGGCGGATCCAGGGAGCAGCTTGCATAGGAACCAGACACTGATGAGGGGAAAACTGTACAGATCACTAGTGCTGTTCTCTGGGTGTTTCCACCTCTCAGTCTCCCAGGAACATGGTGACATTGTGCTTTCTGGCCCCACCGTGGCTGCTATCTGACTAGTTTTGGCCAGTGGGTTGTGAGGAGAAATCATATGTATTCCCTTTAGGGTTGAGTATTTCATAACATTCAGAGCTGCTTCCCTCCACCACCACAGCCACCAAGTTTCACGGTTGCTCCTTCATCTGGGTGGGTCCAGAGGTGAGGAGAGCTGCATAAGAGAAAGTGAATCTTTCCCATTATAAGCCATTGGGATGCTAGAATTTATCGACACAGTATATCCTAGCCCATTATATAAACTGATACAGAAGGGTGTGGACTCATACCGATAGCACATGGACGGGCTGGATTATGCTGTAGTAACAAATAATGGGATATCTCAGCAGCTTTAAAAAACAAAGTCTCCTTTTTCTCTCACACTACACATCCATCGTGAGTTAACTGTGGGCTCTGCTCCGTGTTTTCCTTACTCTAGGCCCCAGGCCAACAGAGCAGTCACTATCTGGAATACTGCCAGTTGCCAGGGTAGAGAGGAAAAAAGGTAGGTGGCAAATCACACAAGGGCTCTTTAAGCCTGAATATGACATATGTCAATTCCATACATTTTCTTGTAGTTTGGGTTCCCTGCAAGTAGCTCCTGTGCCAATGGTTCATGTGAAAGTAATACAAGGAGTGTTCACAGCTAAAACCAGCAGGAGGGTGGGGAAGTGGAACTGGAGGGAGAGAAAGCCAAGAAATATTGCAACGTCAAGCAAAGTGTCCTGAAAGTTTGGCTCCATCGTCAAGGCAGCTTTGGAGACTGGGCAAGTCAAGCCTGAAATGTTCTAACCAGGGGGGCAGAGAACCTGTATTATTATTCCCTGCTACGTGTCAGCTACTTTTTTAGGGTTCCCGCTGTGGTAATATAAAATTCTAGGCATCTGGGACTCCAATGGCCTAAAGAGGATCACAGATCTGGATTTTGGCAGCAAAAACACAGGAGTCTTTGTGCACTATAATTGCAAAGGGATCCCAGGGGATAGGAAGGCACTGACAGTTCTGATATGCATGTCAATGGCAAGGCACCACACACCTAAGATTAAGGAGGCCTGGAAGTGCAATCCTGCCACACTAGCGGGAGGGCAGGTGGGAATTAACAGCAGTCAGTGAGTAGCACTAATCACAACCACAAGGAAATGGGAGATCAAATAGAAAGGCTTAGAATGGAAGCTTTCTTAGAGAAACAGTTAATCTAACAGAAAATTTGATAACTAGTTGTTTCCAAGGGGTAGTGAAAAGGAGAAGGGACAGAAGGAAGTAAAGCAAGAAAGATGAAAGGAAGCACAGGTTAAGGGAGGTTTTTTCTTTTTTTTAAACATTAAAAGTCCTTGAGAATATGTATGCTGAGATATATACATATTATTTATATATATACATTTATTTATATAAAATGGAAGGTGAGTTTGAATTTGAGATAATAGATGAGACAAGGTTTTCAGGAAACATAAGAGAATGAAATCACCTGTATAGGTAAATCTTTATTTTTGAAAGGTGGAGAGAAATCATTTACTTAATGAGAAAAAACAGCGTTAAGACTGATTAGAAATGCAAATAAACCTGCAGGCACGGGGCTGAGGAAGAAGGAAGAGCCTGCCTTTCCTCTCTGATATGAAATCACCAAGTCATCTCCGGAGGCGGGAGAAGGGAAAGAAGAGATGATACAGGAAAAATGAATGTGGGGCATGAGAAGGGCCCTGTCCCAGGTCTCGGCTGAGTCCCTGGGACGCGCCCCGCCAAGTGTGGGTCCTTGGCTTCGCACAGGGAAGAATTCAAGAGCGAGCCACAGTTGAGTAAAGATAGATTTATTTAGAGAGGTACATACTACATGGAGTGTAGGCTGTTCCAGAAGGTGAGAGAAAGGCCACGAGGTGTGTGGGTTGGGTGCTCAGGTTAAAGTAAAAGTAGATACACACTCCATAGACAGAGTGTGGGCGATCGCTGAACACAAGGAAGCAAGAGAGGTGGCCACAAGGTGTGGTGTTGCCAGTTTTTATGGGCTTGGAAGCTTCATTTGCTAACAAGTGGGAGGACCATTCTAAGTACCCTGGAGAAGAGGCTGGGATTCACAGGAATTGGGCCACCGTCCACTCTTTGACCTTTTGTGGTTAGCATTGGAAATGTCATGGCGCCTGTGGGCATGTTATTTACCATGTTAATATATTACAATGGGCATATATTGATGCTCAAGGTCTACTGGAAGTCAAATCTCCCACCATCTTGAGCTTCAAGGTTTACTGGGAGTTGATTCTTCCACCATTCTGGTGTTAATTGCTGTGTCATTCTTTGAATGACTGTGCCCTGCCCCCTTCCCTCCTGTCTCACAGAGAACTCAGGGATAAAGGGAAGTTTGGGATAAACATTGAGAGGAATGAGAGATGTGTCCCTAGGTTTATGATGAAGTGTGTATGGCAAGAGTGAGAGCCAAATGAAGACCCAGAAGCTGAGTTTGAAGTAGAATCGACTCATGTGGTCCCCCCCAACCCCACCCCACTTGGCAGCTCTGGTGCTGTTGTGTTGGAGAGGAGCAACACAACACTGCCCGAGGGAAAATGGATTTATGCTTTTGGCCAGAGAATGATTAAGTGAGTTATTGTATAGCATCTTCTTTTAAGGATATAAGGCAAGCTAGGAGAAGGCTGAAAGACAGGGAGAGAATACAGTGTTAAGGCTTGATCAGTTAGAGTAGACTTAATGGCAGTAGAGATCTGAAAGACAAGAAATGGTGTACACATACAGTTCTGAACTTTCAACTTTCAGGGATTCTGTACTCAGAGAGATAACAAGGTTAAATGTGTGGCATTAAGTTATGGTCAAGAAAAATGAAATTAGGGTAGTGTGTTGGGCATTATTCACATGTAGAACTTGATTTAGTTAGTGAAAAGACCAGGAGATCAGACATAATGTACTTTTAGAGTGTAATTATCTATAGTGCAAGATGCACAGAATTAATTGTTGAGACACCACAGTTGGAGTCCTGGATCTCTAGAATTCAGTGTCTAAAACTATACATTGTGTTCAATACTATCTGTCTTACCTGCTTACCTAGTCATTTTACTAATGATACTCTTTCTCTTGAGAGTTAAATGCAGTAATGAGTGAGATGTCTTATCTAACATGCAAAGTGTTAGTCAAACATTATGCTGTCCACTGGATGCATACTTAAAATTTAACATTATAGCAAGCATAATACAACAAATCAGAAATGTCCAATGTGTGTTAAACTGAATTGAACCAATACTTGACAATGCCAGATATCTTTGCTCTTGTTTAAATGCAGTGTGATTAGCGAAAAAGAGGTAGTTCGCCTCAGATCATATGGCATTGATCAATGTTCTCCTTAGATAAACAAAAATAATTTGATGTAAATTACTATCTGTCTTTGTTTAGGAAATACAATTGAATAGTCAGCAGGAAAACTAAATTGCATCTCTGTTTAAGTAATAAAACACAGCAGGATATGGCACTGTTACATTGAACACCCTGAAGTGAGTTAATGTGACTATAATGTTGTTTCTTTAAACAAACCAATTACAGTGTGCACAGGTAATAAATTATTATCAGTATTACTATATGAAGCTTAATCTTCCATTTCCTCTTTATACATTTATGAAAATTTAAGATGCATCACCATAAAATATAAATGTTGTTGTTTTACTGTTTTATAGTTCACCAAACTAGAAATGTTTTACTTCTCATTGGATTTTTAATTCTTTCATTCATGCGTTTATCCTTTCATTTAGTTATATAAAATTCTTACCAATTATGGTTATATGCAGATTTCAAATATGATATATGCTATAAATGTGGTACATGTGTGTATTATGATTTTGTTCAGAATCAGATTGTAACCACATTAACCAGCTGGTGGAGGAGGGGGATTGTAATATGACAATAGCTTAGCATGCTGCATCTTAATATTTAAAAGGAGGTGGGTTTTTTTTTTTAACATTTTTATTGATTTATAATCATTTTACAATGTTGTGTCAAATTCCAGTGTTCAGCACAATTTTTCATTCATTCATGGACATATACACACTCATTGTCACATTTTTTTCTCTGTGAGTTATCATAACATTTTGTGTATATTTCCCTGTGCTATACAGTGTAATCTTGTTTATCTATTCTACAGTTTTGAAACCCCAGTCTATCCCTTCCCACCCTCCACCCCCCTGGCAACCACAAGTTTGTATTCTATGTCTATGAGTCTATTTCTGTTTTGTATTTATGCTTTGTTTTTTGTTTTTGTTTTTTAGATTCCACATATGAGCGATCTCATATGGTATTTTTCTTTCTCCTTCTGGCTTACTTCACTTAGAATGACATTCTCCAGGAGCATCCATGTTGCTGCAAATGGCATTATGTTGTCGGTTTTTATGGCTGAGTAGTATTCCTAAAAGGAGGTGTTTTTGAGTAGTTTATAATCTGATAGAGGGAAAACATATTCAGAACAATAACTCAACTGCCAGGAAAAAATGCTTTAAGCTCCACAGAGAGAGGGCTGGTGTGCCTAGGTTTATGGAGATATAGGGGAGGGAGAGTAAGTAATGGGTATCCCCCTTTAAATTATTTTTCAACAAAATAAAATAGAAGCATCTTCATATAATCTTTCTAGAAATACTGAATACATAATGTTTCTATCAGTTTTTCAAGAAAAATTTACTGAGCAATGACTATGTTCCATACACAGTAGAGATAAGAGTGACTTGACTTGGCATGTTAGTGGTGAAAAAGGGAGAAATAATCAGGTTTATAATCTATTTAAAGTTAAAACTGACCACCTTTGTTGATGGACTAGAAGAATATAAGAAAGAAAGTAAAAAATAACTACAAGGTATGGACTTTACCCATTGAATGAATGGGCTGCTATGTTTACTTGGAAGGACAGAGACAGGGATCAAGAATCTGTAGACCTATTAGTCCAAGATATATGTGACTACCTCTTATTAAAAATGCTGTAATTAATGTCTTTCTTCATAAGGATGTTTTTATATCTAGGGGGCTGCAGATTTGAATGGATCTATCTTTTTACCTCATGACCTGGGAACTGAAGTGGGCTAGTTCTCACATCTTCTTGCCTGACCATCGAAATAATCCATCTGTTTCCAGTCTCAGTGTCATCCCTACTTGAGCAATGAGACAGGTCAGCATGCCCCCTTTCTCAGTATTTCTTGCACCACATAAAAAGCCACTGGCCAGATTTCTGGAAATCCTCCCTCAGATCTGAGTAGTGAAGTCAGTCACGCACTTTGCTTCCTCACTCCTCTGTAGGAAACGATAGCCTCCTTCACAAAAGTGTTCTTGACAAAAGCTGACTTTCTTTCTCTCCTCAGTTATCAACTTGGTCACTCTCACACTTCAGGGGAAATTGGTGCTTTCATTTTGAGAAATCAGCTGTGAGGAATGTAATAATTTTGTTTTCTACATGATACTTTCTATATTATAAATACTGCACTATTCAGGAATCTGTAAGAACAGGAAAATATTGATTATAGTGTATCCTGGGTTTATTCTTTTGTTTTCAGAAAAAGTAAAAACCTTTAAATAGATCTCTACTCAAAATTGTACATCATTAATTATCATTTACTGGCTAAATTAATCACCCAAGTCTATAGAGTAAGCAAATTATTACTTACTCTTCCAGTAAAGGTCACTAGAATTCACTGTTGCAGGCAGAGCTGTAGTTTTGGCTTCCAGTCCCATTTTACTTTTTCACATCTAGAGTTGACTATCAGCTTGGGCAATGATATTTTGATGTATTCAACACCACTCCTCCAACAAACACACACACACACATACACACACACATCAAAAAACAAAACCGAAAGCAAGCCCTGTTACTGATTTAATTAAAGGATTCCAATTTGGTGAGATTTATTTTTCCAGTGACTATCAAGGATGCTCTTTGGAACCTATCTTTCCCATGGGTTATGATTTCTTTTTAACAATGTTTCAACTTAGTTGCACACATTTTTAGTCATGTTAAGAAGTTTGGACTTCTAATACTAGTAGAAAGTTACTCATGATTATTAAGGTAAGAAGTGACATGACATATTCAGTGTATTGGAAAAAAATTACTCTCAGTCAATATAGAGAAAAAAGAGGCTTGGAAATATGGGAAAATGTTAATAGCTAAGAGACCTTTTAAGTTGTCAGAACAAAAGAATATTTTTTTAAATTCAGATGTGACAGAGGAAATGGAGATCAGTGGAAGTTTTTAAAATATATTGAAGGAAGTAGAATCCTAATTGCAAGAATTTCAGAATTGCAGATCTATTGATTGTGCAAAGCAAGGGAAAAAGGGATGCAAAAATGATCTAAGGTTTCTGGCTCTGACAGTGGTGTAGACGAGAATGGTACTCTCTGAGACAGAACACACATAAGGAGAAGCAAGGGACAAATCGTTGTCAGTATTATTCCTGTTGGTCTTGAGTTAACTGTGATGTCTGGTATTTAGTTGGACACATGAGTCTGAAGCTCACTGAAGAAACGGTGTTTAGCTATCCAAACGAGGAACTCATGAGAGCTGATGGGAACTGAATCATAAAAGGATGTGTAAAAACTCTGAACATAAGAAAAGATGAGAAAATAAATAAACAAATAAACCTAATTACCTCCCCCTCCAAGAATAAATTAAATAAATAAAGAAGAGATGAGAAAACAAAGAGTATTCTACAAGAAATGTGATGAAATGTAGCAAGATAAAAAGAAAGGAATTCCAGATGCATGGTGACATGGAAGTATTTCAAGAAGGAAAGATACAATATAAAATGCCCCAGGGATTTGATTAAACTTAAAGCATCCATCGTATTTCTTAAAAACAAAAATATTTGTGATATCACAATACAAGTTTCAGGGCAAAAGAGTGAGAACTGAAGCTGGGTAACAGTGAATTATGGCATGGATGGAAGGGAAGAAGTAGGGGCACAAAAGAAATCAACATTTTGAAGGAGTTTGAAGAGGGCTGGGATAAACACTAGAGAGGAAGATGAGACTAAAGAAAATGTGTAAATATCAAAGATAGGAGCATATTTAAATGCTTATAAGAAGAATACAGTGGAGAAGGTAATTGAAGATATAGAAGATAGATGGGTAATAGTGTGGTCTCTTAAAAGCAGAAGGTAATTTATTTCAGCTGCCTGATTGAAGTATTACCTGTAGAGTAGGGGAATCTATTTCCATTCCATTTTGGAAGAGAGAAAAAGAAAAGAAGAGTGAAATTGTACGTGGTTGTCCAGGTTTGGTAGTTGAATCTTAGGGCAGAGTCTATCTGACAGTTTTGGCTGAAAATAAGTAAATGATGAAGTCATCTCCAGTTTAACTAAAGGTCCTGGGAGAGTAAGAGATTTAAGAGAAATAAAGAAGAACTGAGACTGCCTTTCTGAAGAAAGGAGAGGAATTTCTAGGCTGCATTACTCAATGAAGGTTAGATAGCATGGATTTACAAAGGAACCAGTCTAGGCAGTTGATTAGCATCTTTCTTTACTTTTTTTTTTTTTTTTTTTTACTTTGAAATGAAAGATTGCCTGGTTATTGGCTTATTAGCAAGCTGAATTGATTTGGTGTTGGAGATTTTCCAGATGTTGCTTCAAAACAACAAGAAGGGATGAGGATATGGGCCAGTGTTATGGAGGAGGACATAAAAACTAAAAGATTGTGTTTTATTTGATAAAACAAAAATACCACGTTATTGCACAAGGTAATATTAGTTTTATAAATATAAAACAATAGCCAAATTTACTGTAAGCTATCTAATTTTGCTCTCTTGATCTCCCTAAGTTATTCAAAACATCACAATGTATTTACATTTTGCCCTGAAGTCACATAAATAACTTACTTTCTGGTTCGACTTAACGATTACCTAAAGGTAAATTTTTGTAAATGTGTAATTATTTTTCTTTAGCATGATATTAAGGGTTATATTTTTATATTTGTTATGCTACAATTGAAATAAAATACTTTTTGAAATATATAAGCATGTGCTTACATTTTTTGCCTCCAATTTCTGCCATATCAAATGTGGTTAAATCTATATCTATATTCAGGGATAAAATAACTAGAGGTCTGCCACTTCCCTGACATTATTGCATTTTGTGTAGACTATATTTGTTCAGCATAACACCCCCCCATGTTACACATATTTGAAAATTGATGATTCTTGATTTATATATCAATTTAACATAAGAAAGCAAATTATTATGTCAATTGCCTCATAAAAATAGAGTATTCTTTTAAAAATCTTAAAGTCTGGTCTTTTGTGATGCTAAAAGAAGAGACTGTCGACACTTTGATATGTAAAAGTAGATCTGCAGCTGAGTTTGACTGCAGTGATTAGAGAGAGCTGGGACACTTAGCAGGACAAAGTGAAAAGAATGTGTGTTTTTTATAGATCTCAGGAACAAGATCTGTAGAGTATGGAAAGGCTTTATCATTGATAGAGTAGTAGCCAGAAGGGCTTTAAGAGTAGGGATATCTAATCTAATAAAATTTTAATACATTTTTCACTGAAAAATATGGAAATAAAAAAATAGACAGCTAAGTGAATTTTCAAAAGGGAAAACATGTGAAGGTGAGCCCCTTTGCAGATTAGAATACTACTACCATTACAGATGACCCCTTTCCTGGACCTTCAAATCGCTGTTTCCCTTCAAAGATAACTATTGAGCTTAACTTCTAGCATTACAGAGGATTTGGTTAGTTTGGTGTTGAAGTTTTCATAAATGGAACTGTTCAGTATAAAACTCCTCTGTGTCTCGTTTCCTTAGCTCATGTGCTTGTGTGTAGTTGACTTCATAGTTTTATAGCAGAGTTTCTCAACCCTGCACTGTATGCATTTTGGGCCCGATAATTATTTGTTATAGTAAACTGTCCTTTGCATGATGGATATTTAGTAACATCTCGGACATCTACCCACTAATATATATTAAGTGGGACAAAAACACCTTACGAATCATAAAGGAAAAAAAAATATCAAAAGTTGAATTTCACTAAGATTAAACATATCTGGTCATCAAAAATCACTATTTAAAAAGTGAAAAAGCAAGCTACACATCAGGATAAGATATCTGCAATACATATATCCAACAATGGATTTGTATTCAGCATATATAAAACCCTAAAGGAAAATAAAGATGGCTATACCAACAGAATAAAAAAATCTGCAAAAGTCTAGAATGTGCACTTCACGAAAGAACATACCCAAATACCCATTCAGCATGACTACTTCAAACTAAAAAGCTTCTGCCCAGCAAAGAAAGCAATCAATAGAATAAAAAGATAAACTGAGCAGTAGGAGAAAATATTTGCAAATTATATATCTGATGAGTTAATATTCAGAATATATAAAGAACTTCTACAACTCAACAACAAAAGCACAAATAACCTGATTTAAAAATAAGCAAATGAATCAAATAGGCATTTTTCCAAAGAAGATATAGAAATGAAGCATTCTATTTGTCATTTATTCCCAGGACTCCATATTGTAAACCATACCATCTTTCCATCATTTCTTTTTCAGAGTAACAAAGAAGCTTCATTGGTAGGAATCTCAAATACCCTCAAGGACTCTGCTTTTCTCTCACTAACTTCCTGTCTCCCTGGAACTGGTCAGTATAGTTTTCTGCCTAGTCCTTACACTCCAGTGTATCTGTGGCCCTATCTGGAAGCTTTATTTGGAAATGCTGTTGTGAAAAATGAACCAGATGACCTTCTTTGGAAATCCCACAAGGAAATTAACTCTTGGTTTTATGATAGCATACTTTTATTCCTCACTCTGATGACTCTACTGTCAACATCTTAGAACTTGGATCTATTTCCAGTAGCCTCTTGGCTATAGACAGTTCATATCTAGAACATATTAAGGAGGCTGAACCCATAAAGTTCTCTGTCACTTTATCCATGTGCTTACTGAAACTGGCCCGATGCATATCAATAGAAGAGGCTACTGAAGGCCTGTGGCTCATCACACCACACACCTCCAAAAAAGATTCAGAATCTCCTAGATTAGCCCTTGCCATACCTCTTCTGCTCATCAAAAGGGCAAATGGATGTGGCTACCTTGTTACTTCCCTGTAGGCCACACCCATATTACCACCCTAGTGTCAATCCCTGAGACAGCTAACTTTGCAGTGGCAGATCTATGTTCAGCATTTTTTAAAAGTATATCTTTCCAACCAAACTCATAGTATCTTTTTTTAAAAAACTGAAGTACAGTTGATTTGCAATGTTGTGTTAGTTTCAGGTGTACAGCAAGGTGATTCAAATATATACATATGTATATATACATTCTTTTGCAGATTATTTTCCAATATTGATTATTATAAGATATTGACTATAGTTCCCTGTGCTATACAGTAAGCCCTTACTGTTTATCTATTTTATATATAGTAGTGTATATCTGTTAATCCCAAAGTGTTAATTTATTCCTCCTCCCCTCCTTTCCTCTTTGGTAACCGTAAATTTGTTTCCTATGTCTGTGAGTCTACTTCTGTTTTGTAAATAAGTTCATTTGTATCAATTTTTTTAGATACCATATGATATTTGCCTTTCTCTGAATTTATAGTATCTTTTTTGCATTTACTTAAGGAAATAAACAATACACATGACTGTTATGTTCCACTGATGCAGAAGTGTCCTCCAATTTTTTGCAAATACTGAGCCAGGACTCTACTCTTACATATGGAGGTTCTCCTGCTGTGTTCTCCAGACAGAAAATCTTACAGAATTGATTTCGTTTGCTTAGGAAGCTTTTAAAGACAAACTCTGTTTTTTTTTTCATTTGGAAGTGCATTTTCTAGGCCGTGACAATATACAGAATTGTAACGATTTCCTCAAAAATTAGAAGCTATTTATCTGTTTGTAAACTTGGAGGAGCTCTTGGAGGATACTGTATATTAGATTCCTAAATATCTAAAACTTAATACCCCTTTATACAATCTGAGAGAAGCTGACAAATGTGAGCCTTTGCTTGGACAGAAACACTAGAGATTGACTTTAGTAACATTATTTCCTTTAAAACCCCTTACCTTGTACTACCCAATAAACATAAAACTTTATGTCTAAGTGTATATTAAAATTCAGGACAAGCAATGAGGATCCTAACTAAATAGGACAGAAGAAATCAGAAACCATTCTTTATTATAACTTTTCACTTAATATTATAGCAAAAACTCACTCTTCTTTATGCAGAGTGGCCGCAGTTATATAGTTAACTGATCCTGTAGAGAAGTCTACTCAGGTTTTGGGACAATTCAAGTACGAAGCACTCATTCTGAAAAGCAGACAGAACAGAACAACTACAACAACAACAACAACAAGAACAACAACAACAACACACACACACACACACACACATTGGAATGAATTAAATTGTTTATTCCACCCAGATGGTCTCTGGACACACTAAGATACCACATACAGACTCTTATGAAATATTGAGAGGAAGTTTCTCAAAAAATTTAACACATCATGTAAAAGAAAGAAAAATTCTTCTTAAATAGGTCTTATTTAGAAAACTTCAGAGGATGTTTCTAGTGCACACCCTATCTGTGAATGCCACAATCCTGAGAAAACTATAAAGGCTAGTCGTGAACGTAAGCCAATCTCTTTAGGCTCTTTGAATATCTATAAATGAACTTAATTAAGCCTTATATGTCTATAGACATATTCTTACTTATTTTCTGCTTGCTTTCTGGTGAGCTAGAGACTTTTCTTGCCATAAAGCAGCTTCTCTGGTAGTAACAAAGCAACTTTCAGGCTTTGCATTTCCCTCTTGGGAAAACTCACCCCTTTGTCCTGTATTAGGGGTGCAGATTTCATTGGAACAGTAATTAAGATACTTCATAAGGCTCTGCCTATTGCTTAGAAGCTTCATTTTCACATTTCTCAGAGAAAACAGAATAAATTTTACACTAGACTTTCAAAACTACCTGAAGAACTTCAGTAGCTGTGGCCAAAGGTTTGCCCTTAGCTTTCATGGCCATTTCCCCATCCAACAGGAATACATACACTATCCTCATGGAGGCTCATGCATCTTGTGATCTCACCCTTATACTGACCCTCCTCTTTTACAGTAGGCTGATGTGGACAAATTTTGTAAAGGTTTAATGCAAGCTTATTATCAACAGATCCAAGGTTTGTCTTCTTTCACAAATAAACTGCAGGAACCTCTGCCTGATCTTCAGTCCAGTTTACTTACTAGAAATGATGCCAGTTTAAGATTACTCTTGCATCTCATCGCAAGGAACATTATCAGGTACTATTGATCGTAAACACTTACATGCAATTTCAGGGAACTGACCCTTGGATTTGTGTATCCCAATTAAAAAAAAATCAATTATCTACCTCTTGAACTTTTTTGCAAAACTTCCCCAAAAGTTTCTTAGGAAACTTGGGTCAAAAGCAGACTAGGCCTAGCCTCCACCTAAATCTTCCAATTGAGACACTTGAATGCAAGGAGCCAAAAACTACTACAACTTTTTCTCTTTCTCTTCCAAATGTTAATGGACTTATTTTCTCTCCCTTTCTGTTGGTTTAGGATTCTTGATTGCTAATATGAGCTTGGAAAAGTTTCCTCCCTAGTCTTGTTACTCTGAGCACCAGAGATTAAACCTTGACGTTTAAATTGCACTTGGTACCAATGAACTCATTTTCCAGCTAAATGCTTAATTAATCAAATTGCTGGATTTTTACCATTTTCCCTGGGAAACTGAATCTATGTACCAGACAATAATGTCACTTTTCTTTCACTATATGCTGATAACAAGATTTTAGGATGATTGATAACAAGAAAAATTAAAAGTGAAATACCCTAGACTGTCATTTCCCACAAATGTGTCACATGTTTATATCTAATAATGTAAGGTACCTGGGAAGCAACCTCTGCAAAGAGATCCAAAAAGAATTTCCTTCTCTTAACCTCTAATACCAAACTGGAACATTCACTGCTTTCTATAACCCCAAAACCTGCATTCCTAGTTACCCTACAGTTAGTAATATTGCTGCCTCTCCCTAACGTTATCATTATTTCAAGTATAGGAGATAAACAATTTTGACACATGCCTACAACCTCAGTCCCACCAAAGTTCTGTGTTTTATAAGGAACTACATGTTCCTGTGACAAGAGTGTTATGATTTTCATGCTTACAACCTCCTCAAATCTATGTAATGAATTTAAAAACTACTATTTATTTGGAAACTTTAATTCCTGGAGATCATTGAAGAATGTGAATAAAACTATCTGAATAATACTTTTCAGTACCTAAGTAAGAACCCTGGATCACATTGAATATTCCTGGATCTCTGGGACACAAGGTTGTCAGAGAATTCCTAATTGAACAGGTATTGGTATCTATTTCCATTCCCACCAGTTTTCTGGTTTAATATTCCTTTTAACTATACAAAAACTTCACTCTTCTTTCTCTTTTAAGTACTGAGCTCTTAATAACCTAGTCCCATGTAATAGTACATGATTATAAATTTTTAGGAGAATATTCACTGGAATTAGAAGAAAAACTTCTAATTTTTCTTAGCCTGAAAAAAGACATAACAAACTATATCTACCAGTGAATCCTGAATTGCAGTCTTTTCGCCTAGTTGGACAACCATGCAGAAAGCTCAAACATAGAATTTATTATGCCATAATTAAAACAACCATTAGTAACCAGTGAAACCTAAATAATAATTCCAAGAATTGGTATATATTCAACAAGCTGTAGTGCAATGTAGAAAGGCTTTAAATATATTCAGCATATAAATATGCACAGGGCAGTACACATGCTGACTTAGGGAAAGTAGAATCTATCTATCTGCCAAGAGACATACTATATAATTTTTAACATAAACAGGAGGGTTAGGAAGGGTAATGAACAAATCAAAGGGAAAAAAAAGTGTTGAGTCAACTTACTGATATCAAATATCTCTTCTTTATAGACCCAGAGTAGGAATGGGGTCTGTTCTCTTGGCTTAGTCAAGATTCTTGACTAAAACATCATTGTTCAAGGTGTTCTGATAATTCTAATGTTAATATTTGCTTTCTGCAGAATAGTTTGCCCTGTTCTCTCTAGAGTCTTAAATGCTTCTGCAGAGCAACTCACTAGCCAGATAATTTAAATTCAACTACAAAGACAAAAATCATAAGAAGCCCTAATGGCAGCCATCACTAATGAATCTGGGACTACAATCAAAGAGTGGTATTGATCTAGAATTCTGAACAAATCTGTACGTGGTTAAATTATGAGATTCAGTCCCCCTCTTGAACAGGAGGCAGGACTGTGAGGAACCCTGGAGATCTACAATTTTTTCACTTTGAGCCTCGTAGGACACTAGCACCTCCTTTAATTCATCCCCATCCTTCACAGTAGTCCTCTTATGACTTTAACTTCCACACTGCTGAAGAAATATTGTTCAAACAATTGCTGTTAAACCACAACAGCAGGTTTTCCTTCTTCCAAGAAGTGATTTTGATGAATTTCTCTTCAAATTAGGTAAACTTTAGCTATTCTCTCTTGGTTAAGCCCTACGAAACTTCATCCATCTTCTCCAGTTCAAAACTCTCCTTCAGAACAACACTCATATGACAGCATATTATAAGAAGGCTTACAGTTTTTTGGTTTATTTTCCTCTACAGAAATAAGTCATATCTTTATAATATTGATCTTTCCAGTACTTGATCATGGTATATGCCTCTATTTAACTTCAGTCTGTGATTTTTCTTGAAAGAGTATTGCATTTTTCAGTTAGGAATCTATTATGTCTTTTGTTAGAACATTTCCTAAGTTTTTGTTTATGCTGTTGTAAATGTCATTTTATTTTAAATTTATTTTTTATTTGTGTCTCATTGCTGTATAGAAATATAACTGTTTTAAAAATATTGATCTTGTATTGAGGCACTTTGCTCTTTATGTCAATATGGTTTTTCAACATGATCTCCTTAGCATGCTAGATTCAAGGTACCCAGACTTTTCTCATGTCAGCTCAGAGTTTTTAAGGCATTTTTCCCAGGAGAGAGATCCGGGTAGAAAAATCTATTGTCTTTCTGTTCTACCTCAGTATGCATATAATGTCACTTCTGCCAAAATTTTTGACTATATTAGTTTCTATAACAAAACACCATAAACTGAGGGCTTAAAACAACAGAAGTTTGTTGTCTCACAGTTCTAGAGGCTAGAAGTCCAAAATCAACATGTCAGCAGGCCATGCTCCCTATGAAAACAAAATTCTTCCTTGCTTCTACCTGGTCTGGTGGTTTCCTCACACTCTTTAGTGTCCCTGGTCTTGTAGATGCATCTCTTAATCCTTTATCTTCACATGCTGTTTTCCTTATGTGTCTCTGCCTCCACATGACCACCTTCTTGTAAGGACACCAGTCAGATGAGATTAGGGGCCCATCCTACTCCAGCATGACTCCAGCATGACCTTAACTTAACCAATTACATTTGCAACAACTCTATTTTTAAATAAGTTCACCTTCTGTGGTATTAGGGGTTAGGATTTTAACATATCTTTTATTGGAGAGCAGGGGAAAGGAGCACAATTCAACCCAGAACAGTTGTGATAGTTACAAAGATCTGTTCTATTTCAAGCGAAAGGGACATAGATTCCACCTCTTAATGGAGAAATGGCAAACATACTGAAAGAATAGAATGTAAGATACTGACTTGATCATTTAGGAAGAGGCAATCTACCCCAGTATTTATATCCAGGCATTTGACCCTTGAATTCCCCAGTTTTTAATAATTTAAATTACATCTTTAAGTAATATTACTTTAGGAAGTCATATGCATGCTTACATTTTTGAACTTTAAATATATGATTATATTTTCAGTATCTTTCTCTCTTCAACATGAAACAATGTAATATAAACTTCTAGAAATCTCATATTTATTACCAAAATTTCTATAGCTATTGCTCCATTAGTTTTCTGGTATTTAAGTTTTATTTATTTTTTTTTTTTAATTTAGACACCTATATGATTTTTGTCTCTGTAATTAAGCTTCATTTGTTTTGTCAGAAACTTAAAGGGCATTTCTTAATTTAAAAAAATCTTTTAAATCCAATGTTTAAAGTTTATTTTTATCAGTTGTGTCTGACATTTTGTTCTTTGGATAAGATTTATTTTTTTCCGACATCAGGGATTTCAAAAAAAATTTTTCACTTTGATTTAATTGTGACTTGATTTGATTTTAATTTTACTTTGATTAGCAAATAATAATGCTTTGATTATTATTTTTGTTTCATTAATGTGTCATACACATTCATTTGTATTACAGCTTGCCTCCCTTGGGAATTATCACTTGAATCTGGACTCCTATATTTTATCATCTATAGCAATTATATATCTTCTTGTCATTTTTATTTCTTTGAATTTCTCAAAATTTCCTTCCTTTTATTTGTTTGCTTTTCTCTAGTGTCTCTTTCACTATTCATTGCCTCCAATGGTTTTTAAAGCCTTTTCATATTTTTCATACTTTCAGCAATTTCTTTTGCGTCTTAGCCTCGATGTTCTGTGATATAAAAATATTTGCCATCGCATGAGTAAATTAAACTTTGGAAGGATCAATATATTTTTGGTATGTATTTGTGATAACATGTGATAGGACATCTTCTAGACTATCTAGAAAAGAAGCCAGAAATTCTATTGATGTCAGCCATCTTCTGATTTTTCTTTGCAATGGGAATAAAAAAAATTAACATTAAAACAGGTATTTTTAATCAAGGTAGATCAAATCCATGATGTGTAAATCTTAATTTAAACAATATAAAATACCTTAAATGCTTGCATTGAGAATGAATGAGTAATTATTCTGATTTTAATTTGATTACATGACCTCCTACTGTATTTAGAGAATTTTTTAGACTAGCCTTAATTAGTCTTTGCCATGGTCAGGGAGCTAATATAATTCCATTATGAGTGGACATTATAAATTTTATAACACATGTTAGAAACTGAGGAAGCGTTAGGAGGAAAAAATGATTAGAACACACTTTTTCTCTGCAAGAGCTACAGCCCTGAAATTTCCCATGGATATTCACCAATGCCCTAAAAGCAAACCCCTGTCATTTGTCTTCAATGGCTGCAAACAATGTCAAGTCTGGTTGGAGAATGTCTTGATATCTTTGAGTTGTTTCAGCTTTTAATTCATAGGGACTTAAAAGTATAACTTTGAATTTAATTCATAGGCCCTCAGGATATCTTTTGAGAATTTAATGCATGGGGATTTAAAAGAAATGTAAAACTCTGCCCATTTTCTTCAACTCCGGAAATCTGTATCTTTGTGATAAAAAAAAAAAAAAGTAAAAAAAACCTGTCAGCCTAGAAAGAGAAAGCATCTTAATCTGAGTAGATGATAAAATACCGTGAAATGTGAAAATCATTAAGTTAAAATATTTAGGCAACCTCAAGCTAAAGAAGACTGCCTAGATCCTGCCATAGTCATTAACAGATTTAAACGGGCTTATTTAGTCATAGTTTTTTAAAGTATAAATTATACAGACACAGAATGATCATTTTGAAAGTGACCTAAAAAACAAGTACACCCCCAGCTATTCTGTATCTGGAAAACAAAACAGAACAAAATGCAGCAAAAAACTAAGGCCAAGTTAAGCTTTTAGATGACTTGGGTAAGTTTACAGAGCCAAATTATAGCAGCCTCGTGTTATATCCTGGGTCACTGAAATCAAGTTAAGCTCTTTAAAATATATCTACTTTATCGCATACAATTATATGAGTGGGCTATTTTAGAGATTCCTTAAAATATGATTTTTTAAATTAAAGGAGTGTGAAGATTCCAACGCCTCATAATAACCCTGCAGGGTGAATCATTATTTGTGCCACAGCAAGTCAGGTACAATCTCTTAGGCTGCTCCCTATAATCATACTAACAGTTATTTTCCCAAAATGTTATTATAAGAAAACTATCTCTGGGACATCAAAAGAAACAAATGCATCATGCGTGTTGGTCTTGCAAATACACCAGCCACACGCCGACTGAAGAGCAACAGCATCAACTGTCCTAAAATTTAACTGACAAGGCAAGATCTGTTCATACTACTTTTTCAAGTTTACGTGGAAACATGGAAAGGTACACAAATAACAAAATTAACCTACCATCCGGGATTGATAATTGTGAGTCATTATGGGTCATTTTTATTTAAGATTAAAAAAAAAAGAAAGATAATAGAACATATTGTTTGTCACCTTTTTGGTCTTCCCAGAACATCGAAATTCATGTTTTTAAAAAAGGGAAAATAAGGGAAAAAACTGACTACTTCAGCAAAGTTTAATATTTTTCAATGTTTGTAATAACGGCCATTGAGCGGCTCTATTTATAAACAGAAGTACAAAAAAAGAGATGGAGAAGAACGCAGAGGACTAAAATCTGATTTTTCCAGACTTTGTTTTCACTTAATTTAAAACAATCCCATGTGATTATATCATTAACCAGCACATCGAATGCTTCCGATCAGATTGTTGCTCAATTATGTCAAAAGTACACTGAGTAGTCATTAAAAAATAGATAAATTCTAAGAGATATGGGACAACATGAGGAAATGAGTATAGGAGAAAACAGAAGATTGTAAGTATTCATTTTGATATACAAAAGGAAGAAGAAGACTCAAACTTGCATAGTATTATTTTCTTTCTACTGATAAAAACCTTAGCTAAATGTTGTGGATATAGAAATCAAGCTGATAAGTGCTAAGGGTTCTTTCTGTGTTACATCCATAATAACTAGACAATGCTTAAAAGTTAGTTCATGTCTAATTCAAAGACTGCTATGAGACTGTCGAATGTAGGTGTTTAGCCCATTTTGGGGGGTGGTGGATGGGAGTACTGTGATTGAATGATTTACAAAATAATTGCTCTATAATTTTTGGATTAAAATACTTTAAAGAGGAGAATTGTATTTACAAAGGAGAAATTCTTTAACTTCACCCATTGGGATATTGATTTCATAGTGCTGTATGTAAGTGACATATTAGTACATTCCCAAACCCCGTTACCTTTCCTCAAGAAAGTGATTGTAGAGTAACGAGATACTCTGTGCATCACATGGAGACTAGAGACGAAAACAACTTGATCCAGAAAAACCCCCTTTGACTTGCTGGGACAGAGTGCTCAAACAAGATGGGCATGAGATATGTGGCTTGAGAACACTGATGCTATTTCACGGGTGTAGAAAATGTAATTTTATCTTTTTGGTTAAATAATACGTAGAAAAAAGACGGGGCATGTATTGAGCTGGATATAAACATGGGTTAGTTTTAACTTAACATTGGTTTAAAATAAAAGTTTCTTTTATAGTCATTCTTGTTAAATTATCACTCCAAAAAAACACCTCAAGGAAAGTCTCAGAAAATGTATGAAAATCTTTTTACATATGAACAATATGGTATTTGTATATTTTGTTTGTTTCATTCTTTTTATAACCCCCCAAAATAATAAATAACTACTGAACCTTTTTGGATAACATTCTGAAGACATGGGATTACATAATAAACAATTCCACAGATAATTTTGTGCCACTATCATATACTACTATTATATATATAGTATATTGTATATTGTACATATATTGGATATGTATTCAGTAGATACCAAAGTGACAAGTTGGATTTGTCATTTATAAGTGAAACAGTATATGAATTAACGACACATTCTCCAGTTTCATTTATCAGACAGGAGAACTAGCATTAATTGAGCAGCTACTGTGTGTCTGTTCCCTGCCTACTGTTTTATAAATATCACCTAATTTAATTTTCCTTACAGTTCCAGGAAGTATTACATAATAATATTCCTACTTTTTTTTTTGGATTGAGCAATTGAGCTTTAGGAAGGTTAATTATCTAGCCCAAATAGGTACACAGTGATGTTGACTTAATTTTCGTGTAGGAATTCCTAAAATTCCTAAAAAGATTCCTAAAATCTTCATTCTTTTTCCATAAGAGGAAACGAACCTCTTAGAGTGTGTGGTCCTCAAGAATAAATCTGTAGTACCTCTTTCCTAGCAAAGACAATGAATAGATAGAATTTCATCCATACGTAAAACAAACATGGAAGAAATCATTTATTTGAGCTGAGAAAGAGCTCCTTTCTCAATCTGCTTCATCAGAAATGTTATTATGAATTCTTGGTTTAAAAAAAAAATGTGTCCATATGACCTGCATTTCAGTTCATTCCTCTCTGAAAATTTCCAATGTCTGTCATAGGCCTTTCCCCAAATAGTTGAATTTAGGAAAGCAAATGATAAGGTGAACTAAAAGGAAAAGTAGAACAGATTGCTTTAGAACTTTATATATATCCTATTTACAGCGACTGACAGAGTCAAGAATTTTCTGAAACAAATAGTAATGTTCCACAAAAGCCTGAATGCTGAGGGGGAAAAAAAAAGATATAAAGCTCAGTGTTTTAGCTTCCTCAGTTCTTTCTCTGATCTGACACTAGTTAGTGCCCCTTTCTACTCCTTCAGCATTTGGGAAAGAGAATCCTGTCCCATGGAGTAAATATTAGGGTTATTAGAAAGGACACTGTGATTATAGTGATGTATATACTTGGTGGAAATACTTTCTATTATGCTTTGTAGCCCGTGCTGGTCATGGTCACCACATAGTCATGATCACGTAGAAGAGGTGAGGGGGGAGGATGGGGAAAATCAATTAAATTCTTCAAGGATACCAGGCAGAAATTAATTGCTTAATCAATAGCTGTAACATCAAATTTGATTTCTAGAACTCTGATATAGTATTAATTATTATTCCTTCATTATATAGTGAATTAATTTGAAGTGAAGCTACTTTGGTTTTTGCCCCCAAGTAGGACACATTTAGTGAAGGGAGATGGAAATTTATTAATTAAGTACAATAGAAGACTGCAGGTAATATAATGTAACGGCAGCACAAGGTCCATTTTACACTAGGAGACAAGGATATAAGGATGGACTTTGTAAAGTAGAAAACTCTGTATTTTTGGGTCTATTTTGCAAAATGTATATTCCCCCCTTTCATAATCAGTTGTCTATACCTTCACCCCATTCAGCATTATATTACATGCTCCTTGAATACATGCGCCTTCTACACTGCATGTCCCTTTCTATAAGGAAGTTAAGATTATTTAATGTATGGCTTAATCTCCTAGTTGAATATTACCTTATTAGATATTGTTAAAGAAGAAACACCACAGATAAAATATTTTAACAAAGCAAAAATATTTTTGTTAAGATTAATTGGCTTATTAATAATTTATTTAAGGTACCAAAGTTCAATAATCTTTACTGTACATTTCCCTAAGTGACTTATCTTAAAAGATTTTATAAAGCAGTAGATTTGCTCAAAGCTAGGGTTCGTTTGTAATGTTTCTGCTTGATGATTGTTCTTCTTAGGGGCTGTGCCTTTGTTACTGAAAGGTATTGTAAGTTGAACCAAAGTTGTGCTGCCATTAAAACTTTCTAAAATTACACTACGGTAGCCAGAGCTCACAATAATTTTTTTCCTTATCATAAGCAATTAATAAATTGTGATTGAATACCTAGCTGATCAACGCCTATCTTCTACAGAGTACTGTACTTGAAGGCAGAGATTATATTGTCTTTTTATCTTCTGTAGCACCTGACCTACAGACACTGAAGAAAAATTGGTTAAAATGAAGTATATTTCATTTTCTATATTTTATATTTGTTCACAGTGAGCTCCCTTTGTGCCCTGAATCACTATATTAAGTAGAAGAAAATAAATAGAATGTGTAATAAGTTATCATAAACAACTGAATGCCAATTGTTATTGATTTAATCTTAACCATTACACAATTTATGCCATATATAATTCTGCTCAGCTATGCAACCATCTACACTTCACATTTTTAAACAGAAGTCCAGCGCCCTCAGAAAGGTTCCTATTTAATTTAGTCACTTAATCCTATTCTTACTTGTACTATTTATTTTACTATCCCATTCCCCTTTGGCCCCTAAGCCCTTATTTTACATTTATGAGTTCCTTTCTTCCACAATAAGTTTTAAAAATCCCAGCCCATGAATAGTCTTTTGTACCTAATGGTTCTAAACCACTGCGACCTTATTTAACAACTTTTCCATTACCCTTTAGGCATATTCTCATTGTTTCACAATCTAAATGGTATTTCCGTTTCCATCACTTTTTATTTCTTTTTCTCTAAGCCCCCTAGCCTGAACAGAAGTCCTCTAATTTGTTGCTGTTTTGTTTCTCATCCTTGAGACTGCATTCAATTTGACTGGTATTAAATGAAGAAATAAAGATTAATACTTATAGAAATTCATGCAAATAACAATTATTGTGTAGGAGAAAATATTTTTCTTTAAATGTTGACCACTTGCTTTGTTTGTATTATTAACATATCTTCAGCCAATTCATAGGTATTTGTGTGTCAAAGTCCTCTGTTACACACTGTTAAGGAAATGTAACTAAAAACAAAATTTCCTTCCAACCCAGATAAAGGTTCAACAAATATAGAAAAGAAAGAAAACAATTTTATTATTGAATAAGCATTGAAGCAGATGCTAGGCACATCACAGGCAATTTCTAAGAGATTGTTAAGATAGGAAGAACTCTCAGTCTTTCATATAATCAAGTAGATGCAGGCATTGCACACATATTCTCAAGATAAACAAACAATCATTAGTCCTCAAGTAAGGGAAATTGACACCACCACTTGCACATATAGTTCATCCTAATTTCATCTGGAAATGAGATGACCATTTGTGTTAGCTAATTGGTTTTATTTTAAAAAAACAACAACAACCCAATATCTATTGCAGGTGGGAATTTTGGAGCCAAGAGCTCACTGAAGCTAGGCTTCTACATTCCCATAGGCACTGAGAGATAAGGGATGATTACATCGCAAAGAGATGTTCCCAGGTCCTTGAGAAAGACATTTCTGGTTTGTAAACCTGACAAGAGGCTTATTTAGGTTTCAAAATGATTTCCAGCATACCCAAGGGACAGAGAAAGAATTTACAATTATAATTTTTTTTGTTTTGTTTTTAATGCAATGCTCTGAAAGAAAGGGGGCAGGGAAAGGAGTCTCTTTTCATTTTGTACCAGGGATTTTTTTTTTTTTTCTGATTTATATTTACCCTTATAACACCCTGGGGCTATAAATAATTCTTGCCAGGGAATAAATGTTGAAAGATGCTTTCAACAAGATTCTATCCCTCTCTCTCTCTCTCTCTCTCACACACACACACACACACCAGTAGCTGTACTTGGTGCTAGTAGCAGGTTGTGATCTCTGTTTCTGATGTTTTTGACCTTGTTAGATATTTTCATTTCAAGGAAAGACATTTAGATACTTAGTGATATTTTATTGCTATAACTGCACTTTAAAATGATTGTTCTTAATCTTTGTAACTTTTGTTCAACAAATAATAATTGGAGTGCTTCTTTGTATAAAGGATTGCAGTTTTTGTATGATCATGATACACTTCTTGCTGTTGTTACTTAAAGTATCATACATTCTTCTAAAGTTTCAAATAGATTTTTTAAAATTCATAACATATGCAAAAAGTCTATTTTTAAGTTAGGAACGCATACAAATGATCTTTTAAAAAGTCTTTGAATAAGTGTAACATCATCTTATTAATGTATTTATTGTATGGGTTAACTTGTCCTCTCTAAAAATCGTTTCATAGTTATCTTTTTCAGTTTTTCCTTTTCCTTTAGTGAAATTACACTTTTCAGTGACAATTAACAGTCAATGCCATTGCTATGTCTAGATAAATTTAGAACATCTGTTGTAAAATCACTACAAAGGACATTCTGATTCTCACAAAGCTTGTATTGTAAGCCCTTAATTTCCTGTCTCAAATCTTGCAGGATATAGACAATCTACATGACACTGGCATATTTATTAACAGACTCTTTACTGTAGCTTGGGGTATTTTTCTTGATAAATGGATTGCTTTATATAATTTAGATTTTCCATTTGATAACTATATTCAAGTACCCTAATTATAAGTTTAATTCTGCTATACAATCGCCCTCTTTTTCTCATCTCGCTTCTTTTCCTCTCTCTTCTCTCCCTAACTCACTCTTGATAAATTTTAATGCATCAAAGGAACACATGTGCTTTCCACGGACTATTTTTATAGTAGTCTTAAGAGTGTTTGAAATCCTGTTTTGTACTATATTGCCATAGTTTAGGCTCAACTTTGTTACTTAATTCTGAAATTTAACTGTATTCCATTTTTCATGTAATCATCATTTTTTGTGCTTTATTACTTGATAATAATTATGAGGGAAATTATTATTGAAAGTTATTTATCTTACTAAAAGGAGTCCCATTGGGTGGAATTGCCATTACTGTGACAGCAGTGGAACTGGCTGCAATTATTCCTCTGATTAGGAATTAGAGAACAGCATCCAATATTCAAATAAAAATCCCTAATATTTAAAGACAGTAAATTCTGAAATTCTCAAGGAATTTATAAAAGGATTAAGTTAACTATGAAAACATTATGGCAAAACATAATTTAAAAACAGCAAGTCTCAAATCAGTTGAGACTTTTCCAACTACTGACAATTCTACAAATCCTTGGCTAGCGTAAGCTGTTGTACCCTTCTGAAAGTAAGTGCAGCATATTGCAAAACAAAACATCGATACATTTAAATTCAACCTCTCTGAAGCAGTATTTCCAAGGAGGTTACAGATTTTCTTTAAGTGCATCAAGCAATTGTCAGAGGGCAGTGGCCATGATTAACATGGGTTCCTATGCAGTGTTCTTCTCTCTTACATTGAGGCAAGTTAGGCAGAAAAGGATGGACACTGAATAATAAGGTTAAAAATTTATGATTAAAAACTCCCATATTATCCAAGACCCTTAACCTGATACCTTCTAGTAAAAAGTCATACATTTTATCAGCCATCTAAATGTCTCCTTCCCTGGGATTTATTATCATAGCAGTTTTTTTTTTTTTAAATATGTTTCTTTTGTCATCTGATGTTGAAGTTCCTACTTCAGTTCACTTCAGACTTACAAGACTAAGCACAAATGCACTGTGGTTAAGATAATTGATCCTACAAGACAAAAACAAATTAATTCCAAGTGACAAAACTATGTTATTTCCCTATGTGATGTTATTAATATTAGGGAGATTCCAAAATTTCTACTCATGCAGCATTAGAGGCAGTGCTTTTCAAATTTTAACCTGCATCAGGATCATCCGGAGGGCTTATGTACACGGAATCCTGGGCCCTGCCTGGGATCCCAGAGGTTCCAGGTTAGTTGGTTTGGGAGAGGCAAGGCAAGACCTCGCATTTCTGACAAGATTCCAGATGATGCTATGCTACTGGTCTAGAAGTCACACTTTGAAAATCACATTAGAAAACCAGGTGACTCATTTTGAAGTAGCATTTGCATAGTAACCTAGCTGTTATTAATTAGTTGGTAAAGTTTTTATAAAGACTATTTCATTCATATTTTATTTTGAGAAAATGTCAGGAACCTATGTTAAGAATTTTTTTTTAAATTTGAAGTGAGTGGGGCAATTATAGAAATAACATGGGAAATGAAGCCCACTTTTGGGATCTCTACTGTATTTTTAGGGTGTTATCTGGTATCAAAGTTTGTAAAAAAAAAATTATGTTTGATGAAGTTGATGAGGATAGTATTAAAGGAAGAGAAGACTATAAAGGGCTTAGTAAACAAAACAGCCCCTGATACTACAGAGCTCTTAAACTCTGAGACAAGTGTCAACAGTTGCCTTACCTTTGTTTCTCTTCTGATTTATTTTTCCTTTGTTTTTCCTGGAAAGAATGGACTGTGCATTCGAGGAGACCTATATGATATATAAACAAAACTCAGTGAGAAATCTTAAAAAGTCTTTTTTGTTGTTGTTCCAAGAAAATTATTTTTAATAGAAAAAAATCACAATTTCATATTTAATCTACAATGGGCAGAAAGGTTGCATAATCAGAAAAAAATCAAATAATTCAAAGGAATAACTTATCTTAGTGAAACACGTTTCTTCTTGTTTAGTCATATTCCTGTAGTTATCCAAAGATGTTCTGGGTGTAGAAAGTAAAGTCATAAATTTGCAGTAATTTTTAAGGAACTTAACAACCTTTGGAAAGATCCTTTAGTGGTTTCATCTTCCCCTACTCTTCAGTATAGCTTCAATATCTTTTTTGCTATAATTCTAAATTTGTCTTTTTAAAATAACCATTTGATAATAATTATATATGTACCTCTCCACTTCTAAAATCTTTACTCTTCTTTTATTTATTATGTCTGACGTATGCTAAGAACAAAAAGAGATCCCTTACAAAATAATAGCTTGTAGTAATAGCAACAGACAGTTTTCTTGATAAAGAAAGGACAAATGTGCTACACATAAGTTACTAGTATCTACTGTTCCAAAGAATACAAGTGATAGGCAACATTTTTCGGTTGTTTGTAAAGAAAATAGTGGTACCAAATATGCAATCATTTAAGTGATGTCCTGATTAGAAAACTCAAGGCTTTAAAAAAAACCCTAAAATTCACTCATTGTTTATAAACTCTTTTGCCTTATGTTCTTTTGGATTAGAAGTTTTTAAAAACATCAGAATTAGTAAAAATAACATTTTATTGGACTTCTATTTATAATTTTGAAAATAAAATAGTATCACTAGAATTTAACAAAAGAGAGGAAAGAAAATTTAGATACCAACTGGTTGAACACCTATTTGATGTATGAATTATTTCTTTAACTTTAATTCATTCATTAATTTAAAAATATTTATTGAACCTCTGTTGTGGGGGAAGACACTGTTCCATTTACTAGGTTCATAAAATAATTAATGTGTAGTTCCTGTTTCAACAAATTTGCAAAGATCTAGGGAAAAGAGTCAAGCGGATAAATCACGACTGCATTAAGTATAAAAGTAACGGAAACACAGAAAGATCTGTGCTTGACACTGTTCTCTCTCCCCTTGTCTTTCTTATGCAAACTTTACTTTGTTCAATCCCCCCACTGTGTCATCCATGGTGTCCACCCACTGTTTTAATCTTACAAGCTGGCTATCTCTGAACTCCTTAGTATCACATAAGAGAATGTCTACCTGCTTAAATTAGTACTAATCAAGGTTTCTGTTACTTGCAGTCAAACTCATTATTAACTCAGCCAGCGGAAAATTTCCATCATATTTCCTATCATCTCTGCATGAACAGTATCAGTTACAAGTCCTACTATCTGACAAGGTGATTTGTTCTTTTCTAAAGATCAAATATTTTTTAAAGAGTGCTTATTCCATTAAAATTAAGTGAAATTTGATTGCTTTAATTTCCATTAAAAATAGCACTGTAAATTCATGCTTTTCAAAGCCAACAATAGCTCTAAATTTTTAAAAGATGCATACACCATAAATTTTAAAGATACACACACCATAGACTGGCAATGCATCTGAGCCCATAGAGTTTTAAATTTAGATACAGGTAGCAGTAATCTTGAGTCTATCAAAATCTTTGTGATATTTGAGAACCACCTGAGCTCATGGAATACTGAAAAAGCAGGAAAGAATACTATTATACCTTTATTCTTTCTATACACAAGTATAAACTTTCTGTAGATCATATATAAGAAGTAAAATTTCTTAGTATAGTTTACTTATTTTCAACATTGTTGAAAACTGCCAGTTGTGTTCCAAAGTTGTTTGTATGATTTACACTATAATCAATAGTGCTTAAGACTTCTCACTTCTCTATATATTTGTAAGTAATTCATTTTGTTATAGCTTTAATTTTTTTGCCCATATGATGGGTGTAAAAGTGTATCAAGCTGTTTTAATTTGCATCTCTTATTACTAGTTGGGTTAAACAGCTCTTCATATGTTTACTAGACATTTGTATTTTATCTTCTTTGAAATACTTATACACATTCTTGCCGATTTCTTTACTGAGTATTTTTTATTATTGATTTGTAAATATTCTGTAAATCTTATTGACATTAATATTTTCTCTATTAGATCTGTGGAAAATAATCTTTCCATTTATTCACATTTACATATGTGATAGTTTGTTGTAAGATGTTTAATATTTTATATAATTAAATATAGTAATCATTTCCTTATGATTTGCTTTATATCTTGCCTAGATATCATTTTTATCCTGAATTTCGTAAGATAAATATGTTATTTAAATACTAGCAAGTATCTGTATATCATTTTGATGTTGATCCCAAATGGAATTTTTTAATGTCTAATATGAGATAGGAGTCTATTTTTTTTTCTCCAGAAAGTAATTGCTTCAAGTAGTTTATTTAATGCAATTATTTCCTCACTGATTTTTTTTTTAAACCAAGTTCCCATATTTTTAATTGGAAAACAACTGGCAATGTTTACCAAGGGGGGAAATAATCATATGCAATGATTTATTGTGACAGTATCCCACCATCTTCAAATTCTTTTCTTTTTTAGGAGTCTTGAGCAATCTCGATCTAAACTTTCATTTTTTTTCAGAATTTTAGAATTAATTTATTAAGATTCCTACACCCAAAGGCTATTGGGATTTTGATTATAGTTATATTATCATTATATTTTAACTTGGGGAAATTTGACATTTTTAATATTGAGTCTTAACATTCACAAGCATGAATATCTTTTCATTTATTCAAATCTGAATGGTGTCTGTATGAGGCAGAATTAGCCAGATGTTGATGGTTTGGGGATGGAGCTGTGTTCACGAGGTTTCATTACACTATTTCCACTATTTTTGCATATGTTCAAAAATTTCTCCATAAACGAAAAGGAAAAAGCCAATATGGCTTAGTAGATGTCTTTGTGGCATTCATATAAGAATACATATTATATTCAATGGTCTGTATGTTACTGATTTAAGAGTTGTTGGAGAAAAATTCTGAACAGAAGACATTATATAAAAGGGTAACATTTTAAAGCAAAAGGAAGAAAATGTAAGATAATTTATGGCTATCAGAAAAGACTAGAATGAAAATTAATATTGAGAGAGATTTGTATGAGAAATGCTCAGTTTTATCACAGTATCAGGTATGATTAGAAATGTAACAGATGTAATGAGAAACACATTTTAACAGCAATAAGGAAATCATCTAGAAAGGAAGTCTTTTGGGGTGAAGGAAGTGCAAAAATCTCATCCAGACTTCAAGTATAATATCAAGCATTGTTTCTCTTTGGAAATCATTTCTGTTGTTTCAGAATAATATAACTAATTAAACCTCCCATCCCTGGTCTTTCACAATCACATAGCTCAGTTTATGTATCCATCAAACACTTACAGTATTAAAACCATTGTTTACTTTTTAATCCAGAAACTTCTGTCTAGAATAAATAATGTTTTATCTGCTTTGTGTCTGCTATATACATTATGGCATCAAGCACAAACTAAACCAATAATTATTCAATAGGTCAACCCGGTATCTCTAGAAGTGGCAGTAAACATGTTTTGAAATAAATTAGCAATACTTTATTATTAAATAATTATTTATTTCATGATGAAGTTAGCTTGGGGAATTTTTGTACCATTAACTTTCCTATATTACCTTATCGATTTAGTTCTCAGACCAAAATACATGCCCGAACATATGTTACTGCTGGTTTTAAGAGGAAGTTATACCAAAGATATTATCTATAATGATACTTGCATGTAAAATTTTTTCTAAAACAAAATAGAAATGAAAACTTGGTTAAAAGTTTGTCCTGTATCAGATTAATCACAAAGGTATTTCTTCTGAGAATGAAGCTCAAAGAAGTCAAACAGCCTTCATTCAAACATAAATCCATATATAGAGAGACGTGTGGATATAAACTAAGGAATTATGATTCTTTTATTAATGAAAATGAAATGACATCGAATATTTTAAGTGGAACTGACAATATGAAAAATGTTGATAGCAACTTTGAAGAGAATTTTTGAAAGCAAAATAACTTTGGTGATGGCTTCTTTCATCTTTGTTTCATTAAATCATTGTTGCAGAAAGACTGACAACTTTTATATTATAAAAGAATTCCTTTAAATCAATTTTACTTCAATTTTATTTAAAAGAATCAAATTACCAAAGTTAAGTTTCTGAAAAAATAACACATTCATATAATTAAAAATGTAAAAAGCATGAAAAATGAGGTATGCAGAGAAATTCTCCCTTGTACTCCTAAGTCCCATGTATTAAATTCTCTTCCAAAATGGCAATACAGTTTAATAGTTTTTTTTTTTGCATATGATTCCTGATATATATTCTTCCCTCTGGGTCTGTTTCTGGAAGAAAATTCTCTAAGAGAAGTTTTCATAGCAGATACTGAAATTATTTTCAAAAAATTTTCTAATACTACTAGATTTTCAATTTTTTTCTAATACAATTATAAATTATAAGTCATTTTTAAAATGCCATATTCTAATTTTTTGGCTGATGTATTAGTTTGGCTACCTAACAAAATATCACAGACTGAGTGAATTAAATAACAAAGATCCAGATATTGGCTGTTTTGGTTTCCCCTGAGGCCTCTCTCCTTTGCTGTGAAACGGCTGCCTTCTCTCCTGGTCCTCACATGGCCTTTCCTCTGTGTGTGCATCCCTGGTGTCTGTCCCCCTTCTTATAAGGACATCAGTCATATTGGATTAGGTTTCCATCCTAATGACCACATTTAAACTTACATTACCTCTTTAAAGGGCTCATTTCCAAATATATCCACATTGGGATTTGGGGCTTCAACACAAGAACTTAAGGGCAACATAATTCAGTCCATAAAAGCTGATATATAGAAATTCTTTTTTTTTTTTTTTGGTATATTGACCTTGTATTAAAGAAACTTAACAATTAATTTATTTCTAATAGTTTACCTTTGCTTTTATTCCCCATGTAAGAATCTGTCATCTCAAATGGTGACAGTCTTTATTTCCAATTACTTAAGCTAGTATTTTCTTTGCCTTACTGCACAGGTAAGGATCCTTAGAATAGTGACACATAGAGGATAAGTGGAGGTAGCCTTGTCTTGATTCCTATCTCAAAGAAAGCTTTCAGCATTTCACACTTAAGACTGCTTTATATCTATTTTATCAGAATAATAATCATTCACTCCTTGTTTGGTAAGTTTTTTATCTTGAATGAATATTGAATTTTGTTAAAGAATTTTCCTGAATGAAGAACAGATGTCTTCATATATTTTGTTAATATGATAAATAACATTAGCTGGCATTTAAATATTAAAACTCACCTTCTTTTCTGTAATAAACCCAATCACTTGTATGTATATATATATATTTTTTACATTTATCTGAATTTTTAAAAATTTACTCTACTTGGAACTTGACAGGTACTTATTTTTGGCTTGGTATATATATATTTCAATTCTCAAATAAATAACTTCAAATCTTGCTTTGGCTCATTCTTTTTCTCTTCTCCTTTTATAATTCTCACTGTATTCTCTTTATATTTTAGTCTCTCTTGTTCTATATTTTAATCATGTGTTTCTTTGTCATCTATTCTAGGTATTTTCTTTTAACCTAATTTTTAGCTTACTATTTTTTCCTTAGCTGCGTCTAATTTTTTAAACCTATGTGTTAATTTTAAACCTTAATTTTTAAACCTTAATTTCCTTTATTATATTTATTGGCTCTAGAATTTCAATTATGTTCTTTTTAAAAAATAATTCTCAGTTCTCTGCTAGTATTATTACTTATGTTTTTTAGTGTCTGCCACTGATAACTCCATTATTTGTAGATCTCTTATTTTCAGTTGTTTCTGCTGATCTTGTTCATGTTTTACCTCCATGTTTATCTAATTGTTTTTATTGGGTACTCAGTGTTGCACCTGCAAAAATGTTTGAATGAAAAACTTGACACCTACGATGAAGTAAAATTTCTCTAAAGAGATATATTTTCTGCCAAGTGCTTGGGTCACTATCAATTTAGGATTATTATAATGGAATTTCTGGGATTGAGATGATTTAAAATTGGAATGTAATCTTCAGTGAATTTTCTTTACCACCACTAAATTAGATCCCTTGGGGGTTTATGCACAGAGTAAGGATTGTTCACCTGGCATCCCTCTTGATATGTGCTAGAGTCCTTGTTCTGCCCCTGTAGCTGCAAAAAGCCGTTCCAGTGTGCTCTTCAGCATCTCAGCCACGATATCTGGAATCAACAAATGGCTTTTAGAGAAAAGGGACTCTGAATACAGTGCACACATCCCTGGAACACCATCCTTCCCCAGAAGAATGGCCCAGCTTTTCTTTATTCTTGTTACCTCTCCGGTACTTCTAGGAAGATCTTTATTTGTTTGATTTTTTTTTCCGTCCAAATGTTATATTACCTTCAGTAAGGAAAGTTCAGAAGGTACGTTGACTATTAATGAGTGGGAATAATTTTTAACTATTAAAATCCAAGCAGAAATATTTAGGTATAATATGCTTTGCTTTTGTCCAGTGGTGACACTATCTTATAATAAATATTGTTATATCATTGTTCATTTAATTCTTATCCCCAACCCCACTTATTTTTCTAGACTCCTTTTTTGCAGAAAGTTCATATGTCAGCAGTGTAGGAAGGAGTTTGAGGCTAAATGGAGATTTTCCTATGATGAAGGATTTTGAATTTGAGTTTTTTGAGCTTTCACTCTTTGTCAGTGATAACAGGTGACAGTATATAGTTCTTTCTCTCACCCCTTCATGCAAGGATTTTTTTCTTCCATTCTCACAGAGCAAACTGTCTTCTATGATTATAGTTGTATATGTAATGTCTCATTTCATCCTGTCTCCTCTGCTTTTAGACAATTTCTTCTTGATGCTATTGTTGCAGTGCAAATATTTAGTTTTTTATCCTACCTTAAATATTTTGCTTTATCTTCAAAGAGTAATTTTTGCTGGATTTCCTGAGATGCAGGGATGGCATTATCTGTTGTATATATCTTTTATTTACTTCCACCTGTATGCCTTACCTGAGAAATATTCACTGCTGTGAACATTCTTTCCATCCATTTGGGTTTTGAGTGTTAGCTCCTCCTGCTTTGTCTAGATACAGAGTTTGCGTGTTTCTTTCTCATAAATGTTGTGACTGTTGGATGAGTTCCTGAAAAATAATGGAGGAAACAATTTCTAGAATACTGAAGTTTTGTCATTATACGCAATGTACACTTTTAAGAAGTGATGCCATCCTGAGTAGGCAATTTACAGAAAAAAATACAATAAGTTAATAAATAAAACAATAAACATATAATTGTTATATACTTGAAACTAATGATCAGAAATTTAATATTTGTAATTACATACTTAGATAAATCATTAATCTAAATAGTTTTTTGAACTGTAAAGTGCTTTGGAAGGACCTGATAATTTCTAAAGTCATTTCTGTTCTAAATATTTAGGACTTCATCTAAGTCTAGCTTGCCAAAGCTTAGTTACAGTAAGACAAATTTTCCTAACAAATTCTTCCTTTAGATTAGTGAATTTTTATTATATAAATATTTTTATATAATATAGGTGTATTTTTATGTTAAAAAATTAAACTTCTATCACATTTCTTTAAAAACTCTTAATTTATAATGGCAAAATGATAACTTCCAAAAATTATAACTTATAATTGTGGCTAAATGTTTCAAACTGTTTTAATATGAAAATATAACATTTTTTCTTTGCTATATTAAAAGAATGGAACATAAAATTTCTTCTCACTTCTAAAGAAATTTTAAATATTAAACTTTCCCTTTCTTCAAGAAAAGAACTGGTTTTAGGCCTGTTGCTGTTTCTAAATCTAGATTTAATAGGTCATAAATGTCTCTTACCAGATAAGAAGAAAAAATATTTTTAGAAGAGGTAATGTAACAGGGAAGGACAAACCTGACTCCATGTTGGATCTATTCCTTTAAGCTCTAAACTTTGTTCTCAGTTGCCTGTACTTTGTCATGCTGGCTCTGCACCTTTGTAAAGGAATGTTGCCTATAGCCTGAAATATACATCATAACCTTTTCTCAAGGCTCTGCCTGCCAGTCTTGACCTTTAAAGGTATAACACTTTTCATTCACATAGAGATAAAAAGTTGTAGAACAGAGAATAACACTTGTCTTGTTGAAGGTTTACAGGAACATTGTGACCAGACCTTCATGGACAGCTGTAAGAACTAAGAATTATGACATTCCCTCCAGGGTCTGAAACAGAACCAAGAAGTTTGCAACAATCAGCCATACCCTCTCCCCTTTTAGTATAAAAGGAGCCTGAATTCTAACTTGGATAAGATAATTCTTTGAGATACTAGTCATCTTCTTGGTTTGCTAGCTTTCTGAATAAAGTTGCTGTTCTTTGCCTCAACGCCTCATCTGTGTTTTGATTTATCAGCCTGTTGTGCAGCAAGCAGTACGAGCTTGGACTAGGTAACAGTAAGAGGTATGGCTCTTCTGGGAAGCAATAAAGAAGGAATGATTTCCCCTAGGACAGAAGTAGGTCATGGAATTGGGGAAAGAGCTATCAAGACTGCAGGCTGATCCTGGTGAAGTCTGATAGTACTCAGAGCCCAGAATGAGCTGAGTGAGTGGACCAAGGAGGGCCACTGTGAAGAACCTTATGGGAGAGCCCTAAAGCCCTACTGGAATGGAAACGTGCCTCAAACAATTCTGTCTCATTGCCTTAGCCCATAACATTACTTTCACCTCCAACTGGTCATTATAAAGACCCACTGAATAAAGAATCCACTTACTATAGCATATTTTCCAAATAACTTTACTAACACATTTACTCAGATTGAATAAAATTTAAATGTACAAATTAAATCAGGACACTGGCACTTTCAAGATTATTGCCTACGGATCATGCATAATAGTAATTTATTCAGTACATTATTACTTTTTCAAACAATTAAGCTCATGATCTTATTTACCCTCATAATAAAAACGAACAATGAAGTGCAATTGAAAAATTCTGGCCTAAGACTCAAAAATCTAAGGCCCAATTTGGCTTTGCTTCCAAAATAACTTAACCTTATTGTGAATAGTCACTTAATTTGAGTATGCATCGAGAGTTAGAATGTAGTTCTGTTCTTTTTTTTTATGTCCAACATTAAATCCCACTTATTTGATAAAAATACCATTTCCCTTAATTTAGTAAGAGTTTATACTTTTCACATGAGACAAGTCCTTCCACTAGCTCAGGAGATGAGGTCATTGCCTGGATGTCACTGATTTATTCATGAATGGACATACAAACCAATTATGATCAGTAACAGTAATATCTGGGATTTTTGTTAGAGCTGTAGAAAAGAGGTGTTCTCTCCCCTGAGATTACTAAACTGCTAGAATATAAGCCTGGAGGTCTGAAAGTCCTCATGTAGACAGCCTACCAGTAAACAAGACCAATGAGAGGAAAACAGAATAAATACTGATAAAGACAGGACCTTTTGATTCAAGATGAGTTCCCGTATTCAACCATGTTTGCCCAGTAAATTATTTTTTTAAGGCCAGTTTGAGTTGTAATTCTGACATTTGCAGGAGGACAGGTCATGACTTACACACTATCTTCAACTATAAAATCACAGAAGTAACTAGATGATGATTTTCAAAGTTAAATCACTGTGATGCAAACCTTGAGGAAATAAACAAATACAGAATCTAATTTTTGTTAAGTACAGATTTTTTTTTCACTGCTTGGTTCAGCACCAAGAACAGTACCTGGCACACAATAAATGCTCAATACATAGTTGTTGAATAAATGAATGGATTTTCATTTTAGGACAGGGCAGTTATTCTCTAATTCTTTCCCCCTTATCAGTCTACTAGAATAAGAAAATACAATATCATTTATTTGCAGTTGAGTGTGGTACTAAAATAAATCTTATCTTTATTTGGTTATCAAGCAGTTTGGGGGTCCTGGGGTTCATTCCTATCTTCATGAAATTGAAAAATATACGCGACTTTCTATTCTTCTTACTGATGTAGCTGACTCTGAATAGAGTTATCATATCTATGAAGATATAAAACACCTATTTTACCACAATTATATCTTTATTTTCACACATTTTTTCATAGGGTTAATTATGCATGAATAATTCTATGGTTATAAAATATCGGATCAATTACTACGTGCTAGGAATTGGGCTATTGCAATATGTTATAGTCAAAAGAGCAAAATGACTCAATTTCTTTCTCCATTATATATGAACAGTAAGTTTACTTAATGGGATTTATGAAGATAAAAATATAAAACTATAGCTGTACATGTGAAAATGCACTGTAAACTACAAAAATTAATATGCACATCTAAGGTGTTTCTTAAAGGCAACCCAAACTAGGACTTAAAATTGAGTCATATTTCATGAACATGTGCCGTTGCACTGTTCCAAGCAGGATCATTTCTGTAGAATACAGTGTGAACGTAGACTATGGTAGAAATGTACAATTTTGTAGACTGCTCCCCCTAGAACACAACTCAAGAAAGCATCATTCATAGGAATAATACAAAATTGCTGTCCTGGGTCACATCAGTGACAATTGCCCATTTTCCTCATCTTACTATCACGGCACTTCAGCTCCTATTAAAGTATCCTACAACATATGTATATTCCAAAAGGTTCCTTTATATATGTTGGTGGATAAATCTTATAACCACATGGAATTCTGCCCTGTTTTTCATATCCTGATTCAGCTTCCCACAGGGATGTCTGTTGCCAAGACCACTTTTTTTAAAAACTGTAAGGAAGTACATTGACTCATACTCTGTTCCCCAAGGCTGAACTGTCTCTGTCAGGCATAGGCATAACTTTTACCAGTCTCTATCACTGTCACTAGCACTGTCGCCTTTGCTGGGCAGTATTGCTGCCGCTTCCTGTGCTAGGAACTTCCATCCCTGTTGAGATGGATATCTAAGAGCCAGTGTGGCTCTTGTAGTTGAAGAAGAATAAAAACAATTAGCTTGAGCCTTTTATTAAAATCTGGAAGCATGAGGAAAGCTCATGACTGTCTTATGAAGAGCAAGAAGCATAAAAATTTTGTAAGAAAAATTGAAGATGGTCAGGCAAAATAGTTTTTTCAGAGAATTTTCCTTGTTCAAATTCTTGAAAGGTATAAAGAAACTGAGGTTAAGTTAATCATGGAACGAGATACAGGGACAACAGGACTGAAGGTGTGATCAACCGGGCTTAGGAATAGGCATGGAGAAGAACAGTTGGGTGCTCAGTTCTTGTTAGTGTAGGTAGAAATTTTTATTCCTTCAGCATCTTTAACATTGAACCCAATGGGTTCCCCATGGGTATATGTTCAATGCAGAAGTGAAGAATGCTTTTCTCACTTTTACTATGTTTTATCACAGGGTTATTATAGTGCCTCCTAGTCTACATCTTGTAAACCCTCCAGAGGAATTAGACATAAACCTATGGGTATCTAGGTCAGGGACTAGATTTTTTGACAAGTATAACATTGTACTTAGAATCAGCTTTCCTGTTATGAGCTGAACTGCATCTTCCCCAAATTCATATGCTGTAGTTCTAAAATCACTCCCTTTTAGTACCTCAGATGTGACTGTTTTTGGAGATAGGACTTTTAAAGAGGTATTTTGGTAAAAAATCAAGTTACTGCGATGGGCCCTATTCCAACATGATGGAAGTCCTCATAAGAAAAGGAAATTTGGACACAAATATACAGAGGGAAGACCACATGAAGACAAAAAGGAGATGATCCTTTATAAGCCAAGGAGAGAGGCCTTAGAAGGCATCAATCGTGCAGGCACCTTGATCTCAAATTTCCAGCCTCCAGAATTGTGAGAAAATAAAATTTTTGTTGTATAAGCCATCCAGAATATGTTACTTTGTTATGGCAGCCTTAGCAAACTAATACATTGACCTTCTGCTAGGTAAAGTTTTGTTACTGGTAAGGTCTGTTCCCATGTCCCCATCATCCCTTAAAATAATTTCTCCCTCAAAAGCCTTCCTAGTCCTCTGCCACAGGAATCCTGCTACAAATCCAGCTGGTCTGAATCTCAGGGTTAGATTCAGCTCAAGCCTGAGATGAGGAACATACTCTCTTTTCAATCCAAACCCTTTTATTATACTTTTAACAAATGGCCACAGCACTATTGTTGGCCACATCATCATAACAGATAATGTTTAGAAGGTAAGAATTACTCCTTTTAGAAGGTAGGAATTACTTTGCTATAAATCAGCTTATCACTGAGGTTCACAGACATGAACTAATATAGAGGAAAGGGCAAACTCCACTTAAATGAGAGAGTAATGCATTTGTTCAGCCACCTCCACTTTGTAATAACAGCTTTAGGAGAACCTCCCTATTGCTCTTCTGTTTGCAAATTTTGGTCAATACCTGGAGTAATGGTCTTGTCATTAGGCTCACTTAAACATAAAAGCTTTGTGGTGTCAGAGAGAACTCTCATTGAAAAAGAAATTGACTATATGGCACACTTGAATGTGCCTGTACTTCTAAATAGATGTGTAAGCTCACCCTAATTGATGACCCATTGGGCAACATCTTGCAGGGTTGAAGAAGAAAATTAAGTACACATAGATTGCACACTGATAATTGGTGAATGCTCTTTTCTTTGCTCAGTGTGATTTAATATCTTGTAATATGTTAGAATAATTCATTTTTCTCTCATTATAAATTAATAGGTAGACTATAAATACGGAAGTCAAACAGAAATGAATTTAAATACTGATGCTCCTGTTTAATACTGTAAGACCACCCCCCACACACCATACAGATTAGAATCTCCTAATCTGTAAACTAGGGGTAATAATGATGTCTATTCCATGGTAGCTGTGAAAATTATTAATGCATAGTGCCTGGAAATTCGGAAATGTTCAATACATGTTAGTTGCTTTCAATAATGTTAGTCAGCGATGGCAAACATTTTGGTATTACAATAAAATTAAACTGAATATAAAAAGGTGCTTGTACTACATATTTTCTTTGAGAGGGCATGAGTTTACTAGGGCCAGCATGACAAAGTACCACAAACTGGATGGCTGAAGACAACAAATTTATTATCTCCTACTTTTGGATGCTAGAAGTCTGAATCAGGGTGACTGAGGTTGGTTCCTTCTGAAAGCTTTGAGGGAGAAACTTTCTCACGCTTCCCTCCTAGCTTCTGGTGGTCATTGTCAATCTTTGGTGTTTCTTGGTTTCTAACTGTACCATTCTCATCTCTGCCTCTATCTCCACCTGGCCTTCTTCCCTGTTTATCTTCACTTGGCCTTCTTATAATCACTACAATCATGGGATTTAGGACCCACCCTAATCTTGTATGACCTCATTTTATGTTAACTAATTATATCTGCAAAAGCCATATTGCCAAATAAGGTCACATTCTATGATTCCAGGTGGACATTAATTTTGGCAGAGGGCAAGTTCAGCTACATACACTCTGACCTCTGTCCCCCTCAAATTCACATCTATCCCACATGCAAGATGTTTACACCATCCCAATATCCCTGAAAATCAAACCCATTCCTGCATTAACTCTACCTCCAAAATTATCAACTAAGAAAGTTCCAAATCCATCATTTAAATTATCTAAATGAAGAATAGTTGACTCTGGGTATGATCCATCCTGGGGCAAAATTCTTCTCTACCTGTGGTGTGTGTTAAACTGGAAAACAAGTTGTTTGCTTCTAAAATATGACAGTGGGACAAGCATACAACAGACATTCTCATGCTGAAAGGAAGAACACGGAAGGAATACAGAGGTCACTGGACTCAAGAAAGTTCACAACTCAGCAGGGCACATTCCATTAGGTTTCAAGGCCTGAGAATAATCTTCTGAGGCTAGATGCTTTGCTGTTTGGGCCTGTGGAGGCCCCCCAACTGGCCACAGCCTTTGGGCCACTCTCAGAGTTATTTTTCCTTTATTTCATTCCATCTCTGTCCCTTTTAGTCTAGGCTGTCAGTATTTATTTTGGTAAGAAATTCTCAAAAATCTTGTCAGCCTTTTATGTATGTCAAGGGTGTCCACACCATTAGACAGGAGAACCTTCCACTGGTTCTTTCTGGATAAACCTGTCTCTATTCCAAGTTTCTGCTGAGATGGTTCATGGGACTCTTCACTCTAATCTCTTCACTAAAAGGTTTTTCAGCCATGCTCTTGGAGCTCTCCAGTGAATGCATTAGCATCTTTTGCAATATGGATAGTATTAGAATTTTCCATATCATCACTTTCTGGTTCCTTTTTTTCCACCCATTTTTATTGAGATATAATTGACGTATAACATTATATACGTTCTGGTTCTTGTTCCATTTTGCTTCATGGTTTGTTCCTCATTCTACCTCTCTCCTCTTGCATTTTACAGCAAGGAGAAATAAATATAGCAATATATGGCAAGAAGAAATCAGGCCACATTTCCCATATTTTGCTTAGAAATCTCCTCAGCTAAGTAGGCAAAGTCATTGCTTACAAGTTCTACTTTCCATCCAATACACAATTCAACTAAGTTTTCTGACATGTTATAACAAGAATCAAGACTCATCTTTCCTTTAGTGTCTAATAATAGGCTTCTCATTTTTTTTTCTGAGTACTCACTAGAAACACCTGTAACATTTATATGTCTACCAAAATTCATTTCATGATGAATATGCTGTTCATGTATTCTCTGAGATGACAGAAGCTTTTTCTACTATCCTCTTCAACTTGTGTCTGAGCTTTCACCAGAATCACCTCTAACATCCATATTTCTATTAATCTTCCCTTCAAGACAATATAGGCTTTTTCTATGAAGTTCTTCTACCCATTACCCAATTCTAAAGCCACTTCCACAATGTTAGGTATTTGTTATAGCAGGACATCATTTCCTGGTACCAAAATATGTATTAGTTTCCTAGGGTTGTTGTAACAAAGTATGACAAATGGGGTGTTAAAAGCAACAAATTTATTGTCTCACAGTTCTGGACACTAGAAATCTGAATTCAAGGTGTTGGCAGGGTCAGTTTCTTCTGGAGACTATGTGAGAGAAAACGGTTTCATGCCTCTCTCTTTGCACCTGGTGGTTGCTTGGATTCCTTGATACTCTTTGTCTTATAGATGTTTTACTCCAATCTCTGCCTCCATCCTCACAAGGCTTTCCTCCTCGTTTGTCTTCACATGGCCTTCTTATTTCCAAAGATGGTTCCATTCTGAGGTTCCAGGAGGGCACGAATTTTGGGGACACTATTCAACCCAGTACAGGAGAAATGTGATTTTCAAATCAGGACCTGGATCCACAGTTAATATAGATGAGTGCAGATTACTTAATAAAGCATTGCTTAGGACAGAATTTACCAATAAGAGGTACCATTCTCTTACTTCCTGCATTTTTTCCAATCCAATAGGCTTTGATAGAAAAATTTAATCTTGTTAGCTCAAAAGGTTTTCAAGTTTTCACAGAAAATTGGCACTCAAAATAGTCACAAATATATATTGAACAAACACAAAAGAATAAAAAAATTAAAAGCATTTTGCATTCTTTAATTCCAAGAGTAGTAAAGGCAATAAATGCTAAAGGAATTTTGAAAAACAAAGTTAACTATAAGCTAAAATCATCACTCTATCCAATTCTTTACATTACGCTTCAACCTTATATAAGGTTTACATGAAAGAGAATTAATTTCACATTGCTTATTCTTGGATTTGCCAAACTAATAATAATCCTCCTAGGGTACTGGTTGCTTTAATCCTTGACATTATGCAGATTTGAGGTTCGAAGGGATGGTGAAGGCGGTGGAGAAACGTACTGCTTCCCGTGGTGCTGGGCTGCTTTGAAAAGATGCCTCCAGCTGCCTGGCCTGGCCCCTCCAGAGAGCAGCGCGCCTGGAAGAAGGGCTCCAGTGGCTCCTGCCAGCCACACTCCCTGCGGCTCAGTAGGGGGAAATGACTTTGAACAAGGACTCAGAAGAATACTGTGACCGAAACAGGGAGTATTGTGGATAGAACAGTGAAGATGAAAGTAAAATGAAGCTGAATAAGCAGATAGGAGTGGAGGAATTGATGAAATATTCAAATGCCACCTGTTTCCTATCACTCCCACTGCTAGCCATTCCTTGCTCAGTGAAGGAGAGTTATTTAGAAACACTTGCTTAGTACTCAGTCCTGAGCATTGGGTTAGAAGTAAGAATATCCTTAAGTTTATGTTTCTTTTGCTCGGAGGGGCCGTTGTTTACTATTTGCATTAAATTCCATTAATATCTGAGGACTTGTCCCCAAGTATGAGCTCCTAAGATAATTCTGGTACGCATGTTTTATTGCTATTAAAAACTACTAGGAAAGAATTATAATTTGTTACTTTACACACTCTTCCATGATCCTCTATCCCCTGATCACAGTGACTTGAGTAGCACAAGACGAATACTACATCCTAACTTGCTTTTGTAAAACCTCTGGTTTCCTGTCACTTACATGATTCTAGCATTAACCCATCAGCCTCCATTTGGGCACCACTGCTGTTGCTTTGGGCACTGACACCCTGCTGCAAATGCGCTGGACCGGAGACTCCTTTCTCTGCAGAGTCAATGCTCCTGTGCCCATTGTTCACCAAACAAGTGAAGAAAAGACCTCCTATTCCCCTCTAATTGGTTCGAAAGCAGTACTGTCCAATATTTTAATGTCTTACAGAGTTTTCAGTCAAACAAGCTCCCTTTTTCAATTTCATTGGGTTGAAGGGATAGTTAGTAGTTAATAAATGCATTTCTGGACAAAATTCAAACAAATTTGCAGTGCAAAGTACTTCTTTCCCTAAACCATAATTAATTTTGGTGACAGTGGTTTTTACACTGATTTTTGAATGATATATCTATATGATTTTTCACTAAAATCATAGCATAGAAGTCCCAATCCTAGCAATAACTTTTAAAAATTTTATATAATTTGGACATTAGTACATATCTTACTATTTACAGTAGCTGCCTTCAAAGGGTCATTTTTATTGTATTATAATAAAGGATATTTTAAATGTTTTAATCCTTTGCTATTTCCAGAAATAGCTAAAATTAATATCTTCACACAGTATATTTTTCACTTATGGGAACCTATCTGGAGGATAAATTTCTGGAAGTAGAATTCCTTGGTCAAAGCTCATGTGCATTTAAAATTGTAATAAATATTGCCCTATTGTACTCTATAGGAAGCCATACCCAAATAAACTCTACAAAAAGGTTTCCCAACATCTATACTACCTTTTGCCCTTTGCCAATATGAAAGGTGAAAAATAGAATTTCTTTATAAATATACTTATTTTCGTGTATTTTAAAGCCATTTTTATTTAATTTGATGTGAACTTTTTTCATGTATGTAACTCCTTTCCAATTCTTTTCTTATTAATTTGTTAGGACTTTAAAATATTTAGGTAAATAGCCTTTTGTATATGATGACTATTCAAAACTTGTTTCCCATTTTATCATTTTTCTTTTGATTTTCTATATTGTTTTCCATATTGCTTTTAAATGGATTTGGGTCATCAACTGTCCACCAATGGACTAACAGAAAAACTTCTTGATCAACATAGCTGAATTTAATAAACTTACTATATAGAAAGGGAAAACACTACCTTGCGAGAATCTTAGTAGTGTCTCACAAGGAGGATGTTAGGAAATGGCATTTAGAGGGTTTATGGGTCTACATTCAAATTATTTAAGGTGCGTCTTTCAAGGTAAAGAACTGGTTGGAACTGGGCAAAGTTCATGACATAATGGTGTAGGACTGGTGGACACAGCAAAGCAAGGTTACTGAAACAATTCTTGGTGAGCAAATTATTGTGCTGATAAGTAAGTTGTTCATCCAGGTAAGCAAACTGTTTGCCCAGATGAATTGATCTGCAATAACTTCCTAAAGCAAACAGTAAAGTTATTTATTGATTTTTAATTTTATCTTCCTGGGCAAGAAGTTTATAGAGTGACCAGTTAAATTATGTTGACACAGGTGGTCTCAGTTCTCAAGCCTAACAATTAATTATGTTGACGCAGGTGGTCTCAGTTCTTACAATTTTGTTTAATATTTTTAGAGAACCTTCCCATTTCAAAGTTTTTTTTTTTAATATAAAAAAGAAACAATTAAAAATTTTCTAATAATTTTATAGTTTCCTCTTTCTTTTCTCCTCCTGCTCCTCTTCATTCATCTTCCTAATTTAATTATTTGCTCCAAATGGAATTGATAGTAAGAAATGAGGTTGTGGTACAAATATCTTTTTTTAGATGACTAACCCATTGCCCTAACACCATTATTAATTAATCTACATTTTCTCCAATGATATGAAATGTCACTTTTATCATGTACTAAATTCTATACATATCTGCATTATACCTAGACTCTTTTATATTTACTGTTGTTCTATTTATGGAATAGTACTACATTATTTTAACTATTAAGATTTATAATATTTCATAATATGCTTGAATATTTTCAGTTATTCAAATCCACCTTATTACTCTTACCTTTCAAAAATTACCTAGCTAATCTTAAACCTTCATTTATCCACATGGACTTTAGAATCAGCTTGTCTAACACTAATGAAAAATATCCTGTTAGTAGACTGCAGGTATCACAACTTGCACATTGATGTATGATTAATTAAGATTCTTCTAATGTTAGGGCTCTCTATCCAACAAGAAGGCATTCCTTTCTAATAATTCAAGTTTCATTTTGCATCCCTTAGTAACATTAATCAAGTTTCTTCATAAAAAGTCACTATATTTCTTATTTAGGTTATTCAGAGGCTATTGTAAATGAAACGTTTTCTTCCATTATCCTAACAACATATATATACATACACATACACACACACATATATGCTGTTTATTTCGCTATATTGATTTTGCACCAACTGCCTTATTGAAATCTCTTACTGCTTTTGACAGTTTTTTAGTAGTTTCTTTTTAATTCTGTAGATTTTCTATTTTATCACTGTAAATAATTTTATCTTTGCTTCTTTCTTTCCAATTTTTAGACCTTATTTCTATTTCATGTAAATTCCACTAACTAGTATATTCATAAAAATGTTAAATATGTGATGGTAGTTAATTTCTTTATTTTTTCTCAACTTTAATATAAATTCTGTTTTACCATAAAAGACACATACGTGTATATGCACATATAGATATGTTTACATGTTATATATATAAAATATACATGTGCAAAATATACACACAGAGATATATTAATAAAAATTATTAAGAAAGTATGTACCTTAGCAATCTTACCAAGCATGGATATAGCCTTTGATCAAAATAATTTTTAGTGCCAATAGATATAAGCCTCTCTCTATAATTATAGTAAATTATGCTTATTGAGTTCTTTGAACTGTTGGTATAAACTTTAATTGGTTGTTTGTGCTATTCTTTTAATAGTTTGGAATTACACTAAAAAATACATAATTGCATAATTTTCATAAGAATGAAGGTGATGAGATTACTAAAAGACCCCAACAAAGGAAGCAACTTATCTGCTCATGTCTAGTTCCTTCTGTTGCAGAAGTTCCTAAAAATACTGCTTGTTCAAGGTGAGGATACTGTCAGGTTCTTTAGAACAACTCCTTCCCTAAGTTCTCAAGTAGGACTTTGTACTTTCCTCATTTCTTCAAACTCTTCTGTGATTTGAATAGCCCCGCTTATAATGTGCAAGTAACTGGTAATATCTCATGCACATTTCTGGATATTTACTGAAAACCTTGGACAATGGAGCTTCAATTTCCTAGGAAAATTATCTTTTATAAAGACCTGAGGTCTACTGCTGAAGATATACATCAACTAGATATACTTTATATTACATAATTTGGGACTTATATAGCTTTATTTATTTTTGGTCTACTTGAAATGTCACTGGCAAAAGAGATAAATTAATTAAAATATCATACTCCTGAAATGTCACTGAAATTTTCCTTTTAGATTTTGTTCTTATATTATTCACACATTGTTGTATGTGACTACAAAATTTTTATGAATTGAACCTTGTCTTATTATAATGAATTTGCCTTCAATCAATGTTTCCTGATGTTCTTGAATACCTCTGTTGTTGTTTTTCTATTTCCTTCTTTGTCCATCCTTTTCTATTTTATCACTTAGGTTTAAACATATTTCATATACAGTATCTAGTTTGATTTTACCTTGTCATCTAGACATATTTTTCGTAGTTCTTTATACTAATTTACTTTTTAAAAATTACTTTATATATATATATATATATTCATTGATTTGTCAGGTTCAAAAAACATCTTGTGACCTTCAGCCATAAAACAAAAATAAGTCATTATAGTTTAATACATATACTTATAGTTTACATACATTGTCCTTCTCTTACACTTGTACTCTTGACTTTTGATATTAGTGATGATTTTTTTCTATCTTGACACGGTTTGTGATTTATAGTCTGTTTGTAACTATAATTTCCACAATTGGGCTAACTTTGGTCCTACAATTAAATAAACACAATGATAATCGTCAATCTTTTGCCCTTGCATCTGTATTTATATTGTCCAATTGATCTTCTATAAATTTCTTCTTCAGAGCTCATGAGGAATATATTCCCTTTGTTCTTGTGCATTTGATACTGTGTATCAGAAATGAAATACTGACTGAGTATAAAATTCTCAGGTTCCTCTTTGCTTGAGAAATTGAAAAGTGCTGGGGAAATGTGAGGCCTTCTGCTCTTTACCCACCATAGGCATTTTCAGCCTTTTGCCTCGAAGCCTGAAGGATTTTCTTTAATTTTGAACTGGAAATATAGCAGGCATTGCTGCAGTTTTACCTCAGACATAGTAAGACCATTAAAGTTTCTCATATTCATCTATATTTTAAGTTTTTTTTTAATAGTCTTGGAAAATCTTTGAATTCCATCTTGAAATTTGCTTTTCCTTCTGGTTCTTTTATTCAAAGATAGCAATTATATCTATCCTGGATCTGCCTTAGGTGTCTTTTTAATTGTTTCTCCTTATTTCTTTAATTCTATTCATAGCCATTTTACTTTAATTCCATGTTAGTCTATTTTTCCAGTCTGACTCTCTACTCCCTTTCCAGCAGAGTATGTTTCCCTTTCATGTTTTCTCATTTTCTGAAGGTTTTATTTTCTCTTCTTCTTGTCTCTTGAGCTCTGGAGGTTCCTGTATGTATGTCTCCAATGTCTTCCTTTTTCTCAGATTTCTGCTCTGAGCTCCTGCTTTAAATACGGTTTGGTGAAAATCTTAAATCTTGTCCAACGTCATATTTTTCTGCCATGTCTTCCTTTTTTTCCACTTGCATTTTTTTCTGTTCCTTATTTTTAACTTGTAGAATATTTGCAGATGCTGAGTTGAAGAGTTTAAGGTATCATTTGTCTCTGTGTGAGGTGGATTCTGCTGTTACCACCATCTCTCAGTAGGTTTCTGTGGTATAACAGTAAGCACAGTTTACAAGCTTTCAGGGTATCTCCCTGGTTCATGGAGAAATTTCTTACGACACGAGGTTTCGAGTTTGTCGGTGCATATGTGCATGTGTATATGACACATTTCCACAAACATACATGCACACACACACACACACACACACACACACACACAGAGAGAGAAACACAGACAGAGAGGGATTATTTAGCTTTTATTTCTCCCAGTGGAAAGGAATCGGCAGTTGCAAGGCTGTTTACCGTTCAAAGGCTTCCCTTTATCCGGATTCCCTGGCAGATTGCTTTTGTACATTTAGAATGTTTGTGTGCTTCCTTCTTCAGCTTCATCTCCTTACTTCTCTGTGATGATAAATAAGGTCTAGGAAAATCCCTACAGCCCACCCTACCATTTGAGATATGCAGTTGTTAGTCACGTTTTATCCCTCAGGGTGACCACCTATCCCGGAGTGTTCTCTATGCCAGCATTATCTGATGGTGCAGCTGGAGGTTTCTTTTCTCAGCATTTTCTTGTATCATATTATTACTGTCACTGGATTTAGCAGGCATTCTTCATGTGTTTTTTAGGGTTACAGATCACTTCTAGTTTTACCACAGATGAGCTGTGTTTCTCATCTCTTTCTTAGAATTCTCATTGTTTTGCAATTGTTTCAGTGACAAGACGCAAAGGTAATGTAGATGTCATTATTATGTCCTAATAAACCACAAGTCAGTTCTTACAACTGTATTTTGTTGTTACCTTCTATGTCCATTGTCAACTGTGGACTTAGTCATCAGTCCATTGAGGGTTAATGTGGAAAAAAATATGAGTGACTGTAACAGTGATGTCACATTCTCACAAAAACCTGAGGCACTACGACTGAATTAATCAAATATCTTCAGGATACTTGGGGTATGTTTTTATCAAGAGACTCACGATAACTTGGTTCCAGTATGACATTGGTCTTGCCATGACCAGGGTCATAGCTTCAGTTCAAAATGAGGACACTACCATTCAAATATAACAGACATATGAAAGGGAAGTGTTAGAACAATTAAACCCACTGAGGAGGAAAATGAAGTACATTGAAGTAAACTAGCCAGGGCTGAGAAAAAGGTGTTTTGCAGAGGAAGTATTCTTAAAGAAGGTCATGCATGAGTTGGATCTTGTAAGTTAGGTAAATATCTACTACCCAGACATGAATTGAAATCAGAGGGAACAATGAGTAAAAGGCAAAGAGAACTGAGAAAGCATGATGTATTAGTGTTCTATTACTGCAAGACAAATTACCACAAACTCAGCAGCTCAAAATCATCCATATATTATCTCACAATAGTGTAGGTCAGAATTCTGGGTATATCTCAGCTGAGTTTTCCATGTAGTGTCTCACAAAGCTGCATTAAAAATGTCATCCTGGCTAGAGTTCTTCCCTGGAGTTTGGGGTCTGCTTTCAAGCTTATTTAGATTGTTGGCTGAATTCAATTCCTTGTGGTTATAGGACAGAGGCTGCTGGGGCCAGGAGGACATCTGTTGCAGCTTGGAATATCTCTGAATTCTTCCTTCTCTGACTTCTACACCTTTTTTCAAAAGGGCTCATCTGATCGAGTCAGGTCCATTCACACTCAAAGGGAATTACTATACAAAGTGTGCATAACAGAAGGTAGTAATTTTGTAAATCATCTCAGAATTCTGCCTACCATGTATGGTTTGTTAGAAGAGATTTGAGATCTTAAATATGACTGCAGTACAGACAAGCATCAGAAAAGCTGAATAAGCAGATAGAGACCTGATGTCTACCATGCAATGGAGTATGAATTTGCTAGGCACAGGGGCACTACAGACAGACTTTAAGCAGGTAAGATCTTTTCTGCTCTAGCAGCAGCGTGGAAGATGAACTGGTAGAATATAAACTGTAGAAAGAGTTTACCTTTAGGTATTAAAGAGATAAACGTGATAGACTGAATGGATTCATCATAAATTTTCATACATTCATTCAGTATCTACTACGTGCTAAACAACATTCCAGGCACTGGGTCAGAAATTAATATAAAACAATGCTCTTTTTCTTAAAATGCAGTGAAAGACAAAAAAAAAAAAAAAGAAAAAGAAATGCATAAATAAGCAAGGCAATTTCAGAGTTTATTGCCTGCATTAAGACAACTGGACAGGGTAATGAACTAGAAAACATACCAATTAGGCTACTTTGATCTGCAATTAACATGAGACCCAACTTTAAATGGCTTAAGTAAGAGTGAGATTTATTATCTCACATTAATTAAAAAAAAAAGACTAGAATTAATGTCATGTTAGGGTTACCTGACTCAACAATGCCGTTTAGACTCTGGCTCTCTCTGTCTGTCTTCTCTGTCATCCCGATGTCGGCCTTTACACTCAGGCTTCCACCCTCGTGGGCACTGGGCAGCTGCAATAGTTCCCAGCTTCATGATCTTACACAACAATGCAGAGCTGGTTGTTGAGGGGTTAGATCTTCTTTGATCCCTCTTTTAAGACAAAGAACATTTCTCAGAATCCCATAAGCAATTTTTCCTTCACGTCTCATTTACCAAATTTCAACCCACGCCCACTCCTGTACTGGATCAAAGTGTACTCAAAATACTGTAACTGATTCAGAAAAATGGTTTTTAATCTCAGACTACGAATATCAAAATCTCTGTGTGTGGGACCCTGCCATTGTTGAAAACTACTGAGTTAGACTTATAAAGATTTAAACTCATACCAGAAGGGTGATATGCTTACTGAAATAAGTCAGTCAGAGAAAGAAAATATTGTATGTTACTATTTCTATATGAATCTAAAAAATAAAACAAACTACTAAAACTAATGAATATAACAAAATAGAAATAAATTCACAGATATGGAGAACAAACGAATAGTTACCAGCGGGAGAGGGAAGTGGGGAGGGGCACGATAGAGGTAGGGGATTGAGAGGTACAAACTACATGTATAAAATAAATACGCTACAAGGATATATTGTACAGCACAGAGACTATAGCCAATATTTTATAATAACTTTAAATGGAGTATAATCTATAAAAATTTTGAACTACTACGTTGTACACCTGAAACTAATATAATACTGTAAATGAAAAAAAGATTTAAATCCACCAGATTTAGACTCATGGAGTTGGAGCCCACATCCTCTGAAACATGTGGTTATGCAAGGAGGGTAAACAAACTCAGGGTGTTGTTTAAAATTAATAAGGGCAAAGAGTTGTCTGTTACAGAGACTGACAGTGTAGAGGAGTATTTTAGATGGGAAGTTAAGGACTGGTATTTCTAAAAAGGTGATATTTGAGCTGAAGCCTAAGGCTGAGAAGGCAGTCAGCCAGATCTGGGCAAAGCAGGGGGAACCAAAAAGCCCTAAATTAAATATAATCTTGGTATATCAGAGGAAAGAAAGCCAGCCAGTGTTGGAGAAGTTGGTGGGTCGGTTGCTATAGTCTCTGAGGGTCTTAGTAAGGAGTCTGAACTAAGCACATTGGCACTTATTTCGATGGTAGTAGTAAGGGTTTACTTTTTTCCCCATTCACTCTAAGGTGAGGAAATGAATCACATAGAGAATTTAAGTGAGAATAAGGGAGTCCACCAGCAGTTTATTCAGTTGTCCCAGTGACACATGTGGAGAAGAGGGAAAACAAATAGATTTTAAAATAAGACTAGTAGGTTTTGCTTATGAATTGAATATGGGAAACGAGGAAAAGAAAGAAAAAGAGAGAATGAATGGATCCTTCAATGTTTAAAGGGCCGAACAACTGGGCAAACATGGAGTGGTATGGTTAACTAAGAGTAACAACGTGAACAGAATGTTAAAGATAAATACTTTTTAAAAAAGAAAATTAATGATGGAGGAAGATCTCAAGGTATCAGCTGAAAGAAACATATTCAACTAATGCATGTAAATCAAACTATAAACCATGACAAAATAACACATAAGTCTCTAGGTAATTGCAGATCTGAACTTACAGTTTTTTACAAAAACAATCAAAAAGCAAACACTGATGAATGTCAAAGATAACAACAACTTGTACTGAGAGTTTCAAGACTAAAAATATCTAAAAAATACAGAACTTTTAGGGAGGTTGTTAATACCATAACGACTATAAATCTATAAAACTGTAGGTAGGAATTTCATCAAAGTTATCAAATAGAGAAGGTCATTTGGGTTGGAAATATTTATGAAAAACACTGCCTGGAGAGGAAATTTGAAAAGTTCTTCGTTCCATCTAACCCATCATCTTTCTTCACAAACACACTATTACATATTCATGCATTATGCCTAACTACATTAAGATTATCAGGAAAGAACAAATCAGATTGTACTTTATATTCTTGACAAGTTAACTGAAAACTGCAGAATATATCAACTACTACCTTTAGAAATGTGTTGGCGAAAAGAAAAATTTGCTAAAAGCTTATTTTCCTCTCAGTAGCTAACTTGAAAAAATTAAGAGTAACTGGAAAATGTGGCTTTCAGATACTGATACTTGGCAACATCTGCTAGTTATTCAGAAGTAAAAGAATATTTATAAAATAATTTTTGCAAGTCCAACTTTACAAAAGTTGAAAAAAATGAAAATATCATAAATGTCATGCTCATAGAGATGTACAACAGCTGTTTATAAAATTAAAACAACTAATATATTCCAGGACCTCATCTATGACATTACAAGATTTTGTTTCAAGCCATAAAAAATTACGACTTTATTCATTCAGTAAATACTTACTGAATGCCTACATACACCAGACACTATTCTAAGTACTGAACAAACATAAAATTCTTGTTCTTATAGTTTATATTCTAGTGATAAAAGAACAAAAAATAGTTAAACCCATAAAGAAGAGAAAATAGATAAAAAATATATCCAGCATAATTTCTACATAGGAATTAATTGAGGCTGACATGGTGAAGAGTAAATGACTGGCTACTTTAATTTAGGTCCTAAGGGAGGGACTCTGGTCTGTGTAATTCCTTTATGAAAAGCAAAAGCCAAGCATGGAAGGATCTAGAGAAGAGTATTCCAGGCAGAGGGAATAGCCATGGCAAAGGCTTCAGGCAGAAAAATACTTCACATGTTTGAGATCTAAAAGCCACTGTGGTTGGAATGTCATGGATGATGCAAACTGTATTAGCATCTTAGGGCTGCCATGACAAAGCACTACAAACTGGTGGGTTAAAGATAAAGAGATTTATTCTCTCACAGTTTTGAAGGCTGGAAGTCTGAAATCCGGGTGTCAGCTTGGTCTTGCTCTCCCTCAAGGCTCTTTCTAGCTTTTGATAGTTGCAGGCAATCCCTGGCATTCCTTGGCTGTAGCTGCATCACTCCAGTTTCTGCCTCTATCCTCACATGACCACTTTCTGTCTGTGTGCATCTATGTCTCTGTGTTCAAACCTGCCTCTGCTTATAAGAACACCCATCACTGGTTTTAAGGGCCACCCTAATCCACTATGACCGTATCTTAACTTCATTACATCTTCATTACATGAAGGCATTATTTTCAAATAAGGTCACATTTACATGTACCAGGAGGTAGAACTTCAACTTACCTTTTTGGAGAATACAATTCAACCAACAACAGAAACTAATAAAAATCTGATAGGAATTACATATGAAAACACGACTTCGATTAGGTGAATGTAAACATATTCACAGTTTTCTTTTGTGATAATGCAAAAGAAAAAAAAACTTTTCTCTAAGTAAAACATGTGACCACAGAGTAACACTTTTAACTGTCATCTCATGGGGACTCATTTCTATTACAGGAGATTATACTCCATACAGCTCTTTTGATAACTTAATCCTCTGATCTATCATATTTAAAAACATGCATATTCACTCTGCATATCATTAAAGGCAAGTCAAAGGCAAGGAGACAATCAGTTACATGAAGCTCTCACCAATATTCCTGTTTCTCAAGGGAGATACATGATTTTCCTGGAATTTTGCTATGCAAGCAGTCTCTTACTTGTAAATTCATAATGAGGGCACCTGGAGTGGATATTATTATACTCAGTGTTGAGGATTCTATTCCACAGTAAGGTTCAAAGCTTGTTTCATAAAGCATGTCAAAAACCTGAGTAAAAAAAGCTATTACTCAGGCAGTTAAGATCATGTGATCCAACCCTACTTAGATCAATGCTTCTAAACTCTTCCTGCCTCCATACCATTCCCATCTGCAAGATAGTTCTGTTAAGTAAGATCTCTCATTAGAACTTAAGATTCTCGACTGGAAGGAAGAGAACGATTTTCGTATGGGGCAGGTAGGGGTGGGGAAAAAAGGGACTTGTCAGAATTTCCAGGGAGGTTTAGATAGAGGAAATCCTGTCCCCATCCTCTCTTTGATATCTCACACCCTTTTCACAGGTAAAAATCAATGATTTAAAGTAACCAGTGTATTCATCTATTTTACTTAAGAGTGTCTACATAAAACCCATAATAATAGTGACTAACATTTAGTGCTTACTATGTGTCAGAAACTGTTCTAAGTGTTTACGTTCTTAACTTATTTAATCCTCAGATGGACCCATGATGAGAAAACTAAGGCTCTAAGAGTTTAATTGGCTTATTCTAGGTCACACAGCTAGCAAGTGACAGACATGAGATTCAAAATCAGGCACATACCGGAGACTGTGATGTTCACCACCGTAATATTCTGCTTGCAATTACATGGGAATCTGCAACGACTAAAAACAGAAATAAATAGCCATTATTTAAATATATCATTATTAATTGCTCATGCATGAATACTTTCATATTTAGTCCATTTTGTTTTGATGAGATCAGAAGAATCTAATACTATATTCTCGTGAATATTCAACAGGCCCTTGAAGCTTTCATAGCTCTGATTTGGATGCTGTGAGCTAGGTCCGCACTTCTAGGTTCACTCATCACTTTCAAGAAGTCTTGCCTCAAAATGGTTTCTCATCCTTCCAAGTGGCAACACTTACTTGCTGTTCACTCCAGCAACTTTACTGATTGTATGTTGCTGAACAGCATCCTGATTTTTGAAGCCCACTACATCTGGAAAATGTCAACCGTAACAATAAAAACAACACTAGGAGTCACCTATTTCCACCTTTTTCTAAACTTGCATCAACATACATCTGGGAAGCAGAGTAATTTAATTCATAAGCCCTATTCTCTGGCACTGCAGAGGCTCCTGTATCTGTGTGACAGTTTCCTAATTTATAAAGAAACATGGAAGTATGGTGAGAAATAAATTATAAAATATGAATATCTAAACCCTTGGCATAGTACTTGGCATATGTAAATAATCAATAAATGGCATATGTCAGTTTTATTAACCTAAATGTCTGTCAGAAATAGGTGTTTTGGCTAAATAATTTTATTGAATGTCCACTCTTAAGGTATTCCATAAGAGGAAATAGAAGATGCTTATATTGATTTAATATAAGCATCAATTATTTAAAAATTACTATAAATTTATTACCTATTATTTCATTTATTATTTTTGTACTTTTCTAGCACATTTATCCGTTGACAGAGCTTTTATACAACACATACCAGTGTGTGTACACCCCTCCCCCCACATATTCACGAAACCTGTTTTGACATAGGTCCTCTTACTTGGGTGCTCCTTCCCAAGTCTTAAAAATTGATAATTTTTCCCTACCTAATGAAATTTATCTGTATTTTATCATTTCTTTCAGAACAAAGCTATTCTCTGCTTTCAGATTTGCTGCTTACCAAATCTGGTGAAAACGTTCTTGTTAATAATGTGATGGCAAAATATTCCATCACCTATTTCCAGATCCAGATAACACATAACAGTTCCAAATATACATATAGTGTATTGCTGGTAACCTCTTGGAGACAATGATTTCATATCCATAGTACTTTCCAGAGAAGTGATTTCAATCATAGAGATTTAAAGCCAGCAAAAAGAGGAAATGATAATAAGGTAGGATTAAAAAGGCAATTTGAAGAGGTTGTTAGGATTCTCCGGGATCCTCCAATTTTACCTTTATGAATTCTTTCACTTTAGCAATAATCGTGCCTTTACATTAATTCAATAAAAGCACTTCATACTTCAGGCATTGTCAATATAAAAAGTTTTTGGATTTTCAGTTGAAAATGACAAAGATGTCTTAGTCATTACACACACACAAAATCACATGACTAGCATTTATTACGTGTATTCATTCTTTGAAAAAATATCATGTGAGTGCCACAGTGTTCAAGACATCTTAAGTCACTATGGTGCTCCAGAATATAATATATTCCTCGTGGACAAGGAGTTTACAGCCCAGTTGAGAAAATGAAAGTAAAAAAAGTAAGAAAATGAGTATAAGTACAAGTCAGCTGAGAAAAAGAAAAGTAAAAATTACTTCTTTACCCACACAAGTTGATTTGTGTAGGCAAATATTAAATTATCTGAAACACATTAGAAGGGCTCTGGATAGCTATCAGTTCCCCAGTTTGATATATCCAAATCCCAGTCCTGTTCCGTGCATATGAAAGCCCATTTTGCCTGTATCCTACAGTTCTAGTCTTCCATTCATGTTTCCTCCAAGTGTCTGGCCTTTTCGCTTTCTATCCTTCTAACACCAACTGGATCATCAAGACAATTCTAAATTCTGATCTTCCCTTTTCTGATCTTTATATTTTCAATTGAATCTCAAAAAGCCACATGCACTTTTTCATGACGAGGCAGTTATTTTATTAGTCTTGCTTCGTTAAACAGATGCAAACTCCTTGAAGGCAGGAAGAGTGTCTCTATATTTTAAAATAAAGCTGAGAACATCTTAACAAGTATGTGCATACAGTAAAATTCTGATAAACACATTAATGGAAGAGAAAAGATCAAAGGGCAGCATTTCTTTTACCATCCACATTTTTCCTTATGACTGTTAAGCTTTAATTAACTTTAAAGTTATGCTTCAATATTTTATTTTTCCTGTTAGTAGCACCCAAAATTCACTCAAAATATTAAGGCTAGATATTTTGGGTTCTCATGAATTATTTCTAAAGTAGAATTATAGTGTTATTGGTATGTGACTGAATGATGTAAAATTATATAGCTTGAAGCATATAAGCATAAATAAAAATGACACACATCCATAGGAATATACATGATTCAGTCAATATCCAAGTAGTACCCTAGACCCTACAAATAATACTGATGGTCACGAAGCAGCATTCGTGATATGTCACGCATCAGCGAAAATGACTGCAATCAGAATACCACGCAGTTCAGTTGGCTCTGATCAGATGATGACTATGACTAGCTAAGTTTCAACAGATTTCAGTGGATGGCCTTAGACAAAGGCTGCCGCCACCCGCATTTTCACATGTAACTAGAACACATTCATGTTTTGTAATATTTTCATTTTGTAGCTTTAATTCTGCAAATGATATTTTAATAGAGGACTGTTCCATTAGTAAACAGACTGGTCTTGCTGACACATCTTTCCTTTTAAAATATACTTTGGCTGAATTCTAACCAAACCATTTTGAATGCAAAAGGGATGCTTTTCAAGCCAGATGGTTTATCTAATAGGAATGTTTTCTGATTAGAGAAACAGCAGTAGACTCATGATCACAGCAGGTGCCAAACTGGTCCTGTAGTTTACATGAATTTGCAACTGAACAAGTCATGAACTAAAGGGATTCTATTTTATAATGTGCCACAATCTATTCAGAGAGGAAAGGAGAATGTAAAAGATGCTACCATATCAGATGCAGTTCATTTATCATTTCTTGATATGAATGTGGCCATTACTGCATTTGTGATAACAAAATGTATTTGTATACTAAATTTCTTGAGCATATTGTGGAGACTATTAATAAAATTTCAAAATCATAAGAATTTGCAGAGTATTCTATGATGGTGCAATAATCCAAAATATAATTTTTAATCTAAATAATTAGGAGTCTTTTTATTTTAAAAGTATCACTGTTTTTCTTTCTCATTGTCCTTATTCCTTGCACCTGTATTTTCCCTTTGTTTCGATAAGAACTTTTTCCATGTACTGGTAATCAGCGAAGCAGAATATTATTGGCTGGTAGGCCCAGTTGTGCCTAAGTGCGCATGCGAGAGAACCTCCTACGTCCCACAGGCATGGTATGGGGATGCAGGTTCCTGAACAATGGCATTATTGCCTGTTAAGATAGTATAAGTTGCTTCTGGGTGCTGACATGACTACTGGGGACACAAAAGGCAGTGAGCACACAGACCCACACTCTGACTCAGGTATGTCTCGTTCCCAGTGGTTTGCTAAGAGAACCTAACACCGAAGCACTTGAGTGAGGTGTAAGAGGCCAAGTGTTTTGTCACATCCACCCATCTACTTTCTTACCTCATTTACAGCATCCACTCTGTTTAGCTGCTGCTTTGGAAGAAAATCAAAGTAAAGTAACCTAGAATTGAGTCCAAGCCATCATTCTCAGTCATCCTCACCCCAGGCAAATCCCATAATCTGTTCTAGAACAGTTGGTTAAACAGTAGAGACTGTGGGTACCTGGAACTTGTTCAAATCAGAGCTGCATTACCAGAATAATCATAATTTCCTAATTATTTTAGCAATTGCGTAATTTTAACAATATAATTATCTAAATTAATCCTCTCTAAAGATATTAAGCAAGGGTCAAAATATGTCTAAGTTTATGTTAAAATTTGAGAACCTATTTTTGAAATAAAATGATCTGGCAAGTTTTTTTTTTTTATACATATGGATCTCACATTATAGGAATCTTCACTACAGCAAATTCCTGTACCTTGTATCATTTCCTATAATCAAACTCCTTTAGAATTTAGGACTACTTATTATTCTTACCACTTGTTTTGGCAATTATTCCCACCCCAGACTTGAAATCCTATACTACATAACTATTTGATGTAGAAACTTTTGGTTTTTTCAGGTTGGCTGTAAGTATTAACAGTACAAACAACATATCATCCATATTCTGTTCAATTCATTCATAATTCTGTATTATGCAAAACTGACTATTAATGTGCTTATTTTATTAAATTTGTTAGGTTGCTTAAAGGAGGAAGAATTCTGTTGAAATAGAGGGACTTGCTTTTGACTCTGCTCAAGTTCTAGAAGTCTGCAATAAAAACTGCTCCAGCACTAAGTAATATTATAGCATCTTAAATCCTTGCCTTACTGAATGAATGAAGTGACCCATAACCTGCACTTCTTTTCTTTTAAAATGGTTTCATCTCTTCTGTGGCTTAATGTTTCTCAAACAGAATAAAGGTGTACAAATGTATTCTAATAATCTATAAGTTCTCACTGAGAATAGTTTAATTTTCCTCTTCACTTTAAGAGTATTCTAATAATTCAGATTACAATACTCTAATGTTTTATATATATATATATATATGTATATATAAAAGCACATACCAGGTCACCTGGAAGATCACTATAAACAAGGGCTGCCATGGGATTCCAGGGCCTGCACTGCATATCAGTTTAGAAATGAGTCGGTATCATGAGGGAATGGATGATTGGTCCTGAGAAAATGAGAAAAAGAACACAGGTAGTTTTAGAGCCACAATTTTATGATCTTTCTCCATTTATGATATGCTTACTTAAGAAGTCAAGCCCAAAATGATGCCAACTTTTTCTGTTCCAATAAAGTTTTCATAGTAATGTGAATGGAGAAAAACAGAGGGAGAACTGAGTCACCACGTGGAGTGCAGTAGGGCCCACGTGCCAAACTCAAAAGACCCTATGTCACATCAGGTAGTGCCATATTCATCCTCCAAACACTGATTTAGTTTCTGCAAAATAACAACATTAATTCCATTCGATGGTAATTCAATTTTTAATACTTTAATTATGTCTTGGAATAAACTAAAGCTATATGTAAAGGGTGTATATCTAGTTATATGTTTATTCAGATATATAATAAAAGTGATTTAAGCCATTAATCATGGTCTAGAAATATACTTTTCATCCTTTGAGGGGATTATTTGCATTTCTCAAGTGTAAGAAATGCCAACTATGGCCTATGTGTACTCTTTATAGTTTCTGGGCATTTATTACAGTGATGAGGCAGGACACAAGGACACAAGGGTCAATTCAGTTCAGGAGTGAGCAAATGTTTTCTGTAAAGAGCCAGATAGTACATATTTTAGTCTTTAGAGTACATATCATCTCTGTTGCAGCTACTCTACCGTTATAGCAAAAGAAGCAGCCATAGACAAAAAGGACATGAATGGACCAATGTGCCCCAACAAAACTTTATTTACAAAACCAGGCATTGGGACAGATTGAGTCTATGAGCTGTAGTTTGTTCACCCTCAAATTAGTTTAGCGGCCTCAGGATATGGTATTAATAATATATTTCAAGGACAAATTACCTATTATCCCAGCTTCTCAAAAGGGGAACCTAGTACCACTAGCATAGTTCTCCAAAAGAAAACAAAACCACACAAAATGTTCCAGTTGTTTCTTACTTTAACCTAGAAATGGCTTATTATTTAGAAAGGTTGAACAATTCCACCTGAAGTAAAAAAGATAAGGTTTGCATAGCTTAAAAAATTTGACCGCAGCATAAATTAGCTATTTATACCTATTAAATAACTATTTTATAGTAGCTAATAACTAAATAGCTATTTATACCTATTAAATATTTAAAAAGAAATGATCACCATTACTAAAGCCAGCATTTCATTTTCCTCTCTTCAATATAAATTTTAAGAAAGTTTCAGGATTATGTTCTTATGAATGTGCCTACTTCTTGGAAGAAACAATGTGGTAAGGTAACAAACCAGCTTTCCAATGTCATCACAGATGTGTCTAATGCATTCTAAGTACCTTGGGTTCTGGACCACGCATTTCACATCTTTTGAACAATGATTACCTTCAGAGAGAATAAATGCACATCAAGTACTTTCCTTTTTTGCTAACTGAAAGCTATTAATTGAAAAGCAATACACAAATAACCAAGGAAAGTAAATAATTTTAAAAAATAGGTTTTGATATTAAATGACTAATCTAAATATGCTATGAAAATCTGATCAATTCTTTTAGCAAAATAGGAAATTTTCTACTCATGATACATCTATGTAATTATAAGAAAATTCTAATATTTTGAAGAAATCCAATGAATGAAATATATCATTACAATTTAAGCAATTTTATAGTAAAGTTAATTTGTTGTGTTTACTAACGTACATGATCATATTGTTTACAAAATAGACAAAAAATAGCAAATAATTTCCATCAAGGTCTAACAATTATTATGTCCATCCAGTTAAATTGTGATGTTTAACTTCTCTATTTTTTAAATTTTTTGCAGAAGACTGTAATTTTCTGATATGTCATACTCATTTTTCTTTATTTCCTCTACTGTTCCCTTATTCTGTTTATTCCTTCATTCATCTTTCTCCTCTGTTAAGTCATTTATTTATTCATTCTTCTTTGATTCATTTCATTGTCCAACTTTTTAAATCATTTTACATTGAATTAAGCCTTAAGGGTATTTTTGTGGTCATTGTGTTTCTGGTATGTTGCAACTGATGACTGACATAGAAAGCAATCATGGATAGAGTGTTCAATGGCATAATAACAGCTGGAGAATCTAACCTTATTGGGGAAGGATGTGAAGGGTGTCAGGCTTCCAGTCTCACTGGCCTACTATTTAAAATAAGTAACCTTAAAAGACATGACTTCTCTTTGAAAACATTTAATAATACAGAAGTGTCTAAAATGAAAGTAAATTTTTCATACCTATCCCTCCAAGCTCTTATACACTAGTTATAATCTGAGTACACTGATGTGTACAATTCAGAATTTGCACATTCAAGTATTTATATGTAGGTACATGTATATATGAGTGTACATTTGCATGTATAGGAAAAATACACAATATTACCTTTATTTTTACAAAATTAAACCTATGTATATTGCTCTGCAATTAGCTTTTTTCTCTACTTCACGAACATAATGGCATAACTTGCACATCAGTGCATCTTATTTTTATAGCAGCCAGCTACTCCAAACTGTAAATATACCTCTCTTTATTAACCTATTCCCATATAAATAGAATATAAGATGATTTCATTTTCTTTCTTTCCTAAGAATGATACAATAATAAAGAGCTAAGTGGGAGAATTTCTATAGAAGTAAATCCTGCAAGTGGAATTTTTGACTCAAAGTGTTTGCGTATTTCAAATGTTGGTATTAGAAGGTACTTTGTCTTTCAACTTACTTTTCCATCAACTATGTATGTTCTCCCACACTGTCATACTCATTAATCATTGCTTTAAAAGAAAAAAGTAAACTCAATAGCAAAATTTTGAATTGTATTGTTTTCAAATCCATTTCCTTATCACCAAAATGTTTGATTTTTTCATATGATTTTTGCTGTTATTTCTTCTCCTATGAATTACTTTAACTTTCTTTGTTCATTGCTCTGCTATGTTTTTTAAATATTTTCTCACTGATTTCATAATTTAATATATAATTACCTTTAATCCATAGTTTACTATACTATGTTGACTGTCAATAGCAACTAATTATGGCTGCAGTTATCCATAAATAACTTTAAAAATAATTATATATTGTTATATTTGTCATGATTTTATATTGTTTCCAGGCTGTATCTCTTGAATAGGATAGTATATTAAGTCCAGATAATAAAACATTCTATTAATATTTTCCTAATATTTTGCATGCAATTATTCTGATCTATTTAATGAGTTTGGAGTACATTTATTTTATTGTTGCATATTATATATATATATATATATATATATGGAGAGAGAGAGATTGATGATTGATTGACTTACTTTAAGAAACTGGCTTATGTGATAGTTGAAGTTCAGCAAAATCTGTTGGGTAGGCTGGTTGGCAGGAGACCTAGGGAAGTTGCAGGTTGAGTCCAAAGGTGGTCTGTGGGTATAATTCCTCCTTTTGGGGAGTTCAGGTTTTTTTTCTAATAAGTTGATTCAATTGATTGTATGGGGCCTGCCCACATTATGGAGAGTAATCTGCTTTACTCAAAACTTTACTCATCTAAAAACACCTTCACAGAAACATCTAGAATAACTTTTGAGCAAATATTTGGGTGTCATGGCCTAACCAAGTCAACACATAACGTTAACCATCACAATTATGTTAAGATTTAACGGCTGTCCATAGAGTGAATTATCACAGCTCTATTTGTAGAACCCAGGGTAGGAAGCTGTAGAGCTGCTCCCAGCGGTTTTGGACTGAGTAAACCCCTAGTGTTCTTGGGTCTTTCATGTGCAAAGAGATGTAAAGAAGGATTCCACCCATTTAATTATAAAAGGCAGGTGTGGCTTCAGCTCGTAAATAAAAAGAACAACAACAATAAGAATTATGCTCCACTTCCTGAGGGGTAAGTATCTCCATGTATTATTTGGAATTCAATGAAAAATATTTGTCACTTCTCCCTTATTTAAATAACTTTTATATTTACTTTTTTTTTCTTTCTTTGTTAACTTCTTAAAATTCCTCCAGAAATATCATCAATCAAGCAAAGCTGAGTTTATGAGATCTTACGCAGTAAGGAAGAATAGCACGTCAGTAGAGTACAGGTGTGGTGACTTAGACAGGGAGAGCCGGCGGAGGCGGGGGTGGGGGGGGGGTGTGTTATCAGGTTTTAGCTCCTGAGCCGAACGATTTTAAAGTGAGTCTTTCCAGGAGGGAAACTGGCTGGGATTTGGTAGGATTTAAAAAATAATAGTTTTGGATTGATGGGCACCATGAAATGAGTGTCTTGAAATGAGTATTGTTAAGCTATTAGTCTTGATTAAAAAGCTGTTTTAGCTGGTTCACAGTCTTGTCTTTGAAGAGCAAGAATTTCCTAGAGCAAGTAACTGACTTATTTTTTCTTGTTCTCTGTATTGTTCTATTGAGGGACACGAAAATATGCTTAGATCCAGTTTTATTTAACACAATGACCACAAATTGTGTCAGCTTTGGTTCTCATTTTTTTCATTCATTTTGTTGTTTTGCTAGATTCTTGAGGTGAATGCAAATTTCACTTGTTATCATGCTTTTTTTAAAAAAGCATTTAATGCTATACATTTTCTTTTGAGTATGATTTTAATATGTGATATGGTATGTAGTGAGATTCTATAATCTATAATTTCAGTTTTGATTTCCTCTTTAACACAAATAACTGAGAAAAGTATTTTTATTTTCAAAACATTAATTCATTTTGGTTATTTTTGCTTTTAATTTCTAATTTTATTCTATTGTCTTCCATTATTGTAAAATATACAAATCTTTCTTGCATTTTATTGATTTTTTTTAACTAATATAAGTATTTTGGAAAAACTTCTATGTTCTTTGTTTACTGAAAAAAATTTAATCTATTAATTTGTGAAAATCTATTTCTGATAGTTTAGCTTTATATACTTTGTAGCTGTGTTTTTCAGTACCTACACGCTTATGATGGCTAATCTTCCTGATAGACTGTACATCTTGCCTTTTGGATCCAGTATTGCTCCTCCAGCTCCGTACTTCACCTTTGCTAACTAGCTCACCACTGCTTGTACTTAGGGTCCCAGATGGACTCTCAGGAAAACAGCTCCTTTGTCTTTTGGTATTCAGCCTCTAATTTTCCATCTGCATGTACTCAGAATTCTCCACAGGACAAGCTGTTGTTTTCTAGAACAGTCAAGTCTCATCCTATTAACAAAAAAAAAAAAAATCAGAAAATGTCAGTCTTCAGAGATGTACTACAGTGACCATATTTTTCATTATTAAACAGAACATATTTACTGCTTTTAATTAAGGGTCTGAAATAACTTTTCTGATATGGAGTTTGGTTTTTTATTTACAAAGTTAAATGATTCAGTCAAGTGATATTTTTTCTGGAATAAAATAATCTGTCTTAAAAATATGGCTGTTTATTTCAAAACAGAAGCTCACTTTGAAACATCACTAGAGTTATTGCAGGTTCTGCTCCCTCCTTCAAGATTTCAAGATTCTAGGGGCTACATCAAAGTTCAACTGCAAAGCAAACAGGCATATACTCCCAGAAATCTCTGCAAGAAAGCTGTCCACAGCTTTACCTAAGCCCAGGGGAGAAACTTAATATAATAAATGAGGTCAGTCATTAGAGGCAGGTGGCACCTGGTTGAGTCCTTATTGTTCTGCCATTTACTGTGAGACCTTGAGCATTTTACTAAATTTCTTTACAACTAAATTTACTTGAATACAAAATAAGACTAATACTAGAATTTGTCTTATACCACTGTTGCCAGGATTAAATGAGATAAAATCTGGAATGTGTTTTGCAAGAGCTTGGCACAGAGTGAGGGCTCAATACACGATAGCTATTATTAGTAATGGAAGCTCAATCCTGAGATAATAAATATATGCATGGCTTGCATACATTGTTTCAGGGATCATTACCTTTCCCCTAGGCAGAGATCACTGTTACACCTAGAAGCAAGGGCCAAGGACCCATCAGAATCTGGGAAAGTACATGGAGTAACAGAAGACAGGGTACAGGAAGCTGAGTGATCCACTTAATTCTGATGGATGACATGTGTCTGGCCTAAGGCTATTTTTAACAGACCAGCAAAACCGCGGCAGATCTTACTCTGTAGCCTCTTAAAAGCACTGCCAGCACCTGCCAGGCTCCGGGACCAATAGGAACTTTGTGTAAAGGTATTTGTTATCCTTACTGGTGAAGGATTGCTCTTTAATTATCACTTAAATCCCTTGTCATGTTATTTAATAATATGCTTAATTCTCATTATCCATCTACCATTATAATTGCAAACAGTACTATATATATATAGATACATACATATGTGTGTGTGTGTATATATATATATATATAATATATATATATTATATATATATAGTGCTAGATACTCATTTTCTTTGTTATACTCCTTAAGTTTCTGAGAATTTTCTGCTGCCTCATGCCAGCAAGGTGAGTCAGCAAAGTGACCATATGTGTGTACTGCCAGAGTACCTTATCCCTGCTTTATCCTTGTGAGAATAAAAAGAATATGGCTGCTACTTTACTTTTGTCTTCCAAATTTTGTGAAAAATGTCTTTATTACCCATCTAGAACTATTCAGTGAAGAGAATTTGGGTAAACATAAAATTCCAAGATTAGCTCAACTGACTCAATACAAACACACTAAACTCTAACTGGATGTGTTTGGGTACCTCAACTCAATATCTCTAAACATTATCTCCTGATTCCTATTATTTTCTGCCCTCAAGTTTTTTGTCTTCTGATGTTCCTTATGAAATGGCACTACCACTTACCTAGTTGCTCAGGATTAAAATGTTATAATCACATTTCATCCTTCTATTTCTCAGATCTCATATCAAATCCTTCTGTAAACACTATTCAGAGCTAAGGTAATCAGTGCTACCTTGGGTGTATGTTCTCATTTTCACTCTTCTCACCACCTGCATCACCAGCCCAAATGACATCATCATATCTAACATGGGCACCTTCTACAGCCTCCCAGCTTTCCTCATGGCTTACTGCCTTGCATTTCTCAGTCTATTCTCCACATAGTAGCAGGAATGACACTTGTAAGTGGCAAATCAGATAATGTTACTTCTCTGGTCAAAACGCTTCTGAGATTTCCCATCACACTAAGAATAAATTCCTCAGTTCTTCCTATTGCTTAAAAGTCACTATTTGACCTCGTCTCTAGTTTTCTCTGTGTCATCATTTCCTACCATTCTGCTACTTGCCTACTTCGCCCTAGCCACAGTAGTCCCCTTGCTATTCCTTAAATATTCTGAACACACTGTTTTCTCAGGGCATTTGTACTTGCTATTGCCTCACCCAGAAATACTATTTCTCCAAATACTTGCACGGCAAGCTCACTTATTCCCTTCATTCAGATTTCTGTTCCTATATCCTCTTACAGAGAGTAGCTTTTCCACTTATATCTCCACTCCTGAGAGGTTTTTTTTTTTTTTTTTTCAAAATAAGTATCCATATGTGTGTAACCTATTATCCTGCTTTATCTTCCTTCATAGTGCTACCAAGCACTCCCCAATGTTTTGTTCTACCTATTTTTTATTTTATTATCATCTGCTCCTCCCCATACTAGAATGTAAGCTCCATGAGAGTGGGGCTGGGTCTGTACTATCACTTTTCAGTTCCCAACACAGCTTGCCTTATTGTAGAAGCTCATTAAATAAATCTTCTGTTTATTAGTAGGTATAGGTTTGTTTTCTCTTTGTATTAATTAGAGTATGTTCTGCTAAGGAGCCAAATAGAAACTCTGTGATATAGAACTGATTCAGAGTCATAGCTAGATTTATTTTTGCAGCTTGTGCACTTCAGAATGCCAGGGGCACCCCTGGAATTCACATTACATAGAAACTCTGCAGCTACCCACACTGGCTCTGGAAACAAGAAAGAAGAAAGGATTGGACAGAGACCCAAACTGAGACTAACAGAGAGGACCAGGGGAAACTGATAAATTTTGGGCAGGTAGAGTAACAGCATCATTAAGTACATTTTTGATGATACTATCAAACAGGAGCTAATACCAGGGACCATGATCTTTACTGAAGTCATTATTTTCCTAGAGAGGTAATGTATAATAAATGCATAATTTAGGCCACTAAAATGTGTGTGATTCATATTTAATAAATAGAATTTGTCAACTGAACAATATCATGGCAAGTAGATAAGGTTAAATAATATGTGAAAAAGAATTTATGAAATGTATACGGAGGGATAAAGAGAAATGGCAATAACTAATATAAAACTAAACAGATTCATAGTACTTCTCTTGGTATCAGGAATTTTGTGAATATGGGAAGCTTCAGGAAAAGATAAATGCTCTGTATTTTTTTTTTTCATCCATCCCCATGCAATGAGGTGATAGAGATTTTAAATTGAAATGCACTTGAAGTTATCAGGACAGAGGAGTCATCAATTTTAAGATCTTTCCCTCTTTTTATTTCTACTGTTCCTCCAGTCATTTTATGCCCTGGACCATTTAACTCCCTCTTTCTTAGGTCTCTATCACTCATCTTGGCTCTCTCTAACTTCTCTATCCTGACACTTCACCTCTGCTTTCCTCCTGTTAAACCCACTACAAAGCCCACAAATCATGGCCTCTCGGGAGTCATTTATCTTCCATACTTCAGTTTCATCATCTATAAAATAAAAATACTACCAATCTTTTATGTATTTTACAAATATAGTATGGCATAAAGCAAATAATATATGTGGAGAATGATGGAAGATGTTATGAGAATATCTGAAGGCAAGGAAAGTAGAAGAAGCTAGATCACCAAAGAAGCTGTCACTAATAGAGGAACAAGGCCAAGCAGGAGTCGAAAGAAAAGATAAGGAGCCAAAGGTGGGAAGCCGATGATGAAGGTACATAATAGCTTCAGGGAACAGTATGGAAATTAATGGGACAAGTTGTGAAACTGCAAGATAAGCACAACAAAATATAATTTTTTGGCTCATCAGGGAGAGTTAGGCACTGTGATAAGCTAAATATATGTTATTATTTATGTACATTGGCAATTGCTTAGTAAAGCCAAGGTCTGGCTTATTTAGAGTGAGTTATGAATTAGAATTAAGTAATGATTGCTGTTGCTGTGTTTGTGTTTAAGTGGAATTGCATTATGATTAGGCTAATAGAATAAGACGTAAGTACAGAATCTATTGAGGGCTCAGCCTTTGACTTTTATCACAGGAGTGAGAAAATGAGCAAGAAATAATAGGCAATTAAAGTCTACCAACTACTAATCCCAGGAGTTTCTTATGCAACAGCCAACAGTAGAGGTTGTTCAGGACAGAAACATGGATGATCAGCGTAGAAGACTGTCTGCTAGCCTAAGGCTATGACTTGCTCTATATGCTTCTCAAATCGGAAGGATTTGGTATACCTCTCTCAGTAGAATACATCTGAAGAAATCCCAAGGAAAACTGAGGAAAGCTGCAAATGTCAGATTATGATATAAACAGATCTCTTGATTCTTTTAGAATTAGATGTTAATGAGACTTCAGACTACTTTCTTCCCCAGGGAGAAAATCACTAATGCAATTTCTCTAACTCATTTTGGGACTCTGGCTAATCTTAATTAGAAGGATTATTCTAACTATATTTCTGCATTTACTTAGTTATCCAGGCTTTGAAGTGCGAAGAAGTAAATTCCAAGTCAGTAAATTAAGATCATTTTTCTATTTCTAATCTATGTGCAATATTGATTAGATGAAAAAACTGTATCACTATTATGCCAAGGATTCACATCATAAACTCCCAGAATTTGGAATCTTTTCTTTTATTGTTACTTATTCATTTTTTCCTCTCTGGAAAAGAATTTTAAAACAGCTTAACAGCAAACTCCAAATATGGCATTAAAACGGAAAAATTCAGAGTTACATTTTTTGTCTGTCTTGTAGGAAGTAAAAGATTCATAACGGAAAAAAATCAAGTAACTAAATGTGTTAAGTTTTACTGGAAAATTTGGTTTTATTATATACTATTTACTGACATGGAGGAACCTACAGAGGAGGTCCACCTGGTATAGAGATCAAGCTATTTTCTATGTTATCACAAGATTGTGAACATTTTCTGAATTAATTTAATAGGTCTAGTAAAAAGGAAACCATTGTTTTTTCTGGGAAATATGTATTGTATTAAATCTTAGATTTCTGTTTTGCTATGTAAAACTGAATTAATATTTATTTCCACTGATTCATTCACTCAACAAATATTTGCAAAGTAACTGCTATGTACCAAGCACACTCTCGGTAATGGAGATGGAGAAAAAGACAAGAATAACAATGTCCCTGTTCCTGTAGAGTTTTTTTTTAGTAGTGGAAAGGATAAAATAGAATAGATAGAAAATAGATAGATAGATAGATAGATAGATAGATAGATAGATAGACAGACAGACAGATAGATAGAAAGAATAAAAATGCCATGATAAAAATAAGGAGATAGAATGGAGTTCCTAGTGGGTTACTTCAGATTTGATGGTCAGAGAATCTATTTCTGAGCATATTATCCATAAACTTTGACCTAAATTACAAGATTTGGAGAAAAATACTCTTATCAGGGAAGTGACAATGACAAACTCTGAAGACAGGAATGAGCTAGATTTTAGAAAACAGGAGAAAAATTATGATCAGAAAAAAGCAAGCACAATGGAGAGCTGTATGAGCATGGGGGCTAGGCAGAGACTAGGTCACACTGGTCTTCACTGGACAGGGTAGGAGTTTGATTTTATTCTGTGTTCAATGTTGTATCCATTGTGTAACAATCCACTCCAAAATTTAATTTATGTTGCTCTCAAATCTGCACTCTTTCATGCAGCATCAGCTGAAAATTTGTTCAACTGAGGGCTGAAATATCAAAATGACTTACTCACATGACTGCCAAGTTGGTATATCAGATATGACCTATCAGTCAGATAGGTCCCTGCAGGCCAGGGACCTACGTTCTTCTTCACATGACCCTCTCCACACTGGCCTCTTGGGATTATACAAATATAGTGAACTAGACAGATGTAACACGCTTTATGACCTTCTGTCTCAAAGCCATATAGCTTTGTCATAATCCTGCTCAGATTTAAGGGAAGAGAATAGCTCTTCATCAGAGGAGTATCAAAGTCATACTGTAAAAAGAAAAAGTGAGCTAGGAGGTCCGGTTACAGCCAAATTTGAAAAGTGCAATCTGCCACAGTTTGTCTTTAGACTACAACAATTTATATCCCTCCCACATGCAAAATAAATGTATTCTCTTCCCCAAGACTGAACAGTCTCATTCCAAAATTACATCAGCTCAAAGTTAAGAATCTTACAATCCAAATCAGATCTAAGTATAGGTGATACTCTTTGTGTGCAGTTCCTCAAACACAGCTCTTTGAGCACTCTTTTTAATGATGTGCTATCTTGTGACACATTTGGCCTAAAGAGCCAATTTTTCTAGGTCTCCAAATACTCAAAGTAAAATTATGAGACAGGCATTGGATAAATGCTATGGACACTCCCATTAAAAGTGACAGGAAAGTAGCAGGCACACAATGGTCACTGGTCCACATCAATTCTGAAATTTATCCAGGCACATGTTGCCAGTTCTTTGATTAGAGCTCAGTCCTACTCTCTGGAAATTATTCTCCATGGGTCTTGGCTCAACTCAATCCTTCCCTCTTGAGCCCACATTTCTTTTCCCTAAGGCTTCTAAACCAATTTCCTGCTTGTAAGATCTGAGGGTCCAGAACCCCTTCTCACATGGTTTTATTTCCTCTTCCTTTTATTACAAGCAGATATATTATTTCTGTATATTAATTTATAATTCATTCTATCAGACAAAAGATATAAACCCGAATCTTTTCCAGATAAGCCATTCCCTTCCTCAACTTCACTATGAGACTACTATGGGATAACATCCTCAAGATTCTTACTCATCTTACTGTATAACAAAGAGTTCTGCAAATTACAATATTATGATCATTAAAAGGCTTTGTTTGAAAGATTCTATGAGGTACTATTTCAGATCTCTCTGAAGGTCTTAATAATAGATTTTACATTAAAATCATCTTTTCCCTTAAGTCATTCCTTAATTTGAGTATCATCTGCCACCTAGAGAGACTTGGGAAGAGAAAAATACTTATTTTGAAACTAAGAAAGTTCTAGATCCTGAAAGAGTTCTCTTTTTAGCCCATTTGTTTCTTCTAACATTATACCATAGGAAGTGAAAGAATCCAGATGATACTTTCAATATTCTGCATGACAATTCCCTTAGTGTGATCATTGAGTTCATTGGAACATTTCCTATCTTCCACGTTACTTCAGGTAATAATGTTGCCAAAATACCCACCACTACAAAACATCTTCCAATCACATTTTCTTTATTTTCTTTTGAGCTGTCAGAGACAGACTCCTCAAGATTATTTAGGCTTTTGCTAACACTTTTCTAATGCCCTTCTATCTTCCTGATATGGCCTGTCCTAAAGCCAGTGCTACATGTTTTGGGGTTTTTACAGTAGCATTCCTCTTTCAAGCACCAAAAAGCTGGTGTCAGTTTTTTTATTATTATTATTATTATTATTATTATTATTATTATTATTATTATTATTATTACTGTATAAAAAATACTATCCCCAAACTGTGACTTAAAATAGCAACAAAAATTTCCTTGTCTCATAATTTTGCAATCTCAGTAGAGCATTCTGTGTTTAGCCCATCTTTATTCCAAATGTCAAGATGGCTCATTCACACGGCTGGCAAATTAATACTGGTGATTGGCTGTGAACTTAGCTGGGACCAGAGGGTTTCAATTGCTTTTCATATGGGCCTCTCCATAGGCTGAATGGGGTTATTCAGGCATGAGAACCAGGTTCAAAAGCAAGTGCCCCAGGAGAATCAGGCATGGTTTTATCCAATCTTACACCCATAGCATCACTTCCACTGGAATCATAGGTTCAAAGGGAGGGTATGTAAACTCCTACATTTAAGTGATAGAAGTATCAAGTCACATTAGAAGAACAGAATGTGGGAGCCATCTTTGGAAAACAAAATTTGCTCACATGAGAAGACACTGAATGGTTTTGAAACAGATTGGTAATGTGATCTAGTTTTTGTTGAAAAAGATCACTCTGGCTAGCATGTGGAAGATAGAGTAATGTGTGGTAAGACTGGAAAGAGGAAGACTGTTAAAGAGGTTATTTCCATAGTTTAGGAAAGATACAATGGTATCTTGAACTCAGGAGAAGAAGAAGAGATGATGAAAAGTTTGGAGAAATGTTGTAGAGGTGTAATCATTAGAAATAGATTAGATGCAGTCATTGAGAGAACAAGATCTAAATTTTGTGCTTGAGATATTGTGTGAATTATAATTCTATTTACTGAGATGAGAAAAACTAAGGAAAAAGTTTTATGTTCTGTTTCACAGGGAGAAAGAGCTCAGCTTTGTATGTGTTAAGCTTGAGTTCTTATTAAATATCTAAGTGGCCATGTTAAGCAGGCCATTTCATTTATATGCCAGAGGAGACAACAGAGATAGAAATGCAATGTGACAGAGGAGAGAGAGTCATCTACATATAAATGCCATAGGCTATGATGAAATAAAGCAATTCAGATAGTGTATAGAGAAAAGAAGGAGCACCTCAGGATCCTGGAACACAAATATTAGGATGCTGGGCACAGAAATAGAGGCCAATGAAAGAGAATTAGAAAGAGCAACTAGTGAAAAAGGGGAAAACCAGAATGTCCGTTATTATAGAAGCCCAAACAAGTGTTTCTCTTACTATAGCTATGTAATAAAAATACTCCAAAGCTGAAGCCACTTAAGTGTTTCTTCTGCTTCTTCTTTTTTTTTTTTTTTTTTTTTTTTTTTTTGCTTGCTATAAATCAGTAATTTGAGCAGAGCTCTACTCTACTCCATTTTACAAAATACCAGCTAGGGCAGTTTGGGGCAACAAGCTAAAATCATGGGAAATCTTGCTTCCTTATATATCTGGCCCCTGTACTGTAAAGACTTATAGCTGGGAGCTGGAACAGCTGGAGTTCCTACAGCATCTTACTGTCATTATGTAGTGCCTCCATGTAACTGCTCCAGAATGTTAGCTTTGGGGTAGCTGGACTTCTTAGATATCTACCCAGGGCTCCCAAGGTGTGTGTCACAAGATAGAGAGAGCCAAATAGAAACCACATCACTTTTTATTACCTACACTCACAAGCTACACAACAATAAATCCACCACATTTTATTGGTCAACACCCTTTTGAAGATCTACTAAAGTTCAAGGGGAGAAAACAAATACTCTATTTCTCAATGCAAGGAAGGAAACAGACTCCATTTCTCAGTGACATTTTCTTGGGAGAAAATGTGAGAAGTGTTAGTGCAACCACCTTTGGAAAATATAATCTGCCACAATAAGTAAAGGATATCAAGTGAGGTCAGCAGCATTGGATTCCTTTAAGATAGCTAGTAAATCGAGAGTGAACACTGGATGTGGTAACTGTTAGATGCCACTGATAACCTTGGCATGAGCAATTACTGAGGAGATAAGAAGATGAAAATCACATTGGGGAGGGGGAAAAAGAATAGATATAGAGAATGAGAATAATGACTATGGATGACCTTGAGAAAGTCTGCTGTTGAAGGGAGATACAAAATACAGTAGAGGCTGGAGAGGTATGTATGTTCAAGGGAAGTCTTTTCAAAAGACAGGACATATTAGTATGCTTATGGAAGTGGTTTAGGAGAAAGAGAAAGATATTGATGATGCAAACAAAAATAAAAAGGGGAGGGAGGTGGACACAAAGTCTTTGAGATGGAAAGAGTACCAGGGGTTCAGAATACAGTGGAAGGGGTTGGACTTTTATGGGAGAGTGAACTCTACTCATAGCCATAGGGAGGTTAGAGGGTATAAGTAAAGATGACTATTTACTAGTTCAGTAAAAACAAATTATGGTTTTGTGAATATACTAGGAGAAAACCCAGCCAAAGAAATTAGCCAAGTCATTTTTGATTCATGTATTTTTAAGTTTAAAATTAAGGTAACAGCCACTGTAGGCAAGCTCATACAATTATTCCCTCATTTTAATCATGTCTCTCCCTCTGATGATCTGAAACAAGACTCCACTCTTCTCCAATTTAACTCATCTTCACTCTACTAACTCTTTAGTTCCTGCATTTCTCCAAATTTTAGCTGAAAGAATACTAATTGGGAGTCAGCCAAATTAGATCTTAGTCCTTAGTCTACTACTGATTTAGTTAGTATTGACAACTCAATTTTGTTGGCCTTCAATTTCTTCTTCATTTGGAATGCAATTTTTAGACCACATGATAATGGTGGTAAAGATAATATCTTGGATTTATATATCAATGGAAAATTTTAATATTTTTGGATACAGCTCTTTTTGCTCTAAATTATTATGCTCTAAGATAAAGTAGAAATCTAAGATAAAACTAAATTTATAGTTCTCAATACTATTTTAACATCATATGCAGTATATTTTTTACAATATGACTTTGTAATAATCTTGTGGTTTATGTGTGAATGTGTAAATGTTTAACTTTCACCATTAGGTTGTCTCATAAAACCATAAAAATTTGCCTTTTCTCTCTCTTTTTTCCTTCTTCTCTTTAAAGTCCTGAAAGTCCACAGCAGACACATATTGTAGGGTTAGTAATGATAATAAAGGCAATGTGTCATTATTTTTGATAATGATGTCACTTTGTTTATGTCCAGTATTCTTGTAAGTATTTAAAATAGGTCATTTCATGCTAACAATAATATAAGATAGGTACTATTTCTGCAGCAATTAAAATTAAGTACAGAAAGGTTAACGAAGGTCAAAGTGCTAGTAATTCTAAATGCCAAGTCCATAATCTTGACCAGTAATCTAAACTGCCTCTCCTCTGATGATGGTGAAGTTAATGATGATGATGGTCAAGAAAATGATGCTGAGAATTGTGTAGCTGAGAGTTAATTAAATAAGTGAGGTTTAATTCTAAGATTGAAATGCTTAAAGCAAGGTGAAAGAGAGTTATGCATAGGAAATTAGCTTACATTGGACTAGTATCTCTAGAACACAGAGAGAGAGTGGCAGGGAACAAGACTAGGTAACCAGTTGTCTGAAATGAAGGTGTGACGTGTAAAAATCCTTTTTATGCTATTAATGGTGTTATGACCCATCAAAATTTGATCATTAAATTAAATTGACCTCTTTGACTATGGATCCATTAAGAAAAAAATAATTTAATCATTATTTATAGGAAGACCCAAAGTTAAGTTGAATAGTAAATCAAAAATTTAACTGCATAATAATATACTGTCTAATACAAAAATATTAGAACAGAACATAAATTTGTGTAAAGAGATTTATTTTAAAAATCGGCTTATGCAATTATGGAAGCTGAGAGGTCTCAAGATCTGCAGTCAGCAAGTTACAGACCTAGAAGAGCTGAGGTGTAGACCAGGCTGAGTCCAAAGGCCTGAGAACCAGTATTGCTGAGGGTAAATGTTTCAGTTCAAAAACTGGCAGTCTTAAGATCCAAGAAGAGCCAATGATTCAATCTGAATCCAAAGGCTAGAAAGGAACAATGTCCAGCTCAAACAGTCAGGCAGGAGGTGTTTCCTCCCTTTCTCAGCCTTTTGGTTCTATGCAGGTTTTCAACTGATTGGAAAAGGCCCACCAACATTAGGGAGGGCAATCTGTCCTATTCAGTCTACTGATTCAAATGTTAATCTCATCCAGAAGCACCCTCATGACAAACCCAGAATAATTTTACCCAAATATCTGGGCTGAATAACATAAGACTTTATTTAAAATTACGGACAAGTATTTTCACCAACTGTACTATAAATATAAGACAAAGATGTATGTATTTACTAATTTCTTGAGGTAAATTTTACATACACTTAAATGCATAGATTTGAAGTGTACAATTCAATGAGCTTTTATAAATGTACACCTGTGAAATCATCACCCCAACAAAGAAGAAGATTTCTATCATTCCAAAAAGTTCACTTGGACCTCTTCCAACCAATCTCTCCACTGCTGGGTAATAACTTTTCTAATTTCTATCCTTACAGATGTCCTTTGCCACTTGTTGAAATTCATGTAATGGAAATATACAATATGTACTTTTTTTGTGAATGGCTTCTTTTATTTAACATAATGTTCTTGTGATTCATGCAAGTTGTTGTATATATTAGTAGTTCATTTTGTTTTTAAATACGAAATGGTTTTCCACTGTAAGCATATGAGACGTTTTACTTATACATTTACTAGTGGATGGACATTTGGGTTGTTGTCAGTTTGGGGTCATTAATGCAAAAGCTGCTTCTTTGAACCTTTTTATACAAGGCTCCTTGCAGATATATGTTTATATATATCTTGGGTAAATACTAGAATTGCTAGTTCATAAGCTAGATATGTATAATTGACATATATATATATAATATATATATATATAAAATACTTTAAAAGGAAATACAAAACAGTAAAGTTGTTACCGTTTTAAACATCCACTAGCAAAATATGAGCACTATTACACATCCTTACCAAATTTTGATGCTGTCAGTATTTCTAATATTAGTCATTCTACTAGGTGTGAAATAGAATCTCATTGTGGTTACACAAAAATTTTCTCAATAAATCAAATAAATGTGCTGACACATTAAGTGTCAAAAAACAGAACTTGCAATACCTAGTGGCAAATTCCCTAATTATAAATGTTAGTCTTTTGAGTGAAGAATATAGATCTTGACTATTAAAACTGCAAATTTAAAACTAGTGATAAATTCACTGATAACTTAGACTACATATCTGAGGCCTTCAAAATAAGCACTAACTTTTTTTCCTTTTTCTTTCTTTTTTATAGAGTTTGCCATAAATCTCATTTTTTGCTGATCTTTATGATTATGAAAATAAAGTTTTTGAATTTGGTTGTACTTATTAATTGAAAGCAAATACTACTGCAGTATTTTGCTTAATGTTTAATTGGTACATATTTTCTGACAAATAAAATCACAGATGACTTTTTGTTGAAGGTATTTTCTAATTAAAACACAAAAAAACAAAAAACTGAAATAATTTATGAACAAGGATGACAGATTAGTCTGAATTTTGTCAGACAGGAGTAGGAGAATTACATAGGGCTTTATATGATCTTTAGATTAAATTTTAGCTTCTCAAGTGTTAGCTAGTGTTTACATAAAAAAATGTATGCAGATCAGAATCGAACAAGTCAGTTTTTACTTATCTAGTTTAAAATCAATTGAATGACAGCATTCTTACCTGTGGTCCTATAAAGTTAGGAAGGACTTTGTGACTGATTGAATACAGACATGCTGTGTTTGACTTGCATAGTGTTTAACATTTTTAAAAATTCCAAATTAAAAAATTTGGATATTTAACATAAACACCCTGATCTGGCTCCCTTGAAAGACAGGAAGATCTGATTGGAATGGCAACTATATTCAGGCCAGAAAACAACTGAGGTGGGTAGTGACTTCCACCTGCAAATGAACAGCATTCCTTTGTCTCTACCTGCCTCAAGCACTCCCATTTCCTCATATTCCAGTTCATTAATTTATGTTACATATCTAGGCCAGTAAGCACTTGAGTATGAGACCTTCAAGTAGAACATCTCTCAGATTTTACAGATTAGAAATTGAGTCCTAGAGATATTATTATTATTACTAATACTTAATATCACTTTTACTCTATATCAGGCACTATTCTAAGATATCAATATCTATTTCCAAATTTAGTCCTCAAATTAACCCTATAGGGTAGTTATCTTTATTATTCCCACTTTCAAGTTAAGGAAACTGAGTCACAAATAGCTTAAGAGACTTGTCCATGGTCTCACATTGGGTTTGGTGCTGGAGATAGGTATTATAATTCTCAGACTGTCAGATTGTCATTGACATCTTAGATGTAGTCCTTTCCTCACTGATTTAGCCCTCAGCAGAGAACTGATACATTATGTCCAGCCATGTAAGCTGAGGTCGGAAGATGACTAAATCTAGGAGATGGGTTATTCAATAATGCAATTTTTAAAAGTCCCAGGAAAAGGCAAGTACACTGTATTTTATTTGTCTAGAAAGAATCTCCCATTTCTGATATCAGTCCCACCTTATCTTTTTGACCACAAAGATGCATACATGACTCAGGCTTTTTTTAGACCCAGTTAATGGCCCATATACAAGCATCTAACCCAGGAGCTACAGTTCTTTACTGGCATTGATTTCTAGGTGCTGGTGAAGAACAGTTTTCCTTCTGCTTCTTCCTAGGATGCTAAATAGGCAAACCTGAATTTGCTGCTGGTAGTGGTCACTTTTTCTCAAAGTAGGGAAAGATCTATCTGCAGGATGTAACCACAGAACTATAGAGAAAAGTAAAGACCAGGAAGGTGAGGGGTAGGGGGAAGCCATGGAAACCACCATTTCCCCTGTAATTTTGCTTAAGCTATTTTACTTTGGAATTCGGCCATTTGTCATTGCCATAGTCCTGATTAATAAAGGAGGAAATCAGACAAGCTGAGACTCTTGGGAAAGCAGCTGACAGTCCTAAAGTTAAACTTGTATAAAGCTAAAAAATGTAATTACCAGTCAAATACAAAGACCTAGAAAGATCTAGTTCAGAAGATTCATGACTAGGGCCCAGATCCAGGAATTCAAAGTAGGGACATCAACCCTGAACTCTGGGCACAATGGCTAGAGGAGGATACAGCCCCCATGATATTAACCAATACTAGCTTGTGTCTTGAGATCACAGTTAGCACTTCCCTAAGACATTAGTTACCAAGAGCTAAAAAGAAGAGCCCACAAATTTTAAAAATCAGAGTGATAGGCTGCTTTCATATCCACCTAGCAACACCACAGCAAATCCACCTTCAGATAACATGAGAATATCTGGCGTTGTACTAAGCTACTATCATTCATTTATTTATGAAGTAACTGCCAGTAAACAGCTATACACACTTCTGCAGAATAGCTGGAAAAGGGTAACAGCCTGTTATATACTAACATATACTAATGACTGCATATCATTTAAAAAATAAAAACAAAAGTAACATCTTTGACCTCCAGCTTGATTTAAAAAAAAAAAATTCTCAGAAGTATTATGGAAGGCAGTTGAAAATAAACATCAAATCCCCCTAAACTGGTCTCATTATGGCAAACTCAGTGATATGGCATAAAAGGATCCCTGCCACTTGCCTCCAAGCTGGTGGTGTGTTTCCAAAACTTAACCTTTTTTCCATCTATTTTAACCCTCGCCACACATAGGTCTCCTAAAAGTCTGATTTTGACTCTTAACCATCTTTTCTTGCTTTGATTCTATTGGGTTTTGTGGTCAGTGTTTACTTTAGTTACCTTTCGTACGTGTAGTAAATGTCAACTCCCTACCATGCTCTTTCGATTGGGTCATCAGTCCTGTTTCCTTATCTATTAAGGAGGGAAGAAGATTGAGTAAATATGAATATAGATTTACAAAACAACAACAACAACAACTAAGAACAATACAAAAAAAAATGAAACTGGACCTAAAAATTAGCAAATAAGACAATTTTTCCTCTTTCAGATACAGCTAGGAAATCCGAGAAAGAAAAATCAAAAGCACACAAATGAAACTATGCAGTGAAGACAATTAATGTTGTTTTTTTTTTATTTCAAAATAAGCAAAATAAATTCCAGCTGAGAATTGTTCACTTAAATTTAAGATTTTTAAGAATTAATAAAAGACCGTCAATGAACTCTTCTTAATGGCTAAAATGCCTCTATTGGCGTTTTGAGTTGTGTTCATTCTCAGTCTCTCTTAGAGGTTATTGAAGAGAAACAATGTGTCTGCAAGCTTTTAAGAGAACAAAGAGTGTATCTGTCAGTTCTACCCATGATTTTAGGCATTGGTGCCTCTGATCATCAATTTACTTTAGCTTTGCTCCTGACTCACAAGAATGTTAAGTACTCAAGGGATTAAATTCTAGTCTCTTGAGGTTCTGTACACAAATAGGCTGATTTGGTCTAGTAAGCAAATGAGATTTGTTTTACAAGTAGATACCAGCACAATTACTGAAACTAAACACAAATAGAAAGAGGAGAGAGTTGCTAAGCCAAAAAAAGTGTCAGTGTTTTAGAACAGGGAGATAAAAGACTAATAGGGCATCCCCTATGAATGAGACCAGTATCTGACCAATTCTAGAAAAACGACCTTGGCTAAAATCTTCCTAGTGTTTAAGACACTAGATATTTTATGAAATACAGTGATACAACCCTATCTGAACTCCCATTTTCTTTTTTTTTATCCTTACAAACAAACATAACTATAGCTTAATTCAGTAGTATAGAGATTCCCAGAATTGTTTACAAGTTAAAAAAAAAATCTCAAAATGTGAGAGAAACATCAGAGAAATATAAACAATTCTTGTTTGTATTTTAATATTTTTTTCAATATCTTGTATTTTTCTAATTCACGCTTACATCCAGGAACTGTTGAAGAGGGAAAAGAAATGAAGTTCTATTAATTACCTTGCACATAGATCTCAGCCAAAAGCTAGAAAATTTAATGTTAATTTATTCCACGTATTAGCCTAGTGCAATGCATACTGGAAAATTTGTAAAATAATATATAATTTTACAATCATGAGGCTTATAAATACAAAAGGAATGTATTTATCAATATGTTATAATGATGCTTATAGAGCAATAAGTGACATAGTAATAAATGATGAGCCTAATAGCGTCAAAGTAATGTTCAACTTACATATATTTCAAGCAAAACAAAAATTTAAAAAGATCCTTTTTGTATATGTTATGATTTTGATGAATTAGAAACTAAGCATATATTGAGGTATTAAATTCTTCTCAATTTTTCCCTGACTTTCATCTAGGAATTGCTGAGTGATTATTTTTCTTACTGAGAAATTGTACAAAATCTGTTTTAGAGCTTCTTATAAAGGAAAACTTTTAAAAATTGTGCAACCGTTTTTTAAACCTCAACCAACAACTATGCAAGTATCTGTGGAAATTTAGCTGGAAACTTATCATCTTTGATGATTTCAATTAGTTGTTCTTATACACTAACAGGCTTTGTTTAATACTTTTTAAGAAATATTTTCTTAAAATCTACTTATAGTTTTCTTCTGTTTGAGTTTTGAACAAATTAGAAAATCCTGAATGCCAAGGTTTGATTGTTTTAAATTTAAACATATTCTTTAAAGATAACAAACTTAACATTTTTTCCAATAAATTTCATGGTGACAGAAAATTCTCCAAAACTGTATAACATGACTTTTTTCCAAAAGCACTTACTTTTGCTGTTGTTAAAACTTCACTTTTACATTGAAGGGACAGGTTGTGTTTATGTTTTTGAAAATATTTTCTAGTTATTATACAACAAAACCCACTTTTCATGATAGATCAGGTTTTAAACAATTTCATATGTAAATTAGTAGCTCACCTTTAAACTCAACAAATTATTTGATACTTTTTCCCAGTGCACATCTAAACATCTAAATTACCAGCAAACATCTATGTCATCTATGTGTTCAGATTATTTTTATGGTGTTAACTATCTCATTACTAAGAATCGGAATTTTTTTTTTTTACTATTTAAGATTATAAAATCTATAAATCTATTTAGTGGACAAAATTTACTGAAAGTAAATCAACCCTTTTTTATTGTGGAAAGCTCACCTTCTCTCAGGCTACCTTGTTTACTACCTAAGGCTATCATGCTTGATCATCTGATAACTGGCACAAGAAAAAGCACCAGTGTTAATAGCCTGGTAGTATTAAATATTAGTAAGTATAAATGTGTTCCTTAACTTTAGAGAAGATAAATAGAAATACTAAGATATTATTTTTTAACTCAATGGATTTTCTTACTTGGAGACCATTAAAGCAGAAAAACAAAGTTCTGGGCTAATGGAAAAAAGAGATACTAGAGAAGAAAGATGAAAGATAATTAAAGAAGTAATAAGGACTGAGCAGAAAAGAGAGTAAGGAAAAAGAAATCCTGAATATTAGTGGCATTCTCTCAGTACCAGGCTCAACACAACATTCAACTCTAGAATGAAAACTTGATGTATAAATATTGGAAATCAGGTTTATACTCAAAGAAGGCAGAGATAATCACAATTGAAAAAAAAAAGAAAAAAAAAAGGAAACTTGGTATGTCTCTTACTCTATCACTCTGATTAGATTTTCTAAGGTTGGATATATGCATATGCAAAATCCAGCATTCAATTTAATTATATCCAGGTATGAGTTCTCTTTCACGTAACATGATGCTTTTGAGATTCATCCATATTTTTGTATTAGAGTCCTACTGCTGTTGTAACAAATTAGCACAAATTCACCAGATTAAAACAACATAAATGTATTCCTTTACAGTTCTAAGAGTCCTTTGCCCAAAACAGTCTGAAAGGGCTAAAATCAAGGTATCAGCACAGGTAGTTCCTTCTAGAATTTCCAGAGGAGTATCCATTCCTTCTTGCTTCCAGTATGCACAGGCTACCAGCATTCCCTGTCTCCCGGTTACATCACTCCAATCTCTGCTTTTGGGATCATATCTTCCTTTATTTCTTTCTCTCTCTGATCTTTTGCCTCTCTCTTGTAAGGACCTCTGTAACTACATCCAGATAATCTAGGGTAATCTCTCCATTCAAGATTCTTCATTTAATTACATCTTCAGAATCTCCTTTGCCAGATAAGAAAGCATTCAGAGGTATTGACAATTAGAACTTGGCCATCTTTGGGAAAGAGGGAGGGCATTATTCAGTCTACCACACTGCACTTGCCAGTGGTTTGTTGTGGTTTATTGTTGAGAAGTTTTTCATTATATGAATTTATCTCAATTTGTTCATCCATTCACCTGTGGATGGATATTTATATCTGTCCCAATTTTTTGGTTATTGTGAAAAAGCTATTGTAAACACTAGTGCATAAGTCATTGTGTGGACATACTGTTTTCATTAATCTTGGATAAGTACTTAAGAGCGAGGTTCCTGGGTTGCAAGTAAGTATATGTGTCATTTTGTGTGCAGGAACCATATTGTTTCCCATACTGGCCATTTTCCAGTCTCCTCAGCAATCTATGAGCATTCCACTTGCTCAGCAATTCAAATTCTCAGAGAACTTTTCCTGTCATTTGTTTGTTTGTTTGCCATTCCAGTAGGTATGTGGCTGCACCTCATTGACCTTTTAATTAAATTTCTCTAATGGAGCTACTTGCACTCCTTCTTGCAGGATGACATATGCAAAGGAAGCTTGTCTGGAGAAAGCAAAATCAAAAGAGATATGAAGTAGAGAGATGAAGAGAGTACTCCCAGAGTTTCCAGTCATCTCCAGAGAGACACATGCTTCAGATTCTGAGGTCCATCACTCTACTTCCCTTGATTTTGTAAAATTCTTAGTGAATTTTAGTGACTTAAGGTCGATTCCTATAATAAACACTGTTTTGTTTGCTTGTATATACTAGTTTGAGTTGCTAATTATGTTTCACCAAAATTCCAAATTAAATGCCCAAAGTTTGAAGTTGTAGGGGCTAGATTACCTCAGTATATAAAAGATTATTTTGTTGGGAGATATTTGATTCAACCTCCTTACTAGTTATAGGTCTAGTCAGATTTTCTATTCATGATTCAGTCTTGGTTGGTTGTATAATTCTAGGAATTTATCAATTTGCTATAGCATCAAAAAGAATAAAATACTTAGGAACAAATTCAACCAAGGAAGTGAAAGAGCTGTACATTGAAAGCTACCCAAAATGATTAAATAAATTGAAGACACAAATAAACAGAAAGCTATTTTATAATTATGGATTGGAAGACTTAATAATGTTAAAATGTCCATACTACCCAAAGTGATCTACAGATGCAATGCAATTCCTATCAAAATTCCAATGGCATTTTTCACAAGGAAAAAAACCCTAAAATTTTCCTTGTGGATTCATATTGAAACTCAAAAGACCCTGAATAGTCAAATCATCCTTGAAAAGAAGAATAAAACTGGAGGTATAAAATTTCCTGATTTCAAACAATATTATAAAGCTACAGTCATCAAAACAGTATGATATTGGTATTAAAAAAAGACACATAGATCAAAGGAACAGAACAGAGAATCCAGAAACAAACCCACACATATACGGTCAATTAATGGCTGACAAAGGAGCCAAGAATAAACAATAGGGAAAGAAGAGTCTCTTCAAGAAAAGGTGTTTTGAAAATTGGATATCTACATGCAAAAGAATGAATTAGACCCTTATCTTACACCACACACAAAAATCAACTCAAAATTTGTTAAAGATACAAATGTAATACCTGAAACCATACATCTCCTAGAAGAAAACATAGGGAAAAAGCTCCTTGACATTGGTCTTGGCAATGATATTTTTTGGACTTGACACCAAAACCAAAGGCAACAAAAAGAAAAATAAACAAATGAGGTTACATCAAACTAAAAAGCTTCTGCACAGCAAAAGAAACCATCAACAAAATGAAAAGGAAATCTATGAAATGGGAGAAAATATTTGCAAAAAAATTTGCAATAAAGGGTTAATATCCAAAATGTACAAGGAACTCTTACAACTCAACAGCAGAAAAATAAAATAATCCAATTAAAATTGGGCAAAGACTATTAAATTTAAAAAGCTAGAGATCTAATCTGTTCTTAGAGACAATAATTAGTACATACATGAAAACTAAAAACAATGTGCAGTATACTGTATATATGTACTTACATGCAATATAATGTGTATGTGCAGTCGAACTGTAATAATTCTACATAATAAAGCTGAAAAGGGGGAGAAAATAGGCAAATACCCTGAATAGACATTTTTCCAAAGAAGACATGAAAATAGCAAACAGGTACATAAAAAGGTGGTCAATATTATTAATTATCAGGGAAATGCCACTCAAAACCACAGTAATATATCACCTCACCCCTGTGAGAATGGCTATCATCAAATCGATAAGCAATTAACAAAAGCTAGCAAAGATGTAGAGAAAAGGGAACCCTTGTACACTGTTGGTGGAAAAGTAAACTAGTACAGCCACTATGGGAACAGTATGGAGGATCCTCAAGAAATTAAAAATAGAATTAACATATGACCTGGCAATCGCACTTCTGGGTATATATTCAAAGGAAACAAAACCATTCTCTTAAAGAGATATCTATATTCCTATGTTCATTGCAACATTATTCACAATAGCTAGGGATGGAAACAGTCTAAGTGTCCATCAACTGATGAATAAAGATAATGTGATATATATATACACACACTCACATATATATTTAGTGTAAATGTAGTATTATTCAGTCTTAAAAAGGAAGAAATCTTGCCATTTGCTGCAGTATGGCTGAACCTAGAGAACATTATGCTAAGTAAAGTAAGTCAGAAAAACACTGCATTGTATCACTTATATGTGGAATGTAAAAAAACCAAAATCAAAACCAAAACCAAAACCAAAACCAAAAAAAGAGAAAATGTCAAACTCATAGAAACAGAGAGTAGAATGGTGGTTGCTAGCAGCTGGAGAGTGGTGGAAATAGCAAGGGGTTGATAAAAGGTTGCAAGCATTCAGTAACAAGATAAATACGGTCTGAGATTTAATGGATAACACGATGACTCTAGTTGATAATAACTGTACTGTATAATTTAAATTTGCTAGAAGAGTAGAACTTAAATGTTCTCATCAAAAAGGAAAAAAGATAAATATGTGAGGTGATGGATGGAACTTAATTAACTTGATGGTAGAAATCCTTCTACAATGTATATGTATATCCAATCATCATGTTGTATGCTTTAAATATATGACAATTTATTAATACACCTTAATAAAGCAGAAAGAAATATTAATAAGGTAGTCTGTTCCCTAAATTTCATCCATAAAATATAATCCTATTTTACCATTTGATTTTAATGATGTGAACAAAAACTTTAGTCACTAAGAAAGTAATAGGCTATATATTGCAAGACTTTGTTAATGATAATACTTATAAAGATAAATTATTTCATAATCTATTGACTGTTTCCCCAGTGGAAGCTGTGAGGAAATCTGGAGCAAACATTGACGCTTTCAAGCAAATAGATTAAAATGAAATACATTGGAGTAAAGCTTTGTTGAATATGATTTTATACTGAATTATGATGGTTTTAATTTAACTTTATACTTTTCTGTGCTTTTTGCTTGCAACAAACATAATAATTTTTAACAATAAAAATAAACATACCCAAATCTACACCTATGCAGACACACACATACACATTCACACACACACACATGCACGCATACACCAGCTGGTCTGTTATTCCTCTGAAAAATCATTAGCTATTATTACATAAACAAATCTCTAGGGCTGTTCACCCTATAATATGCTACTGAGAGTTGCTCCTATTGTAAACAAAGCAGTTGAAAATCATCGTTTGCAATTTTGAGCATCTGCCTTTGTGACTTTGATTTTGGGGGCTCAGATTTCAATCGCCAATTTCTTTTATCTGTCCATGATTTCCTTTTCTTTTAAATTGAGGTTTCATAGGTGTATATGTCTATCAAAATTCATCAAATTGTACATTTGAAATATGTGTAGTTTACTGTACAGAAATTATACCACAATAAAAGTGTTTAAAAAATAAATAGATAAATTGAGCTATGGCTTGCATCATTTAGCAAGATGCACAAACCACAAATGAATATTTAAATAGATTTTTATATACTTATTCATATGCCCTTATTAACCACAAGCCACATTTTAGAATATTTCCAGCTTCCTATCTGGCTCCCTCGCACTCTTTACCAGTCGACACCACCACTTCACTCCTGAGATAATGGTCATGACATTTTAATACACATTGTCTCTTTCCATAAGCATAAAACTTTTCTTATAATTGCCTCATGTCTGGCTGTTCAAGTAAATGACTGCTTTTTAAGTTGCTTTCAGACTTTAGCCTTCAAATGAATTCTGTATACTTCACATAGCACATAATTTAATTCTTACCATTCCAAACATATTCACTAAATTTGATAAGAATTTAGGTTCATTTTTCAATGTTGTTGGATGACTGCTTTCTCTTTTAAAGGTGTCCTTGAGCTCCAAAAACCCAAAATGGAGTATGCTAATACCCAGTTTTGAAGACAGCCCCTCCTAATCATACTGTCCAAACATGGTAACAATATATCTAGCTGATTTCTAATGAGGTGATAACAGATAAAAAGGCTGAAATTTAGACATGATATATGTTAATTTATATTATATCTATACTATCTGTAGAACAGATGTCAATCCAAAAAGGACAAATTCTTACAGAGAAGTTGAAGATGGTAATGAGATAATAAAAGGATTTAGAGTAGAAAAGAAAAAGCTGAGGTGTAACTTAATAATGATTTCATAAATACGAATATTATCAGTACAAGACGGAGAAAGTTTGTTCTTTACCTCTAATGGAGCCAGAGCCCAAATCATCATCATCATCTGAAACTGAAACATGAACATTTTATGTTAGGAGTAATTAAACATTTTTCACAGTAAGAATAGTTAAATATATAGAACTTTTCTTTCTAGAGGTCTATATAAGTAAAAAAGACACCAATCTGTCAGAGATGATTTACTTGCAGTACTTTCTGGAAACTGAATTAATAACCTCTAAAAACCCTTTTTATCCCTAGGACATTTCAGTTCATTTTTAATGACATGCTTTAAAGAAAGTATTAAAAAGAAAGTTTATCTTTAGCAAGTTGGTATTAAAAAATCAACTTATATATATAATTTTGAACTTCCTTCACCTTGTTAATATCCAGTTCATAGCATACTTATATGGGGTTACAAAATGAGTCACAATTAAAAAGATCAAAAATTCAGATTTTGCAAAATGAGAGAGATGCCTTTATTTGGTACTAGATAAAATTCTGTAATGTTAACAGTAATTTGTGATTGTTTGACTAATTATGAGTTACATATTTTGTAGTGCAAGATAAAATAGTTATCAAAACAGCAATAATTGCAATAATGATTTCAATAGTAACAGAAAATCACTTTCTGGAAACAGATCATGAAGAAAGAAAATGAATGAATGAATTAAAGTTTGTAAAACAGATACAAGTGAAAATTTCTGTCAAAAAATATCAATGAAACCTAGTATACACCTGTATTCTAATGCAAAGAGACACTATGTAGCTGCTGTCACCAGAGAGGAGCACAACAACAAGACAGCCTGAATTCAAAGGATAAAATCTAAGTATGAGACCTTGCACCAAGAATTGGTGTGGTGGATTGGAATATGCCAACCAGGTAAGCACAATTTTCAGACCTCACACAAAACAGAAATGATTACCTTACACAGATATCCCTATACCCAGTAAAATGCTATATAAACATGGTAATTTCCTGGAAACATTCTGTCATAACATGACTAAAATTATCTCTAATAGATTAATCTTCTGGTAAACTCACCAGCCTAGGGGAGCTCTGAGTTTGTGTGTTTGTGGGGGTGAAATTAAGCATGAAAATTATATAATGGACCTCTAAAAACTGAAACTCTGTATCTATTGTTCATTGTCCCTGAAAAAATAAGTTGTTTAATAACAAATATGAACACAGGAATAATTATATAATGAATTGTTATTTATGATGTTTCAACAGGAAAAAAAAAAAGAGCACTGCAGAATACTGATGGAGGTCTTTACCACTCTGTGAGGCACAACTGTAGGTAGGTAGCAAATTCTGATAACCATAGAGTTTTGATGTATTATCTGTAAATTTCTTGCTTTTACTGAGTTGTATTCTTTAGTGCTTTTGTACTAAATATATCCAGTAATTAGTGGTTCAGTCCAAAGCCATAAAATCCTTGAACTAAATGTTTTTCAATAGCATTGTGGATTCAGTGAGTCCAGAATTATAGGAAATTATTACAAGAAAATGTTCAAAGAAGATCGACTCACTTTCAAAGTTAGTGGCATTCAAACAGGATGCACTTTCACATACTCAAGGAACATGATACAAAAAATCCTTTGTCTTTAAAAGCAATGCTGCTTTTTAAAAAAAAAAAATCTCTGAGAGTATGATCTGATTCTCTATGAGTCGCACAGTGCAGAAAAGTGGGCTCAAGAACACACTGTGCACACCTCTTGGTGCACAGTATCATCAAATTCCATGTGTGACAAGACTAATGATAGATGACTCCAAAAAAACATGCAAAAGCTCCATAACCCATATAATTTAATAATACTAAACCACAGGGAAATTCCTTTTCAACTAAAGTTTAGGCAGTAATCCCCAGAAGCACAATACTTACTTCATCCTAACTATAGACACAATTTTACTTTATATAGACCTCTCATCTCCTAAATTTTTTTGTCTTAATTATACTACAGCATCTCTCAATGGCTCAAAATGCTGCATTTATCTTTCTAAGCAACATTATATTCCCAAATGGTGAATTTAACAGAGATCTACACAAAATCCTACCCCAGCAACAATGATAACAAAAATTATAACCAGAAAAATGCCAAAAATGCTTTAGAAACAAACACTATTATAAGCAAAGCACTGACTGTGAAAAATATGTACATGACACTTAGTTACACTTTCAGTCCTATAGCCACTCAACGCACTTACTGAATTCACTGCACGATAGATTATGTTAACATTTGGATATACCTTAATTATGAAAATATACAAAATTGTGATCATCATCATCATCAAAAATCTTTCCAAGTATTTTTAAGCACATGATAGGAATATATGAAAATTCATCATTTCTTCTTAGGTACCATTTAAAATTTTTTTAATCTTAAAATATCTTCAAAACATTAATTTGTAGTAACTAATTCACATTAACCAAACTGATATTCACATTTGCCCTATCATGCTTAAGAGTTTCACACTAGTAAATGATTGTCTTAACTTTATACCCTTAAGCATAAACTTTCTGGTCACTGGTCATAACAGAGCAATTGAGTTGAAATGCTTATTATATAGTATCAGTTAGAATGTAATCTTCAATGGAATAGATCTACTCTGCCTAACATTCATGGGAATGTTAGTCAATCTGTGACATAATACATGAAATCAACTTATACGTTTCACAATAAAAGGCTATATTTTTTTTTAAAAAAAAGATCAAGATATCCGCATGATTGCCACTATAAACAAAAATTTTATTTTTAATATAAATTAAAAAGTTAAATTCTATTTGATTTATAAGAGTTGCAGCTTTAAGAGTTGCCAAAAGAGAGTTAATCTCAAAATTCTGTCAGCCCTACCCCCATCACTGCCACCCCCACAAATCACCCAGTCTTTACTGGCATTGACCCTAGACATGAAAGTTTCTTGGGTTAGGTAATGTGATGTTATTTCTGCGCTTAAGAGTAATATCACAGGCAAGTCTTTATTAATCAGATGAGTAAACATTTTCCATTCTGGTGATTCAGTCTTTCAGTTCAAATGTTTGCTTTTTTCTCAGTCACACTTTCAAACTGTTCAACATAAATTTTTAAATCCACAAACACAAATTTCCCTCAAGGACTTTTCTTCTTATATTAAACCACATCTAGAAATTACAAATGTCAAAATTATTTCTACTCTGCTGAATCAGCCCAAGAACAAAATTGCATTTTGAAGACAAAATTAAAATGATTTTTTCTCTTCACATATTTGAAGTATCTTAAAGATATGTTGAATATATATAGAGATTCAGTAAGTTTTATAAAACCTAATTCACCTTTTAAATCTTCCTAGCAGAGTGAACTGACAAGTCATGTAAATTTCACTTTCATAATTTAATGCTTTTGAAATATACACATATAAATACTTTCAGAAAGCTAACTTTCAAACAGTAACCCTAGCAAAGGGTAATCGAACTGTTTACTTTTCTATATAAACAATGAAGTTTAGATGAACATTTGAAGTTCATTTGAAATGTGTTAGCTATTCTGACTGTAAATCAAGAACTGTAGTTACTCCAGATCCCATGATAATATCTCTTCATGAATCAGAATTGCATGTTATAACCCTAACACTAATATAAACAAATTACAATATATAAGATATACTTTTTCTTAGGTTGTGTTAAAGTATCAATTTTGTAGATGAATGGTTCCAACTTCACTAGTAATGTAAGGCACCACTTCTCAAACTGCACTGGGTATAAGGACCATCTGGGGATGTGTGAAGATGAAAATAACGATTCTGTTGGTCTGTGTTCCAGCCTGAGAGTCTGCATTTATAACAAGCTCCCAGCTGAGGCATTACTGTTTATTGGCTAATCTAATAAATGTTTCTAGTTTCTTTAGAGTGATGCCCCATTCCTAGTCCCTTGTCCCTCTATTACACATACATTTAAGTAAGTGGCTGGGGAAAGAAGGAGAACCTGAGAAGTATTTTTTTTAATTCCTTGGCATGTAAAAAATGGTGGAAATAAGGCAAAATTCAGAAGTCATTAAAGTAGATACAATATTTCCTAGGCCATTTTCTATCCAATGACCCTCTCTCTATTATAAATTTTTAACTCCCTTTCCTTCTTCTGGTTTCTGAGTACAGAAAACTCTCCCACAATCCAAATCCACAATATAGAAGATGCTTCCCATTGTATTTGTTAACTATAGTTGTGTAACAGATTTCCCAAAACTTCATTGTTTTAAATAAAGCGTATTTATTATCTCTTGGTTCTTTGGGGTCAGGAATTTGTGTACTGCTTAGATCAGTGGTTCTGACTTAGAGTCTCTCAAAAACTGCACTCCAGGGCTGTAGTCATTTTAAAGTTCAACTTGGGAAAGATCCCTTCCAAACTCATTCATGTGGCTGTTGGCAGCCTCAGGTCTTCAGTGGCTCTTGGCTGAAAACATCAGTTATTTGCTGTATGAGCTCCTCACAACATGGTAGCTGGATTCTCCCAGAGCAAATGAGTGAGACTGCAGTAGAGGGCACCCAGATATAAGCACAGTCTTTTTGTAACCTAATCTCAGAAGTGACAACCTATCACTTTTGCCTTATCCTATTCATTAGAAGCAAGTCAATAAATCAGCCACACTCAAGGGGAGGGAAATACACAGAGTACAAATATCAGGAGGTGGGGATCACTGGAGGCATCATCTTGGAGACTGCTGCTTACACCCATGTTCCAAAAAATGAGTTCTGGTACCACTCCTCAATTAAGTATTATCTTAGAGCTGAAATAGAAAATTACCTTGTTTATTGAGTGTCTACCATGTGCCCTGTTTAGGCTCTGGTGAAAGGGTAGAGATAGCTATAGATAGCTTTCATCCTAGAGAAAGGAAAATAGAACAATCAGAAGTCAATAATACAAGTGCCATAAAGAAAAAAATCAAAGAGTGATAGAATAAAATGGATGATAGGATGAGGGACTAATTATTATCATTATTATTATTATTATTTTTTAGTTAGGAGAAGTTTATCTGAAGAAGTACTTTTGAGATGAGAACTGAATGGTAGAGATGAACTAGCCTCATGGTCTCATTGGCACAGAATATTGCAGACAAAGGGGAGAATAAGGGAAAACATTCAAGGATATGAAAACCATTGACAATTAGGAAAGCTATGGGATGTCCTTGAGACATAGGAAGTTAAAGGACCAAATCATACAGAATCTTGTATACCATGGTAAAGATCTGGACTTAGTCAAAGTACAGTGGGAAATCACTGTTCACTGAGTCTTCTAAGTGGTTGGATATCAATGTTTTTTAAAAAGATCATTCTAAGTTACTGTGTGGAAAATGTGTGGAACAGGGGGAAATATGGCCATAGAAGAACAAGCAGCTATTTAAGTGTTCCAGCAAAGAAATGATGGTAACTTGAACTAAAGTGATGCAGTGAAGCTAAAGACACAGATGGATACAAGATATATTTTGAAGGTAAAGCAGAGTATTCTGTAATATATTCAATCTGGAGAGGTGTAGTGAACTTTTGTCACATTTAAGTCTCCAGCACCTTTGAACAGATTTCTATTTTTTTTTTAAATTGCCAATTATGAGTCCCCTCTGACTAAAAGATAAGTCTACAAGGCTACTCTCCCACCCCTCTTTGGAGGTGACATTCACATGTGTGAATTTCTTTCTGCCAAAGGCAGACTGATACAGAAAAGCAAATCTGAGATAAGCAATACAAATGTGTTATCCAAAAAGTCAAGAAAAGAGAGTGTTTCCAGAAGGCAGGTAGATTCAATTCTGTTGAATGCTGTTGGGAGGTCTGAATATAGATGACAAAGATGTGAGTGTTCTTTTGGCAACCAAAAAGCCATCAGAGGCAAGGGACAAGTGTAAGTGGAAGCCTTATTTGAGCTAGATACAGCAGAGACGAGATGTTAGGAAAATGAAACAGTAACGACGAAGAGATACCTTTTACATGCTATCAAAGGAGCATAGAAAGTGGGTTGTGAGCAGGGGGAGTTAAGAGATTTAAGGGATATTCTTATTTTTAAGGTGAGAGATTTTAAAATCATGTTTGTATGCTGATAGGTACGAGCTAGAAAAGAGATAAATGCTGATAATGCAAGAGAGATCATATTCATTATTCATTTTTCAGCAAATAATTTCTTGACTATTACATACCAGGCCCTGTTCTAGACCTGGGAGATATGGAACTTATTTTCTAGTTTGGAGAAAACAATAAAGATTACTAAGTAAAATATAAAGTGTATCAGTTTACCAAGGGAAAAAAAATTCAGGCAATTTTAGATAGGGTGGACAGGGTAGGACTCACTGAAAAAAATTAAGTTTGAGTAGAAGTCTGAAAAAAGTTAGGAACTGTATAATGTGGATATCTGAGGGGAGAACTTTCCAGAAGAGGGAGCAGCAAATGCAAAGTTTCTAATTTCGGGAGGATGCCTGATATGTTTGAGGAAAGGCAAGAAGGTAAATGGAGCTGAAGTCAAGTAACAAGAGCAAGGAGAAAACATCAAAGGCGTAATAGAAAGTCAGATCTGGGAGGTTTCGTAGATTATTTAAGGATTTGTGTTTCTATTAAGAATGGGAAAAGAAGCCATTGGAGGATACTGAGCAGAAGAATAGCATAATTAAGGCAGAGTTGTTGATGTGTCAAATACAGGATGTGAGGAAAAGAAATCAAGTATGACATATGGGTTTTTGATTGAGTACCAGAGAAATGGTGTTGTCATGCACTGAGATGTGAAAGACTGAGGGTGGATCTATTGGGGATGAATGTCATGAGATCAGTTTTGAAGATACTAAGATGCCTATTAGACATTTAAGTAGACATTGATTAGGTAGTTCTGTATTAAAGTCTATAGTTCAAAGAAAACATCTAGAACAGAAATACAAATTTTGGAGCCATTAGCAGACAGATTTGTGAAACTGGATGATTAAGTAGGGAGTAAATGCAGATATTAAAAAGGATTCCAAGGCCTAAGTCCTGAGATAGATATATATATATATATATATATATATATATATATATATATATATATATATATACACCTCGGGGAATATCAAGGAATATACATATTATACATATCAAAGAAATGAAATCAGCAAATGAGACTGAAAGGGCATAATCAGAGAAGTGGGAGGAAAATGAAGACAGAGTGCTTTCCTGGAAACTAAGCAAAGGTTCAGTCATTGTACAGGGTTGGGGAGACAGGGAGCCAAGTAAAGCAAACGTTTCAAAAAGGAGAAAGCATATAATTGCATCCAGTGATGCTAATGGGCCAAGTTAAATGGGAGATGAAAGGTGATCATTGCTTTTAGCAATGAGGATGTCATCGGTGACCTTAAAAAGAGCATGTGTATTGGAACAAACATCTGACTGGAGTGTTTTCAAGAGAGAATTGTAAGAAAGAAATTGGAGACAGCGAGAAAAACCTACTCTTTCAAGAAGTGTTGCTTGATGGAAAAAATATGTAGTGAGAGCTGGAGAAAAATGTGGAATCAGTGTGGGTTTCTTAATGGAAAAAATATTAAAACATTTGTATGCTTATAGAAATGGCCAAGTAGATGAAGTCTTCTTCCTACATTTTTGACCGTATCGTCTCAGTTTCCTTTGCTGTCTCCCATTTCAACTCCTTGATTTCTAAATATTGGAATGGCCCAAGTCTCAGTCCTTGAATCTCTTTTCCTTCACCTTTTAACCAATTTTCTATGTGACTTGCTCCAGCCTCATGGTCTATATGATGATAGCCCCCAAACTTACATCTCCAACCCAGTCTCTTCCCTGAACTCTAGACTCATACATACAATTTTGTTTTCAATATCACTACTTAGATGTTTAAACATAGCATGTTCAATCATAGCATGTCTAATACTGAACACTGATTCACTTCCACCCTTACCCAGGACAACCCCTGACCAAATTGTACCTTCCACAATCTTCTTCCCCATTATTTAAATAAATGATGGTTCATTCCATGTTCAGTTGTTTAGATCTACATACTTGGGATTATCCTTGAAGTGTTCATTTCATAACCTTCATCCAAATCACCGGTGAACGATTCAGTACTATCTTCAGTACTATATAAAATGATTCCAATCACTCTTCTCTACTGCTACCCTTGGCTCAAACCACCATTTCTAACTTGAATTATTACAGTAACCTCTAACTGGGCTCCCTTTATTCATACTCACTCACTTACAGGCTGTTGTCAAGCAATAGCCAGAGTAATCCTATTAAGACATAAGTCATATCATGTTTTCCCTATTTTTAAAATTTCCAAAAGGCAACTCATTTCACTGAGAATAAACATTAAATAACTTGCAAATGCCTGCAAGGCCTTACACATTCTGGAGATCTACTATTTCTCTATCCTTTTCTCCCACTGCTCTCCCCTCACCCACCCTGATCTCCTTGCTGATGCTGAAACATTCCACACACGCACACAACACAGGATCTTTGCATTTGCTATTTTCTTTTCCTATAATATTCTTTAACAAGATAGTTGTATAGCTTTTTTTCTACACTTCCTTGGGCTCATCAGTCAAATGGAAGCTTCCTAGAGATGTTTCCCAAACTACTCTACGTAAAATAGTAGCCCTCCTCCTTTTGGCACTATATTTCCTCTATTTATTATTTTCCATATCATTTCACCATCTAAACCTCTATATATTTATTGCTTTTTAAAAAATTTCCCATTTTAAGGACATAGATTCTTTTTTGTCCTGTTGCCTCTTACATTCTTAGTTCTTGGAACAGAGCCTGACTCAGAGTAGGAACTCAACAAATAATTGTTGAATAAATTAATAAATGAATTTTCTCAAACACTATCTCCATTACATTGCCTTAATTGAAAATTGGCTTTCCAAGGAGCTTGTTGATAAAGATAATAATGCTGTATATGTGAGTATCATTATCGACTGTTCTGCCCATTTGGCACTTGTTTTGATTTTTCATTCCTGAAAGTCTCTCCTTCCCACTCCTGGGATTCCTTGTAACTTTCTCTTACCCACCATTCTCAGTTTTCTTTGAGGGTTCAACTTTCTCAGCCAATCTATTTAATGTTTATCTTTTTTTTCAGGGTTCTGTTTTTGACTCTCATAATTTCCTACTCTACCTAGCTGAATTCATCTGTTCTCACAGTTTAAAAAATATTATACTTCCATGTGTTTGGATTTTCTGCAAAATCTTTATAAGCATGACTCTAAGTTGGTCTATGAACTACTTTTCAGTTCTGGGACACAGGGTTTGAGAATCACCAATTAGGGAATATGTCTCTGAAAGCTTGATTTTTAACAAGAGCTTCTGGTGTTTTGTGCATGCTAGAATCTGAGAAATACTGGCATATGCCTTCATATCTAACCTATTTTCTGAGTTTCACACTCAAAAATCCAACTATCTGACATTTCTGCCTGGATGTCTCTAAAGCAACTCAAATTCTATATGTCCAGTGGTAAAGTCATCATTTTATCTATTTCCCAAGTTCTCCCCCTGCTATACTCTTATCTTGACGACTGGTATAGCTACCTACCCACTGGACTGGGGCAGAAATCAGGATATAACTACCCTCTCCTTTCTTGACTTTGCCCCCACATTCAACTACTCACCAGATCCTATTGTGTCTCTACATTCTTATAGATAATATTTAAATTTTTACCTCATTTCCAATTGAAAAGTATTATAACCTTCATGGTCTCATTCTTGTCCATGTTCATTGTTTTCTTCATGCAGCTGCTGATTTTATATCAAGTTGTTACTTATAGTCATTTATATAATAAAATATCTGTTCTATTGAGGATACATTACATAACGAGCATTGTGATAGATAATTTAAATGCATTATCTCATTTAAAAACTCCAAAAGCTTTGCATAACTTTCAAGATAATATCCAAGCTTTTCTTGCGGTATGTATTGTCCTTTATCATCGGACTTCAGCTGCTTGTTATTATCTCATTTCCTTCCATCTCACATGCCACAGTTGAAATGAGTTGAATTATCTGCTGTCTTCTGAATGGGAGATGCTGTCTTTGGAACTTTGTCTAAGCTGCTTCCTCTGCCAGTACCCACTTTCCAACCTCTCCAGGCTAGCTCCTACTCAGCACAGACCCCTCCTTTCCTGTGGTCCTTGGTTTGTGTTCAGAAGTCCTCACTGTTTCACAGGACAAGCATACTCTAATATTATCATCTCTCTATCCATCTTACTCTGAACTAGGAAATAAACTTCTTAAGGGCGGTATAATGGCTTTTTAGATATGTCAGTTTGGCTAGGCTAAAGTCCCTACTGATTCAATCAAACACTAATCTATGTGTTGCTGTGAAGATATTTTGCCAATCCCTGATCAGTTGACTTTAAATAAGGGAGCTTATCCTGGATAAATTGGATGGGACTGGCTCAATCAGTTGGAAGGACATTAAAATAGGTCTGAGCTTTTCCTTGAAAGAGAGAAGAAATTCCCCTGTGGGTGAGAGCTTTAACTGTGCCCCTGGGGTTTCATCCTGCTTGGGCCTCTTTCCTACTGGTTTTGCTTCCCTAGCTGAACCCTAACTGATATCCATGGGTTCTCCTTTGTTGTTGTTGTTGTTGTTGTGTACATCCTGTGCAAAACCCAGTGCCTGGCAAATATGAGGTACTCAGTACACTTTTAAATGAATGAAAATGAAAGAGTAAGTCAATTCTGGAACAACCAAGACTTCTGTCTGCAACTAGACCACTGAGAGCCCTTGGAGAATATTACACTGGTCAGTACCCCTGCAAATATATGCTCTCTAACTTCAAGGCGGTCATAAAGATTGCTTGGAAATTTTTAACAGTCTCTTAACTGCTCCCTTTCCAATTCTGCTCAGTGAAAATTTGCTGCATTTTTCTTCTGTTCCTCAACAGCCTGTGACCCTTATTATAAGCAGATAATTTAACCTTCTATTTCATAAAGAAAATGGAGAACTCTAGGCATGAAATCCTTTACTTAAAAACATATACTTCTATATCCAACTATACTTCTTTGCCCCAAGTTTCAAAAGAAAAGTTTCTCTCTTTCAGGTCAAAGCTAAATTCCAAACTTTGTCTTAAATAATCTTCTCTTTCATCTTCTATAAAATTTTGCTTCCTCACTATACAATCTCCTGTTTTTTCCCTGATAATCTGTTCTTTTACTAAAATTATAGATAAGTTAAACTCTTTACTATGTTAACTCAGCCCCATATCATCCTCTAACCATTGCCTTATCCTCTTTTCTTACATAAACACCAACTTCTTAAAGGAATGTTTCACACTTGCTCTTTTTACTGCTCTATTCCATACATCACTCCACTCACATTCCTCTTACTGAGGTCAAAAACAACCTCCTAACAAGAACAATTAGGAAGAGAAAACTCCATTCAACAAACAAACATCACACATCCATGTTCACTGCAGCATTATTCACATTAGCCAAGAGGTAAAAGCAAACTGAATGTCCATCAGTGGATTCATGGATAAAGAGAATGTGGTATATGTATACAATGAAATATTATTCAGCCTCAGGAAAGAAGAATATTCTGTCTTTTGTTACAGCATGGTTGAAACTTGAGAGCATTATGCTAAGTGAAATAAGCCAGCCACAATGAAGACAAATACTACATGATTCTACATATATGAGGTGTCTAACTAGTCAGACATGCTTAGGAACAGAGAGTAGAATGGTGGGTGCCAGAAGTTGAGGTGGGCAGCTGGGAGAGAGGTTGTTCAATGGAAACAGAGTTTTAATTCTGTAAGATGAAAAAGTTCTAGAAGTCTGTTGTGCAACTATGTGCATATAGTTTACTATACTGTGTACTTAAAAATCCTTAAGAGGGCAAATGTTATGTTGTATTTTTTTAACCACAAGAAAATAAACAAAAAGCTTAAGGAAATTAACCCCTGTGCTGTTTGTTAATACAATATCTGACTCAACTCATAACTTGAAAAAGATGCATCTATGAAGGCATATTCATATGTGATTGCAGGTATGTCAATAGTTTATAGTGTAAAGACAAAGGTGTCATTAGTGCTAGTGTCCTTCTGTTTTGTACCCTTCTTAAAAGTGATGAACTACCCTTATCACCTACTACAACTGTTGCTCCAAAAAATAGTCATAGATACTTAGAGGTTTGGGATCTACCTCATTTCAAATGTCTCTGGACTGAAAGGTTTTGTCTTTTGTTTGTATTCTTTAAAAGTCTTCCAAATTGCTTTGCTTCTTTGTAGTCTGGAATTTTTATGGTCACTGCTTCAAATGGTCACTGGAGGAAATTTTTCATCCATTTTACTTTTCTCTGCATACTTCTTAGATGCACCATCTGGGGTAACTGCAATAGTTTAACTGCTCTGTAATATCAGTATTGCATAAAGCTTCTTTCCTTAATATTTTGGACTTCTCTGAGTGTAGGTGATGACCATCTCCATCTTGACTAATTGTGATAAAATCTCTAGAAAATCCTTAGAATTCCTTGAAAAATGTATACTTTTTATGTTCAGCTCCTAAGAGGTCTTTTTAGGATGTGTCGAATTTTTGAATATTTAATTATATACCAAGGCATTTGGAATCCTGGTCTGAAATTTTATTTTTTCCTCATTGTCTTAGCTTCCATAATTTCTGAAGTAAAATTGTTTTGTAGTATGTTAAATAATAAACCATACTAGTGTTGGTTTATGTTCATTTAGTGATAGAAACAATAAATTCCTCCTAAAACAAGTTAAAAATAAACTGCTTTTGAAATTAAAATAAAATTTAAGCCTAGGTTTATTTTTAAATAATAAACAAAGAAATAAACAAAAATTCTAAACAAATACGTTTGATTATTTGATTAATTTTTAATATTCTAAATGTATAGATTTTATGCTTATTTCAATTAGGAGAGTAATTCATAATTATCTTCATTATAGATCTTTGTGGTCAGTCACCCAACTAGATCATTGCCTAACCCTCTACTGGACTTCATTCAAGAGTATAGATATATCAGAGGGAATTTGTAGAAAGCTCACAGCATCAGACACAGGCTGCTAATTACCTGACAATAGAACAATAAACCTCCACAGGCTTCATATGTCGTGATTCAGCACCCAATTTCTGACCAAAGGAACCGATTCTACATTTTTCTGAGGAACTTGTTTTTAATATGATATTCATGAAGCTATGCAGGAATAGTTGACGTCCACAAAGAGAAGTTCACAGAAAGGATGGGGGGATTCACTACAGGCCCATACACAGTTTCTTTGAAATACAGTGATCGTCATAGTGTTTGGACTTTTTAGATGGCATTGTTTTCCCTTTTTGGCAGATAAATTCAATTTTTCAAACAAGTCAGCCTCCACTGTCAAACCCTAAATGTAGGGGCAGCTTTATCACTTACATTTGGCATGTAAGACTGTACAAACCTATTTGGCTAATTTAATTCACTTCAAAGTGGTAATTTTCCAAATAACCTCTATTGGCCTGAAAGAGTTAAAGTCCTGCCAGGTGGGTAGTTTAGTCCTTTCTCACTGGCACAAGCATATGACAACATAAATGAGATCTGTACCTTGGGTTTCCACACACACAAACAAGCAAAACACCTAGCCAAGCAAACAGTGCAGTACACTTCCCATGTTAATAGGCTTCTCATAATCACTGCAACCAAAATATGTATTTAAGAATGATTTTTTATTATATTAACTATCAGGATTTTAAAATACTTGTACTATGAAGTACAACCCATACACAGGGAAGTACACAAATCTGTAGTGCAACAAATTATCCCAGAGAACAATCATGTAACAATCATCCAGGTTAAGCAAGACCTCAACCAGAGAAGCCCCTTTATGTATCTTTTCCACCTTTACAACTTCCTTCCTCCCCAAAAATAACCAATATTCTGGTATCTGGTACCAGAGTTTAAACTTGCCAGTTTTAGAATTCTTTATAAATTGAATTGTATAGTATATATTCTTTGGTCTCTAGCTTATATACTTAAGATTCATACTTTTCTGTAGCCATAATTTATTAATTTTCATTGCTGCACAGATTCTGTTGTATGAGGGCAGCTATGAACATTTTTATATAATCTTTCTGTGCATGCCTTTCTCTTGAAATATACCCGGGAGTGAAACTGTTGGATCAAAAAGTATGCAGATCTGAAACATTACCAAAAAATATTAAACTGTTTTCCAAATTGTGTTTGTACCAATTTACCCTCCTACCAGGTACACCTAATAGTTCCTGATTCTTCACATCTCCTACAATATTTTATACTTCTTCAAATTTTACCCGTTCTAGTGAATTAAAAAATGCTACCTTATAAAAGGCTTTCCTTGCATTTCCCTGAATAGTAGCGAATTATGTACATTTTAAATGATTTTGTAGGATATTTTGATACTACCTTTTGTAAAATATCTCTTCTTGTCTCTTGTTTGTTGCCAATTACATGTGTTAAAAATATCTTTTCATATTTTGTTTTATATTATTAATCTGTTAAGAGAGTTTTATTCTGAACAGATGTTCCTAATTTAATATAGTCAACCTTACCATTCTTGCCTTTATAATTAACACTTTTTTCATACATTATTTAATTTTTTTTTTTTTTGCTGTTGTAATACTGCGAAGATATTCTACTTTATTGCCTTCTAGCTATACATATTGCATGTCACATTTCAATATTAAAATCCACCATGGATTGATTTAGGGGTATGAAGTGATACAGAGGTCAGTTTTCTTTCACTTAGTTTTTATTTAATCAAATTGATATTCAACCGACTCATTGAAAAGACCATCTTTCCTCCACTACTCCTCAGTAACCTCATAAATCAAGTGTCCAAGAGTATGTGGGCTCTCTATTCCATTTCATTGATTTATGTATCTAACTTTTCTTTAATACTACAGTTCCTTATTTACTGTGGCACTGCAAAAAGACTTGCTGAAAGTCCTCCAACAATGTTATTGTTCATCAAGAATGTCTTGTCTAATATTGGCCCATGATATTTCTCTATGCATTTTAGAATCAGCTTGTCAATTTTCATAAAAACGCCATTGGAGTTTTCACTCAGACTGCAGTTTATATACAAATATGCAGGGAATTTGAGACTTCTACCATGTGCAATCTTCTAATCCATAAAAAAGAGTGTTTTCATTTATCTCTCAGTAAAGCTTTCTGGGCAGAGTTCTTATCTGGTATATTAGTCAGGGTTCTCAAAATTAACTACCACATCCAGTTTTGACTATTTCAGTTCAAAGTATTTGTTATATTTTATGCACTGAAAATGCATTTTTAAATATTTAAAAGATATTTTATTTTTCCATTTGCATTTGTATGTAGCTATCAATCTTTTTATTTCAACTATTTTTCTTATTTTAAGTTATTTTTGTTAATTGTAATTTCACTGAGCTTTTGGTCTAAGAAAAGATTTCCAAATATTTATAATACCACATTAGCCTGGCTATTCTGTATTACTCAAGTGATGACTTGCACATTTCAGTATTTTCATTTTTTGACTATATTTTTCCAAAATAATCTTTTTTAGGAATGCAGTTAAAAATCACAGATTTTAAGTTCACTATTTCAAATTAAAATACCAATTTGGCATAGTAAACATTTATCCATTTGCATCTATAAAATTTTGGTTTTAAGCAATAAAAAAAATTCATCATTGTTGGAATACTCCACAGCAGTTTTTGTGATATGGATTCCATTTTCATAGTTTTACTAGTTTCTATTTTAAAGTGATAATTGACCTAGCATTATTTAGTAAAACCTCTGTACTCATTATGTCTCCAATAGAATAATGCAAACCTTTTTAAAATTTTCATTTTCTAAATAAAAATTACATAATATTTAAGTTACACAACATGATTATTTGATCTACATAGAGAAATGGCTACTACACTCAAACTAATTAACATATTGTCTGCTCACACAATTACAATTTGTGTGTCTGTGTGTGTCTGTGCGCCTGAGATCTTTCTTCTTAGCAAATTTCCAATATTCAATACAGCATTATTAACTAGAGCTACCATGTTGCAAATGAGATCTCTGGATTTATTCATCCTACATAACCTCAAACATACCACTTCATTGTCTACTGACTTCCATTACTTTTATGAAAAGTTAGTTCCAGGTTAACTATTGTTTCTTTGAAATTAATCTGTCTTGTTTCTCTAGCTGCTGTTCAGATTGTCATTCTTCTCTCACTCTCTCCGGGAATTTTACTGTTTTACCTAGGAATTTTTTTTAATTGAAATACAGTTGACGTACAATATTATGTTAGTTTCAGGTGTACTACATAGTGATTTGACATTTATATGCATTACAAAATGATTCCTTCATTAAGTCTACAACATACAAAGCTGTTACAATATTATTGACTATATTCCTTATGCTGTATATTACCCATCCCTGTGGCTTATTTGTTTTATAACTGGAAGTTTGTACCTCTTAATCCTCTTCACCTACTGAAGGGGTGAACCCAACCTCCCAACACCCTCCCCTCTGGCAACAATTCATTTGTATTCCGTATCAGAAAGACAAATACCACATGACCTCACTTATACGTGGAATCTGAAAAAACTAAACAAGCAAACAAACAGAGCAAAGTGAAAACAGACTCAAAGGCGCAGTTTTCTTCCCACTAATTTTGTTTGGCATTCATAAGGTCTCTGGGGTTTACTTATTTGTTGTGATCAGTTTTGAAAAATTCTTGGAAATTATGTCTTCAAAAATTGCTTCTATTCCATTGTCTCCATTGTCTTCTGGGACTCCAATTACATATGTATTTGATTTTCTCAATGTTCTGTTTGTCTCTTAAACACTCTTCTGTGTTTAACATACTTTACCTCTCCTTGGAAATTTCCATCTGACCTATTTCAAGTGCACTAATTACGTTTTTTAAAAGCATGTCTATTTTATTGTTGAACCAATCTATTAAATTCCTAATTTCAATTCTTGTTTTTCTTCATTTCTGGAGTATTCATTTGACTGTTTTTTTTTTTCTTGTAGTCTTCCAAAAATTTCAATGACTTAGCTTCCTGAATATAACAGCATAGTTGTTTAAACTAATTTAATGCGGCTAGAGGTACTAGGAATCTGGAATTACCTTAATTCATTTTCAAGTTTGCTATGATTTGAAATTAGGCATCAATCCATAGGACAGCTAAACTAATGTTGTTCACCCAAGTTTTCCCTCTAGCCTTGAGAGAGTCTCAACAGAATTGCTCTGCTTCTCAAACACTGAGCTACCTCTTTCAGAATAAGCCAATGCTCCCCAAAAGAAAGTGGCACCAAACGCCAACCATCTTCAGAATTCTACCTTTCAAATCTTGGCCTCATAACTTTCACAGTCTTGTTAGTTCTACAGTGTTTTCAAACAATTTGTTTGTAACTTCATCCAGCTTTTAAAAGTTGCCTTCAGTATGAAGATCGATTCAAATTACCTAATCTGCTGCTATAAAAAATTTTAAGTCTGAACAATTAATTTTAAACTCTTCAAAGAGTAGCATGAAGACAAAAGATCTTAATAACGTCATAATTTTCAGATGACTTTTCTAAAATATGAAAAATTTCTGCAGAGTGAAAAAGCATGAATTAAATTAGTTTTTTTAAAAAACAACATAACATACGAGGACTGAAACATTCATTTCCACATATTCCTGTAACATTAAACACAGTACTTATCAAAGCTATCTCTTTCATTGTTATTGTCTTGGCAAATTAGATAGTGCCTGGTATATTGTAAGTCCTCAATACATCTTATAAAATTGAATGCATTTGATAAAAAATAAAAGAATTTTCATCAAAGAACTTGGGCTACTTTCAAGTGGCTAATTTTACCCTAGCTATCTACAAAGATGCATATAAAAATACTAAACTAAACATCAATGGAAAAATGGTATTGTTTGTTTTATAATTGGAAGTTGTACCTCTTAATCCCCTTTGCCTACTGAAGGGGTGAACCCAACCTCCAAACCCCCTCCCCTCTGGCAACAACTCATTTGTTTTCTCTTTCTTAGGTTCTGAAGCTCCCAAATGTCAATATAACAACACATTCAAGAAACTTACAGGGTAAATCGTATATGCTAAAAATATGTTCATGTATCCAAATGTATGAATAAAAATATAATTATTATTAATAATCTACAAATAAAACATACATTTGAAATAGTATATAAAATTTATTAATAATTTTCTAGTATCTCTGTGACAACTTGAAGCTTTAGTAATCACTCAAATTCATGGAAGTGCAAGAGTTTTCATATCTAAGTATCAGGTTCACTTGAGGATGGAGCCTCAATCATTACCCTTCCTAGATACCTGATTGGTCTCTGATTTCTTCTGAATCAAGATACAGACTGGAGCAATCTTTTTCAGTGTACACAGTTCTGCTATGGATGATAGATACTAAAGCCACCTTTAGTTGTGTTTGATTCTATCTTGGTCACCAATATACAGTCTAACTCCTTTAACATATGTTCAGGATACACCTAGTGGTTCAGGAGTATTGGACAGAGTTTTGTCTCTAGGTGATGGGTTAGTTAAGACTTGGGGAAATGTACTTGGAGAAACATTGGTTCTCGATCCATTTTACTTGTGGCTCTAGCTATTGAATAAAAAAGTCCTATTTCCTCTTTTTTCCCAATGTCCAGCGTCCTTTTTCTCCTTTTTTACAATCAAAGTTACCACTTGCCCTTCCACATTCTCTTCTTCTATATTCAGGCCCACACTTATCTAGTCTTAGGCTGTTCTGTAAACATGTGGCTGAATCTTTCTGTCCCGTACTTTCATGTAAGGCTTTGTTTCTGCTTATCCACAGATAAATGGAGATGAGATAAAATGCCTTAGAAAACAACGCGAAGAGGGTGAGGAAAATACATGAAAACACACATTAATGTTTAGAGATATAACCCTGATAGATACCTTATTTATATATCTAAAAATCCAAAAAGACAGTAAAATAGGCTTTATTTTATGCCTAGTCTGTGCCAAAAAGCATGGAAAAGGTGTCATTTAACAAGAACCATGATCTTGTAAGGTGGATGTTTATCGATGAGGAAACTAAACTTCAGACTAAACTGATTTGCCAGATGTCACACAGTAAGTAAGAAAAACAGCCAGAATTTAAACCCAGGTCCTGCTGACTTCTAAGCTGGGTCTCTGTTTTTCTATTTCATGCTTATACTTCTGTAGCAGATATAAAAATCCACATGTCTTCATCTATGTCTGTTCTCACTTTAGATGTTTCATGTAGGTTTTTTCTTACAGAAAATAGTACTTTTTTACAGGCCTCAATATCTGAAGCTGAAGAATTTTCACAGGCAATGAATTAGTCTATATAAAAACTCAATAAATAGTAGGCATTTTAATAAGGTTAATGTAGGGCCATTTTTTTCTTATCCTAGTCCCTATGCTCCAGCCAAAAGAGGGACAAAAGAGAGTTGATTTTCCTCCTGATCCACTGTGGCTGCCTTTGCAAGTGATGAGTTGAACCAGAGTACCCAAGTTACTGTATGGATGTCATTTAAATAGGATTGTTGGACAAGGGGGAAGAGGAGGCTTGTGCTAATAAAGAAGCATACTAATCATATGTATATTTGATAAGCATTTACTAATGGCCAGGAAACTTAAAGAAAGCTTTGCATGTATTACCTAATTAATAATGTTATGGGTCATTAAATCTTCACCTTAACTCTATGAAATAGGTAGTCTACTGTCCTTATTTTATATGAAAAGAAATTGAGAAGGCATAAGTTACCTCTAGTGGTAACTCTGAGTAGTTTAAATTTTTAATTTGGCTACTTTTCCAATTTTTGATATTGGTACTTTAGATCAGTGCTTCCTAAACCTTAGGGTGCACACATCACCTGAGGATCTTATTAAAATGCAGATTCTGACTTAGTAGGTCTCAGGTGGGGTCTGAGATTAGGCATTCAAACATACCCCCACAGACCATACTGTGAAAAATAAGGCTTTAGATCACTGATTTTCTGTCAAGCTAAGTATCATTCCTAAAGGGCTTTCATATTGATTTTAATATCAGTGAAAAATAACTTAGTATTAATATTTAGATTTATTAAATGAATGTTGATGACCAGATGTATTTCAAAATCAAAAGACTGTTTTCACAAAGACAACAGTTCAATTTAGAGAAATATTTTAAGACACACCTCCCTTTCCCCTCCCTCAGGATGCTTTCAGTATATACAAAATACACTACCATATACACCATATACCAATAAAAATAGGTATCATTTATAAAGCATCTACTGTGTGCCAGAGACTAAACTAAGAGCATTAAGTGCATTATTTTATTCAGTACTATTAGCAATCTATGAAGTGCTATTATATTCCAAATTTTACATATAGATAAGTACAGGCATTAATAGTTTAACCGTCCGATATTACTAGCCCTGGGTAATTTCACTATCTTTTGATTCAATCCTTATCTTGCATTTCATGTTACTTCTCTCTCTGAATTTTGCCATATACCAGTCTCACTGCTTCTCTATACTTTACCTCCTGATACTAAGTACGGAGATCTTTCTGAGTTAGAACCTCAGCCCAGAGGTCAGGGTGAGTCTTATAAGACAGGCTGGAGCAGACAGTGGAACAAAGCAGTCTGCAGGAGAAAAATCAAAATCATAGTCAAGCTGGGTTTGGATTATGTCACAGCCAAGGTGACAGCTAGTAAAGGTGTGGCAAGGTTCAAGGCAGAAAATAAAAGAATGAGTGACAGGAACAGAATATCACAGGATCCAGAGCAGAAAGCTGTTTGTAACAAAAACCAAGGCATAAATGACAGAGCATTGGTGGCTCGAGTGGACTGGGTGCTGGCTTGTGACCCGTCAGCACACCTGATGGCTGATAACTGAATAGATGATTATAAACTTGGTGCTTTGTCACAATGAGCCTGGCTTTCCATCTGATCAATGTCTCCAGAGACTGACTTTACTTTCCTGGCTTTATACAAATGCTGGACAATATTCCCAGTCAGATACTGCTCCACGATGACATGATCTGCTCTAGCCTCGATTCGGTTTCTAGAACCACAGATTTATTATTTTACAGTTTTGTAGGTCAGAACTCTGGTGAGCTCTAGAGGAGATTCCATTTTCTTGTTCATTCAGGTTGTGAGCAGAATTTAGTTTCATTTAGTTGTGAAAATAAGGTCTCTATTTCCTTGCTGATTTTCCGGTAAGGGTCTTTCCCAGCTTCTGGAGATAATCTATATTTCTTATTTCATAGCCCCTTTTCTCCATCTTCAAAGCAACAGCAGACAGAATAATTATCATGCTTAAAATTCTTCCTCAAACTTCTGTCACATCTCTCTTTCTCTCTCTGAACCTAGCCAGGGAAGGTCTCTACTTTCAAGAACTTATGTGATTAAATTAGGCCCACATGGATAATCCAGGATAAATTCACCATTCCAAGGTCTGTAATCTTAATCACATCTGTAAACCATGCAATTTTATGTATTCACAGTTTCCAAGGATTAGGATATGGAATCTTTGGGGACAATTCTTCTAACACAAGCCTCTGCTATGTGAGATAGGCTTATTTTTAGACAGGTTTATTAGCTGCAAAAAGAGACAAAACTAGGTGAATCAGAAGAAAAATTTACTAAACAATGTAAGCTAATCATCAGAAGTTCCAGGAGGACCCGACAACTGGGTTTAGAAACCGTGCCACCAAAAGTAATACCCAAAACAGCACCACTAAACTATTCACAGGCTTGTTTCCATCACTGGCAAGGTGAACCATGAACACAGGACCCTCCCCTCTGCAGTTCTGTCACAATTGCTCCTCAAATTCAGTGTCTGTGCCAAGCTCTGCCATATTTACCAGTATTCACCATATTCCTTAAAAAGACTGCTTCTTCTGTTTTTTCCCAGCTGACCTGAAGTATTTTGGAGATATATTTTACTGGGAGAATCTGAGTCAAATGTCTGTCTCTCAGCTGCCAAGAAGGCAAGGAAATTCGATCTTGGAATCTTCATTGGTATCAATTTTGCCAAACATACAGGGAAAATGTAAAGAAAAAATGCTAGGCTACAAGTGTGTCACACTATATGATCCTCCTTCTCAGATTCTAAGAGAGGTAATACTGCCCATCTAGGCTTCATCTCCAAAGCAGAATGAGAATACTTACCCAGGCCTCCTTAAAAAGCCCACGCAGAGTTCTATCTGCACTGTGCTAATAATATCTGTGGTTGCACTTTGAAATGACTACACCATTTAAAGCATCAAAAGATCACAGAATCATAAAAGTTAAGCCCCAAATATTTAAGAGTGCCTATAATTCTGCAGCACAAGTAATTTTGATACTTGCAGAATTTTGTGTCCATGCAGGATGTTTTTCCCCAGTTGCGGTACTCTGATGCCTGGATTAAATGGCACTGATAATAGCTTGTGTTGCAAACGTTACTTTTTAGCTTATAAATTACATCAACTACAAGAAGTATTTTCTATCATATTTGATATTCATAAAGTACTGTGAACAATAATTTACTTATTATCATCTTTAGTTTACTATAGAATAATCACCTAAGATTAAGTGCTTAAGTTGGGAACTAAATTTGAATTCCCTCTGTCTCATTTTCCTCATTTTAAATTGGGATGTCAAAATCTAGTTCATGAAATTTTTTCAGAATTAAGTAAAACACAAAACTTTATTACTATTAACTTAATACAAATTCAAAACCAGAAAGGATTTTAAAGGATAATTAAGATAACAGTGGCCCAACTGGTCAACAGATGATTCAGGGTTCAAGATGGGAAAGGGCTAATATTTGCTCACATTTGGTCCAGGATTTTCCCACTAGAATCAAACAGGCATTTTCAACTACAGCTGGGGATACAAACTCTGAGGAAAAAGAAAGTGTCTCTGGAAAATCTCATTTTCCCTCTGAGAATTGAAATAGTGGCCCTAGCCATGAACTCTCCAGAATCATAATAGGCAGTATAAACTGTAACTTAAAGGCATTTCTGTAAATAGCACACCATGAAATCATGTCACAAGAACAGATCAAGTGATGTGGCCCAGATACTCACTATACACATAGTTTATTCAACAGTAATTTTTGAATTCATTGAGAAATGCTATCCATGAATTTGAAGCTCATATCCTGTCACTTACAAATTCAAAACAGTCTCTAAAGCACCAAGCACAGAGTTGGCAGCTTGGGTTTGAATTTCCTTCCCTTCCAGTGACTAGGTGTGGGCCGGTGCAGTCATTCCAAAATAAGCAATTCCTTAATGAGTGACTGCCTACTATGTTAAGGCCTCACGCTAGGGATGGGGGCTGTGATTCACAAGGCAGACACCACTCCAGTCTTCACTGAGTTTATAATCTTAAGAATGCTAGTTGCTGAAAGATAGCCATTCAACAACTAATTACACAATTACTCAATTACAGCAGTTTGAATTAAAGCTACCAAAACTAAATAATATACTTTCCACAATGAATCTATTCCTAATTGCAAAATCTGGAAAATATGACTTCCTCCAAAGCAAATCATATCCTATGCCATTCACTGTAAAAAGAGTAAAGTAGAAAATACACTAAGTTTGGAGGTGGTTTAAGGATGCCAGACAACAGAAAAAGAAATTAATTTCTAACACTTTACTAGTGAACCCTTTTCTTAAATACCACTTTTAATTTGAAAGTAGCTTCTTACAACTTCTTACAGCTGGTCAGAATTTATTCCATGCTGCATTATTATGAGATGTAGGACAACAGCTTCATTGATAACATGCAGTAATAACTGCTGTCTGGTTATCAGCAATGGCCTACGATAGCTGGGCTCATAGTTTCATTGCTGGTCTTTAAAAGTGGAGTGCATCAATACTAATATATTCCAAAAGAGCACAGGTGAATTAAAATAGGATAAAATTCACTGGTTGCTATGGACTCCATTATTTTAATTCTCCAATTGTTAATAAATATAACCTGTCTTATTTATCTACCTATCCTAAAACAGAACTGTAATTTGAGATACTAGAATTCTGAACCCTTAAATAACTAATGTTTAGGATGACCATTTCAATAGCTAAACATTAAATATTTTTACAAAAGTAAATATGATTAGTTATACTCCATCTAGAGTACTTTCACTAACTCTGTTTTGCCTATAAAATTAATCACTACACTGTAAAGTTCATTTTCTATTAAAAAATAAGTTATCTGAAAACTTTTTGGCAAATTTTCTTTCTAACTTTAAGAAATGTAATGAAATCTCTAAATAAGAATGTCTCCTTCCTTCAGATTAAGTTGCTAGTATAAAATCTAATCATTCATTGCATCACTTGTACTGATTCAACACATTAAAACTATAGAGTTCTCTGGCACTTACACCAAGAATCATATGCTTCTCTTTAACACCGTAGTATCTCCTTTTGAAGCTGTTACATTATTACTGGAAATGGTTAGCTTGTCTATGTGACACATTTTCATTAAAAATATCTCATTTGGAATAAATCATGGTGATTCAACTACTGTCTGCAAAAGACAATAACACACACAACCAATAAGCATTAATATTATTTTTAATACAGGATATTTCACTTTGCTGGCAAAATAATTCTGTTTATATTAAAGAAAAGGTGCATCATTATTATTTAGTGTCACAAATATTTTGCATAATTCAAGATGTTAAACCCACTTTCAATATAAAGAAACAAAGCAATTGGCTTTTGTGATTTTTCTTGAGCATTCAAAATAAAATGCTCCTGACTTCAGAAAGAAATGTTCCTACCACTTTAATTTGACAGCATAGCCATATTTGAAAACTGCTTTAAGATTCAGCAAGTTACAAGAAAGGAGGTTTAGCTTTATAAGGGCATGTGGGGAAAGTATTTTTTCTGTCATGATATTACACAAAACTAGTACACATACTTATTTAATCACTGCAACAGATATTAGAAAAAACAGTTAAAAGAGCTTTCTGTCACAGTAATTATTAATGATGAAATCTTTATCTGCTTAGCATTGGGAGTCTGTCCAATTAGTTTCTGTGGCTCTTGAGTTCTGCATAAATACGATAAAATTTGCTTGTTTCCATCGTGATTTTTCTAAGGCTCTCTTTCCTGGGCGAATCTCCAGATTGGCAAGCTCAAGCAGATTTTAAAATATCCTTTCCATATATCACCCACACTTGTTCTGCTTGCAGATGGATTGACGTCTAAGCTCAGAGGGTTGTAACTAAGCTGCTTTTCTCGCCAGAAAAGTTCATTTTGCTTCAGCTGTTGCAGATAGCTCCCTTACCTCCCACTAATTCAGTATTTTTCAATTGTTCCAGCCTGCTTCCAACTGCTCAGGCACACTGTTCAAGGATCACAGCAAGGATTGCCAAGTTAGGGCATCTTTTCCAGAGGGTGGATCCAAAGTCATTCCTCTTTGTTGATACATTACATAACTTGTCTACATGGGTGAGATGTGGTAATGTATTTCATTTGCCATTCCAGTTCAGACAGGGAACAGTTGACAGACTGTCTGACTTAAGCTTTGTTTTTGAAATTTAGATATTTATCTTATTATTAAATCCTTAAATTTAACTTGTTAAATACTTTAAAAATACTCAAAGAACTATGTCTTCACTCCATGCACTTTGGTTCTTTTCTAAGAGCAAAGGTTTCTGAAGGAGCATAGAGGGCAGGAAAAAAGGATCTCAAATTGGAAATTAAAAATTCAGACTTTCAAACCCCAAAGTATCTGTTGCATATAAGAAGCAACCTGATGTATTTCATTTGGGCCTAATTTTGACTATTAACATACCATTAATGAGGCTGAGGTCACAAATCATTGAATGTTAAAATAGACTTAGAAGGAATCTTCAAGTTGATCCAGGTCAAGACTCCAACCTCCTCACTTTAAAAGAGAGGAAAATGGTTCTCATAAAGTTAGGTGACTTGGCTAAGGCCAAATGACTATTTATGAAACAGAAATTAAAACCTAGGACCACTGGCTTCTGTGCCATTACACTTTCTTCTAAGAATGATTATTATAGCCTATGAAATCCCTCATTAACTTCAAAATCAACCCCAGGAATATTCCCTTTGACAGAAGATCAGGATAATCACCCCCATATTCAAAATGCAAACTGCATTACTCAAAAACTGACCAAGAGTCCTGCTGAAGCACAAGATTTTCCACTTGATCACTAAATTACATCTAATAACTGTCTACTGTTTTATGTTCACAGAAAAAAACAAGAAAATCAATGAAACACTATTCAAAAGTTCATAAGTCACTGGAAAATGTATCCAAAAAAGGTTTAACTATGTATCCAACTGTTTTAAACATAGGTGTTCAGAGTGTATTTGTTCTACAGAAAAATATGGTGCTTGAGAAGACAATTCTGTGAGCTAGAATGACTGGGGTCAGATTCCACAGTTTTCCCACATGTAAGATAAAAGTAGTAAAAGTGCTGACCTCACAGGGCTCTTTGGGGTTAAATATGTTAATATGCCTGTGCTGTTGATATTGTTGTTGTTGCTGCCATCCTTATTATTATTTTCTTTAAAGACGTGTAATGATAAACTAGTTTAAAAATCATGGCTATATCTTGTTCTTAATAGTCTTTTCTGTATAAAGGATACATTCTTTTTAATAAAACATGTACTGGAAAATTCCATCTAAGGCATTTTCTGAGTTGAATTTTGAGCCATAAGCAATAAGATTTCAACATTAAAAATGTATTGTATATAAATGACTTTATACTGAGTTCCAACTAAAAATAATTGCTGATCAAGGTGTTAAAATATAAAGTAAAAAGTTATCTCATATATATTGTATATTATTTATTTGGCTTCTTATTCTCTTCCTCAGTTTACCTGAATGGAGATAAAGCATATTGTACAAGATGATCACTATGAAACTTTCAGCCTAAAGGTTTATGATTGTATTCTAACATTTTCAAAGGGAGTTATTGCACTCTCAATACTAAGTAACAAGCACCTCAATCTTTGCTAAAAGATAAGATTGAAAAACCCACCACTATTATATACAATGGTGAAAAACTAAAAGCTTTTCCTCTAAGGTCAGGATCAAGGCAATGATGTCCCACTCTTGCCATTTTTATTCAACCTAGTACTAAAAGTCTAGCTAGAGCAATTTGACAAGAAAAAGAGATAAATCAGAAAGGAAGGAGTAAAATTTCCTTGTTTTCACATGACGTGGACTTATATGAAGAAAACCTTAAAGACTCCACACACAAAAACAGCATTAGGTAATTATCTAAAAATCATGAAAATTTCTCAAATAACAGTAAATTCAGATGCCTTAAAAAGCCCTGTTTTATTAAAAAGTAGGCAGAAGACCAATATGTAATCATAGTTCTTCAGTGAATTCTGTATTCTCAGAAAATTCACTTGATTTTAGACAATTCAGCAAGTACATTTACTGAAAGAGAACTATCACACTTGCTTTACGCATATTCAGTTTTAGGATCAAGTAAAATATAAAAAAGTACTAAAATTTATTTTAAAATATGATATAATGGAAAACACTTATTTAAATAATGGCTTTCACTCTGACATATCTTAAATTTTGTTCATCTTAGCATTCACACTGAAAACAAAATTTCACTTATTCAACAAATATTTTTTGAGCTTACTGCCAATTAGATGCTAGTCCCTGTTCCAGGGGCTTTAGCTAAATCATGGAGTAAAACAGACAAATATCCCTGTGGGATTATTATCTTGCTGGATACCAGAGTATAATATCTTCACTGTTTCTGGTTGGTCATAAATCCCATCAAGCTTTTTGCCAAGGGCTGCCAAATAGGGAGCTCTTCCATTTACACAATGGTAGAAAACACTCATTCATTCGACTAATACTTACTGAGTATTTACTATGTTCCCAGCACTGTTCTAGGCTCTTCAGACGTGTTGCTGAAAAATACACAATACTCCTTCCTTAGTGACATTTATATTCCAGTACAGGATACATATACATGTGGATCCTATCTATCTTCCTGAAAGGGTTTTGAAAAATAAGTATGAAAATGAAAAAATGGCAGTAACTTAGCAATAGCATGAAGTTGATGTCCATTAAATGGTAGCTAAAAATAATCTTTGTATAAATTTGTATTAAAGAGAAGAAAATGTATTTATTGCTAATACTGATGTACTGTCAAGATGAATAGTTTTATTAAGTCATTAATTTAAGATAGTATCTATTCAAATTTTATTAAGGTTATTGGTGCATAGTAGGGAGATATTAGGTGAATTTATCAAAAAACAAATTTCAACACTTTGAAGTTATAGGAAACTAAAAGTATTTCTCCACCTGGGAACTTAGTGAATGGCAGCCTTTTTCTCATCGTGGAGTTGGCAGGTAATGACTGAGCAGAATGCATGGTGAGATTGCCAATTAGCGACAATGCAGGCAATACAGCATTGCATGGAGTAAGACACTAATTCTGTAGGGCAAATTACTAACAGAATATGTTTCTGGTAGAAACTGTATTGGCAATTGCCTGGGAAATTGAAAAAGATCACAATGCAATTGTAGGCTGCTTAACACCAGATCTCCACAGGTAAAGGGAAAGCTCTGAATTATAGCATTTACAAATTTCTTCAGTGTTCTAATTTCATACTGTTCAATTATTATAATGACTTGTTTATTCAGTATTACCAGGGAATGAAGCAAATTATTACTGAAACATAGATGCACCTAAAAAATAATTCATACATGAAGAAAGAGAATATATAATGAAACACTCATGTGTCGATGCCTCAGAAAGAAAAATGTTAACAGAAACATATTTCCTTTAGATAAGGGTATCTTAGTTTTGAAAACCATGTTTTCATTAAAAAAAAATTGGTTAAAGAATGTTCAGAATAAACATAAATTAGTCCACAATTTTTGAAAAAAATCAAGACAAAAATTCTAAGACCTGGAATAGTCTTGATTATTTAATGTAAAAATAATGTAAAACTTTTTTAAAAATAAGGTCACCCCAGATGTTATTTAAGTTTATCTATGAGTCAAAAGTATAAGGAAAAGGTACTTTCTACATTTTATACATGTATATGTGTTTTGAAGTATGTTATGAAATAACTTCTGACATCAACTACCTAGCATTTGGTCAAACTTCAAGGTTAAGGATACACTCCTCCACAAGAATAACAAATAAAATTGTAAATGTAAATTTATAAATGTTATTTTTAAGTCCGATAGCTCTTCTACTTTTTACCCATCTGACCGGATGAAACTTATAAGCAATAAAGGAATATGTAGGGCCCTGTGACCACAATATCTGACGAGTTCACTTAAATTTACTCAATTAATCTTTTAAACAAATCTGACTGGAAGGTGTGATTATCTGCATTTTTACAGTTAAGGAAAGTAGTCAGAAAGATTAAGTTCACATAAGTGACTACCAGAGCCTAATTTAGGTTATGGTTTTCCAGATTACTTATCTAAATGGTAGAGTTAGGTTAGATCAGGCTAGGTTATGCTATGGTAACAAAGTCTATTAAAATCTTAGTGGCTTAACATAACAAAAAAAATCAATTTTCATTCATGTACATACAGAACCGTGGGAATCCCAAACATATTAGATACTCAGGAGCCAGGTTATACAGAAGCTTAATCATGATTCAGGTTTTCATGGAAGAGGAAAGTGGAAAATCATGAACAGTTGGAAAGTTTCTGCTTTGGTCATTAGTTTGGTTTCAAAGAGGCAACAAAGGAGGATTCTAGTGTGGGTCCAGAAGAAGAGTGGAGCATATTTAACAGGATGTAAACAGCTGTAACGGCTACAACTTTCACCTATTTTTTGTTTGTATGAATTCAGATCACTTTGTTACACATTACTTCTGTAATGATGACAATAAAAAGCTACACTGGTGATGACTCCGAAATAAGCAAGCATCCTGTATATAACTTTAATGCAGTGCTTTAAAACGCACTTATTCCCATTTCCATTTCACTAGCGTCCGCCTAGAAGATGAGTTTATCTGATGATGTAATCTAAGCAAAGACAGGCATTCGATGCCTTGATTCAAATAAATTAATGATATGAGAATTCTGGCATTGTGTTTTTGCAACCAAAGTAATATTCTGAGGTAGAATCTGGTCATATCCATATAGGAAAATCATTTAGTTTAAGGTCCAGGAACAACATGAAAATAGTAAAGCAAAACAGGCATTTCTCTATTCTCTCTCACATATATGCTTAAATAGAAGTACGAGAAGAAACATATACTTTATTGCCCAAATAAGAACCTTTTGAAGAGTGAAAGGGAACATAATAGTTACAGGAGAACAACAAGTATTAAGCAGGACTGTTCTACATAAACTGGAATACGTTATCATCCTAAAAATGTTCAGAAAGAAACTAACTCTATCATTTAAAAATTGGTTAGTCTTTCCTTTTCTTTCTAGGCCATGAATATATACACATAGTAGTTCCAGTTGGGAATGCATGTGTTCATCTGTTTGCTCATTTGATGAACATTTATGTATATACTTTGTGCCAGGCATTGGCATAAAGAGAGAAGAATTAATTTGGTTTAGATGAAAATTACAAAATAGAATTACAGGCCAACAAACATGATTCATAGTTAAGAAGCATTCAGCTGATATGTTTTGTGATGCTTAAATGAAGCAGATGATGATGTCATAATTTTGTAGGATGCTCTAAAAAATTTTCCCAAAACTTAACGTTAAATTATTTACTTCAATTTAAAAATCTAAAGTATTTTCCGTATACATGAACCTAAATTTATCTGTACATATAATATAATTTTTATGCTTAAAATTAAATTAATGAGTTAAATTTTCATCTAAAATTTTCGCTTAGTGATCTAAGTCTCATTAAGTAACTTTCAGTTATCTCAAAGACATTGAATTTAAAAATAAGAACCCTATAATGGATAAAATCTCTTTTAAAAGTTCAGTATGATAGAAGCTGTAAAACAAGGAATGCTGCTCACTATCTGATACTATAAGAATTAAGGCATTAGCCATTGCAGTCACTGACCTACAGTGCATCCTAAAAGGATTTCAGCATGAAGAACAGGATGAGGCACTCTACGCTTTAGGAAAACAAGCAAAACAGGCACTTAGATAGTTAGATACATTCTAGGAAACATGTTTATGAACCTGGTTTCTTTCATCTTCCCAAACTTAGAAAAGCACTAAAATTATTAACCAATAAATCTGTTCCTCATGATGGCAGTAACCTTCTACCAAGATGTATGTTGAATTGCACATACTCCTTAGCTAAAAATCACATATGCACTGCCTTCTCCAGCCACTCCCCTACCTCTTCAGAGTAGCTTCTCAAAGCTGTCTGAGAGGCTGTCTACCCGGCTATAGATCTCAATAAGACAGTGAATAAGACTCAACTCACAGATCATACTCTGCACACTTTTTTCCAGTTGACAAAGTGTTTCATACTTGGACTTTAAATGTAATAACATAAAGATTTTTAAAGCAGTATTTTCTAGTTCTAACATTCTTAAGTCTGTATTTTTGTTTTGTGTTTTTTTTTTTCTTTTGAAAAAGTAACATTTTTCTTAAATTATTTCTAATTATTTCTAGACAAATTAATAAGACCTGGTATTGTTTGAGGTACTGAATATTAAGAAAAATTACTCTTATTTTAAAAATAGGAAGAGCAATTTTTGAAAAAAAAAAGGTGAGATTAAAAAGGGTTACGTGAAAGAAAATATTTGCAAATGATGCAGCTGACAAGGGCTTAATTTCTAAAATATACAAATAGCTCGTACACTGCAATATCAAAAAAATCAAACAACCCAATCAAAAAACAGGCAGAAAACGTAAATAGACATTTCTCCAAAGAAGTCATAAAGGTGGCCAACAGGAACATGAAAAGATGTTCAACATCATTAATTATTAGAGGAAAGCAAATCAAAATTTCAATGAGGGTTCACCTCACACCAGTCAGAAAGGCCATAATAAAAAAGTCTCCAAATAATAAATGCTAGAGAGAGTGTGGAGAAAAGCAAACACCCCTACCCTGTTGGTGGGAATGTAAATTGGTGCAGCCACTATGGAGAACATTATGGTGGTTCCTTAAAAACTAAAAATAGAGTTAACATGTGATCCAGCACTCCTGGGCATATATCTAGAGGTAACTGTAATTCAAAAAGATACATGTACCCCAATGTTCACTGCAGCACTGTTTACAATAGCCAAGATATGAAAGCAACCTATGGGTCTATGGATAGATGACTGTATAAAAAAGCTGTGGTTTATTTATACAACGGAATACTACTTGGCCATAGAAAAGAATAAAATAATGCCATTTGCAGCATCATGGATGGACTTGGAGACTGTCATTCTAAGTGAAGTAAGTCAGAAAGAGAAAGAAAAATACCATATGATATCACTTATATGTAGAATTTAAAAAAATGACAAATGAACTTATTTCCAAACAGAAACAGACTTACAGATAGAAAATAAACTTATGGTTACCACGGGTGGAAGAGGGTGGGAAGGGATAAATTAGGAGTTCAAGATTTGCAGGTACTAACTACTATATATAAAATAGATAAACAACAAGTTTATACAGTATGGCACAGGGAACTATATTCAGTATCTTGTAGTAATCTATAATAAAAAAGAATATGAAAACAAATATATGTATGTATATGTATGACTGGAACTATTATGCTGTACACCAGAAATTGACACAACATTGTAAACTGACTATACTTAAATAAAAATTAATTAACTAATTAATTTTAAAAATAAAAGCTTTATTTATTTTAAAATAAGAGGTTATGTAATTTTAAAATGACATAGGAATTTGGAATATACAGAGAATTTAATGTGTTTTGATGAATGAAATATTTTAATCACAAATCAGTTTTAGCTGTGAAGAGAATTTAAAGGTTATCTAAAAATACACTAAAGATAAACCCAAACAAAATAACCATACTAAGTGATTCCCTAAAAACTAAATAACATATATGACCCACATTAATAGCTAATCTAAAATAGCAGTGATAGCTTAGTTACTCATCCAGGACTTTCTGCACTTAAGAAATGAAACCAAGGCACCCAGCAAATGGACAGAAAACCACTAGCATGAAGGATTCCCACAAATATAGCTTACAGCTCACAGCTAAATGTTGAATAGCACATGAGGAAACCTGTCTCATGAGGGTAGACACAACAGACAACTTCAACTTTTATCTGAAATTATCTTTTAATATTACCCTGAGATATTACAAATGTATATTCAAATAGTTAACTAAGGTGCTTTGATTACAGAAATAAACAATCAGGAGAGGTGGTATTTTTTCCAGCAACAAAATATCCAAGAAGTGTCACAAGGAACAGAGACATGGCTAAGTCAGAGGTATTTGTGGCAGAGAATTGCATAAAGCGTCAGACGTAGAGCGGTGAAAGGAGGAAGAAAATAAAGGGAAAGAAAGGAGGAGAACAAAGATGTTCAGTAACTTAATGCAAAGAGAAAAGGAAATTACAGATGTAGAGACTGTGAATTTTTAAAAAGTTACCAAAAGGATCTGATAAGAAAGACAAACGTATGTCTGTCAGTGACAATGAATGCTGCCTCTGAAAGTACTAATAACACAGAGGAGAGTCAATGGGAGAGTGGTAAGACCTGAATTCCCTTTAAAAATGCAAGGCAAGGTAAACCACAGAGGAAACACCAGAAGAAGATGAATAGAAACGAAAGTAAGTCACATTTCACATTTCCTTTATCATTTAAAACTCTTTCAGATTGCATCAAACTATCAAGTATTTGCACTTCCTCTTTTTCCTTATCCACCACTTTAACTTTCACATGCTCTTGAGTAAAATGAGAATTTTATTTTCCCTGGCATCACTCCATCTTCCTCATCCTTCTCACCTCTTTCTCCTTTTCTTTCAACTGTTATCTCTTATTAAAAAGATTCAATGCCACTCAGCATTGTGTTTTAATGCAGTGAACCTTCAATTTTGTTAAGTACGAGCCTGAAAAGAAATTTTTTTAAAAGTGTAACTTCAGGTATAATATATTAACAGGGAGGTTGTTTTCCATATTTTAACATTAACATTACCACAAAACAGGCAGAGGCAGACCATCCCAATAATGTCTCTGTAAGGACAGATTATGACTGTTTTCTCAGTATTAGAAATAAAACTCGGTCGATACATACGGGTTTGCTAACCAAAAATTGGCCCTTGCCATCTGCCTCTACAAGGATTGAACCATGTTGGCACTTGCCATCTACCTCTGCTTGGATTAAATCATAAGCTGCTGCAGCCACTGACCTCCAGCACTCCCTGAAAGGAGTTCAGGATGGAGATCAGGAATGAGGTGCTCTGTGCCTGGGAAAACTGGCTGAACAGGCCTTCCAATTGTTAGTTAGATATTTTCAGAAGGTTTTATGAGCCCAATTCTTGCGTCTCCTCATATCTAGAAAAGCACTAAAATCACTAACTGTGAAATCCGATCCTCGTGGCTAGCAGCAAGTCTCTGCCTAAATGTGCCAACTACATTGCCTTTGACTGTAGGTGCCCCCTTTTACTGAAATCATATATAATACTGAGTTTTCTCCCTGCTTCTTTGGAACAGTTTCTCAGAGCTATCTGAGATGCTGTCTCCCAGGCTATCGTCCACATTTTGCCCCAAATAAAACTTAACCCGCAACTCTCACATTTCGTTATTTTATTTTAGTCGATAGGTTTGAGTATTGTGACGTTACCTATGGTGGCCTATCTTGTGTAATGTTTAAGAGGACATAATTTAACACCTTCCTGGCTGAGATTTAGACTCTGATAAACTGAGATAAAGAGAAGTGGAGGAAATTTTCCTAGAATATGTGTATATTTGTATTAACTTACTAATTTTCTCTGTGGTATGTCCTGAACAATTAATTTTATTTTCAATTCTCATGTCTATTCCATAATTTGTATGCTTTTGTTTTGTTGTTTAAATTCAATCCAACCTAATTAAAAACTTCTGAAATGTTATAATTAATTAACTATAGGGACACACTCAGATTCCAGAGTTGGTATAAAGATTATTATAAAGTAAAAACATTTGAGCTGCAGAGGATCCAAAAAGAACTCTTATCTGGATTTCCCTCAACCAACTAAAGCAGGGCCTTCTGAAAATAGGGTTGCCATTAACCCTCCTCTGAAGGAGTTTCCGTGAATTCAGCTGCTGAGAAGACAGACTGCCCATTCCCGTTAATATCAAAAAAGCCCAGTAGCACCTTTCATACTTTCCCATTGTTGCCCTACACTTTCCCTTTTTGTTAAGTGTGGTATATACACTATTATCTCTGGCTAGTCAGTTACTTACTTATCACTGAGCAACTCCCACGTGCAAGTATAAATAAACTGTGTCTTCTCCAGTTCATCTGTCAATTGTCAGTCAACTGGCAGGCCCTCACTACCCGACCTGAGCTGGAAGAGAAGAAAGCTTTTCCTTTCAACGGTCTTCTTGACTAGGACAGGGTGGTGGGGACTCTCTGCTTGGTAAAGACTGCAGCTGAGATCTCAAGCCTCTGAATAAGCCAACAATGGTGAACTATTTTTAACAGTCTGATTCCTGGATCTCTGCTCACGGGTCTCTGCTCAGAGGCAGTAAGAGCCTCTTCTTGCATTTTCTAAAAGAGATTTTTCATGTAAAATATTGCACTAATGTTAGGCAGTGAGGTAGAAATGAGCACCAGGCAGGGGGAGAGAAAGGGGAAAGGAACAACCCAGAAAATAACAGTACACCTGTGCTAGGGATAAGGGGTTCCAAAGACTTACTTTCTCTGAGTGAGGGCCAACAAGGAAGCCAGCTAGGACTGAACACTGCAGTTGCACAGTAGAGAGAATGACTTGGCTCAACCTGACCCAGTGCTCATTGTAATGTAATTAACATTGCAGTTTGAGCCCCCTCCTGTTGATTTCTCTGTGTGCTTCATGGGTAAGAACCTGGACAAAAAGGATGGGCATGCCTGAGCACAAGGAACTGAGCCATCAATCAATCAGTCACAAAAGCACCCCTAAGCCAGGACATACAGGAGAAACAAAGGAGAGGCGTCATTTTTCCTCTCTTGGATCGGCCCGCTCCCAATTCTCAGGATTTCACTATATTTTACTACTTTTTTACTAATGAAATCTTGTTTATATCACGTTTTCTGTCTCTTGTTAAAAATTCATATTTTTTTCAGGCGACTAAAAACTGAGGTAACTCTTATTTTCCTCCTCCTGGTAACATTAATAATTGTTTATCTCTGATTACATGTTGAAATTACATCACTTTAGACACATTAGGTTTAATAACAGCTGTAATTAAAATAAAAAAACAGATGAATAGATAAAGAAGTTGTGGTGTGGTGTATATATATGTATATATATATATATATATATATATAAAATGGAGTACTACTCAGCCATAAAAAGAAAGAAATAATGCCATCTGCAGCAACATGGATAGACCTAGAGATTATCGTACTAAGTGAAGTAAGTCAGAGAAGGACAAATATCATATGACATCACTTATAAGTGGAGTCTAAAAAGATGATACAAATGAACTTATTTACAAAACAGAAACAAAATCACAAACACAGAAAACAAATTTATGGTTATCAAAGGAGAAAGGAGGGTGATAAATTAGGAGTTTGGGATTAACATATTCACATTACTATATATAAAGTAGATAACCAACAAGGGCTTACTATACAGCACAAGGAATTATATTCAATATCTTGTAATGACCTATAAAGGAAAAGAATCTGAAAAAAAAGATTTATATATCTATATCTCTATCTATCTATATATATCTGAATCACTTTACTGTACACCTGAAACTAACACATCATAAATCAACTATACTTCAATGAAAAAAAATGTAAAAAAAAGAGATTTTTCAAAATTTAGATTTATAGTAGAAAACTTTAGGTTAGAACTAGTTCTCTGGATATTGTGACTCTTGATGTATATATATCACTACTGTATCCTGTTTGTCCTTCTCTTTTGTGCTGTGGTTTTGTGGAGAATCATAAGGTAGAACACAGGCATACATCTTATAAGCCTGTGAAAGGGTTCGGAACTACCCTCCCCAAACTGTGCCATTGTGGATTGCTTTGAGTTGAAAACATTGCAGTTCTAAAAGATACAGGAAGAGCTTTTTACCTCCTCTTCAATTGTCTAAAATAATTTAGAGGGGTTCTGACTCAGAAAGAGAAAGTTATTGCCAGAGAAAACTTTTATCTAAATGACCTATGTTTATTAGAGTAAACATCTAATTACCAAATATCTGCTTTTCCCAGTGTCCTATGAATTAACCCTCCTCCTCTTTGAAGCCCTGCAGCCCTATCCCATTCCTTAGCTTAGGATGGTGTATCAGCCTCAACTGCTTGACTGCCTTTGGGTCTCATATTTTAAAGAGGCTCCCACATATGTACCTAATTATTTTTCTCCTGTTAATCTGTCTTCTGCTAATTTGATTATTAGATCTGCCAAAGAACCAAGATGGGTAGAGAAAAAATTTGTCCTCCTCAACACCTGTTGCTTGAACCCACCTCACAGGCTGGTGAGTTTGTGGGTCACCAGTAGCACTGGATAAGGTTCTCCTTCCATCTTAATTTTATATCCTAAAAACTTGGCTTGGATCCAGAGAGAGTTCTCTTTGGTTTTCTGCTTGCCTGGGGTGGGGCTGGAGGGCAAATTGTGAGATCTGTGATTGGAGGTTAGGTTGGGGGCTGAGTTATTTGTAGCCAGCTGGGCAGAAATGTGGGCAACCTGGACAGCCCATTTGCTGCTGTCATCTTACTGATCATTGCCAGCTTTCCGGGATTTCATTTGAGCAAAAATACAAGGTCTCAGCCCATAAGGACTCTTCGTTCTCTCCTGTCGCCTTTGCTTACTGCCTATAGCAATGAGTGTCCTTGCTTTTTTCTCTTTGACTATTTTTTGGTATGGGGACTACATTTTCTGTGTCCTTTGGGGACAAATTTTGTGTCCATAATTAAGCCATAAAAACTCTTTTGGGTTGAGCCACATTAAAATGAGTATACTCTCTGAAGCTAGGTTAGAATCCCAAGCTTCTTTTTTTGGAAGAAACCTCTAAGGATAATCTAGAAGTTTAATGGCTCCTTTGAGAAATGTCATCCTCTGAAGCTGGCTTCACTAAGACCTTCCCTTCCTACTCCAGCCCCTCAATTCTCTGTAGTTACTGGAACTTTAGGCCCCCCTGCTACTCCTCAGTGAATCTCAAAGGAATCAAGGACTCTCAAAAAAAAAAAAAAAAAAAAAAAAAAAAAAGACTTAATTGGAAACAAAATCTAGTCCACAGCCTCAATAAGAGTATATGGCAGGACAAGAGAAAATCTTAAAAGTCTCCGTAAATACCGAAGGAAAGCTCTAGCCCTCAAATTGAGCAGGTAACAACATGTTCCTTCTAGAAACACAATTCAGATTAAAATATAAAGTGGAGCAAAGATAAGAATTGACTCATACGGAAACTAGTGACTTTTGTGTTATTCTATTTATGCCTGATTCATTATTAAAATTTTCATAATGAAAGCCATAAAGATCTCTACCTGCATTTGTCTATCTGTATGTATATATGTTATATATATGTGACATTTTCTACCTTCAAATGATATTACCAAATTAATAAAGGAGCTCTTTTCTATTGGCTTAGAGTAAAATAAGCACTTACATAAATTAAATAGTTCTAAAATTCTCAGAAATATAAAAGGCAATCTAATTGCTTTTCAAATTCATATGATTTGGATAAACCTCTGGTGAATAAGATTAGTTTAATATTGTCAGTTTAGTAAAACTGGTATGTCTTCAGAGTTGTTAGCATTAACTATAATGAAGACAAACAGTTTTATTCCACCTGGACTTACTAGTAAAATAAGGTTATATCTACTAGATATTTAATTATAAAACACATAGATTTGATTTTAATCAAACTGAGTCATTATTCTGACAAACTTTATTTCCACAATAATTTTACCTTATAATATATCTCCTTAAAAGTAGTTTCCAAAATCTTTTTGGGAACTTGAAACCTTAGAGTTATTCTAAGTTATGTAATAGATACTCAATATACAGATTATTTCTAAATAAGATAAAATGTTGAAACATTAGCTATAAAAATAAGTTCAAATATATAAAATTTGACTTCTTACAGAAGGACTGAGGATATTTGAATTAGTTAATAACCATGTCCTTCCTATCACATTAAAAAATTGTACTATAAAGAAGCATATGCCTCTAGAAATTGTAAAATGATATATTCATGAAAATTTGCTAATCTACTACAGAAAGCTGGTATATGACATGACAAGCAATTCATAATTATCTATTTTCTCATTCTCTCCGTTAAGTAAAGGTTACTAATCATTTAAAAAAATGTACATATGTATACACGAAACCACTCTAAACAATAAGGGTAAAGAGGAAAAGCAAACAAACAAACAAAAAAACAAAACAACCTTTATATGAAAAATGTATCTGTCAGGGTTCTCCAGAGAAAGAGAACTAACAGGATACTGATAGATAGATAGATAGATACGATTTATTATAGAGTACTGGCTTATGCAATTATGCAGGCTGAGAAATCTCATGATATGCCATATGCAGGCTGCAGCCTCAAGAATGCCTGTGTTGTAGCTCTGAGAACCAGGAGAGCCAATGATGTAAGTTCCAGTAGAGGGCACAAGGAGACTGATGTCCAGCTCAAGCAATCAGACAGAGAAAATGAATTTGTTCTTACTCTGCCATTTTCTTCTATTCAGGCTCCCAGTGGGCTGGATAATGCCCAGTCACATTGGGGAAGGTAATCTGCTTTAGCTAGTTCATCAATTCAAATGTAATCTCACCCAGAAATAACCTCACAGACACAGCCAGAAATAATGTTTCATCAGGGTGCCTCATGTCTCAGTCAAGTTAACAAATAAAAACTAACCATCACAAAAAGTTTTTAAGGAATGTAGGATGTTAGGGGGAAAAAAGAGTAATTTTGTCCTAAAGTAGTTGTTTACAGGTTGTTTAAAGGTTGTTCCCAAATGAGGAAAATAAAGAGAGCATAGGACAAAAACCTAGATGGATATCGAAAGTTGTAAAGGGTCTACAGTAAAGAAAAGGAGACAAAGAATGACAGTGGAAGAGAGAGAGGAGGAAGAGAGGAGAGAATTTCTTACCATGTGTGATCAAGATACCTAAGATTAAATGGATTTACTATAAGAGTTTAAAATGAGCTATAATAGCAATGTACCAATGCAGAACTTAAGCTTGGTTTTCTCTTAAAAAGACAAAGTTTCTTGAATTAGTAGTCTACTCTTAATAAGAAAGTACATGGTTTTTCTTTACTTTTTTACATAATCTGGGAAAGAAAGATTCTGTATCTTACTGTAATGGTTTTTCAAGTTTTATGTTGTCTTTACCATGTCTTCAATTATTTAAGAGAAACACATTTTCTGTTAAAGAATTTAAGTGGGTTTTTTATTTGTTTTACAGTCATATTGCCACCTACTTATACTTTCTAAGTCTATTATTGTCACTTTGGTTGAATAGATAACAAAGAATTGTTTTATTGTGACCTGTGATTCTATTTAAGAGTGTTCAAAAATTTTGACATTTTTGACAACTTTTGATATTTTGCCTTCCTAAAATCAAATCCTAAATAAAATCTTGGTCTTGACCTGACTTTGAGATTTCCCAAAGGGCCCCTAAAAATCTCAGAGTGTGTTCTTTCACCTTGTAAAAAGAGGAATGTTTAAAAAGTCACCAGGTTTATTTGATACATTGACTGGCATGAAAAACATTGTCAGATAAAAAGAGATGCTTAACGTTTCCTAGGTTATATTTGTATAGGTAAATTTTATCAATATAAGTATTTCAGAAATTACATAAAATTTCTAGAAATGTTTCAATGCCCTTGCTGTCCACAATATGTCCTTATGTTGCTTTGTCCAGTGGTAGAAAACAATAGTATAATGTTTTCATCAGTAATTCCATTTACATTTAATATTTTGTAAGCCATAGAAAACCAAATTTACCTGTAAATTACATTATTTTAATGAACTCTATTCAGATATTTAACCACAGCTATTTTAAGTCTCTTATAATCCACAGTTAGCATTTTAATCTGATGTTTTCCTGAAAACTTTTGTAACCAGCTACAAGCCAGATCCTTCATCTTCAACAAAAAGGACTGACTCAGAGTCCCATGGAAAGAACCATGACAGGTACTCTGAGATATAGTCTTTTGATAGTGTTAATAACTTTGAAATCATAGCACTGGACTGAATAAGGACTTCTAGGATTCTGGTGAAGAAGCTGATGTGTTCATGAAACTACTAACACAAGATCAAGCAGAACAAGAATTAATTACATGGGATTAAGTGAAGTAATAAATAATTATAAGGTTTTTCTATGAACATTTTTGGAACATTGCTGGTTCTTTAATGTTCAATTTTCTAGATTTAAGAAAACCCTTTTTTTCTTTTCTCCTAAGTTATCTATAACTTACAAAAATTTAGTAGACTACACATTTATAAACAGAAATGAAACATTTATCTTTTCCCCCTATCTGATTACTCTAGAATTCAGAAACTCTCATTAAGTATTCTTACATGGCAATACAGCTATTTGCATAAATTCAGTGAGAATCAGTTCTTGTAACAGGACATAATTGGGAAAATTGATCCTATTATCAAGGCTTTAACAGGAATGTTATATTTGAGAATGATGTGCATAGAATCAGATGTGACTAGACAGTTTTAAGGAACTAAGGTTGACTTTATGAGCCAATGCTTATAAAGCCCTTTTGGGAAAAACTGACCTGATAATAGCATATGAGGGTTTTGGACTTACAGATAAGAGAAGAAGGTCTCTTCCTGGCAGGCCCAGGAAACTTAGGATATTGGGGGTCACCTTGAGAAGAGAGGAAGCCATCCAATCTCTAAGTACTGCAAGTGAAGTATGATGAGTTCCTGGCTTGGCTTCTAAAAGTCCAATCTAAGGCACCCTTTAAAAAGGTTCCAGTAAAGCAAACTTAAAAAGAAGCCTATGTTCAATTACTATTGTTGCTGCACTTATGTAAATATATAGGACAAATTTAATAAGACTAGACTTAGTTTGGAAACAAAAATAATCTTACTTTGATTATCTTTGAACAATGGGAGCTTTTGTAGAGAGAAATTTTATGTTTCAATGGAAATCTATAATCCACCATGTGGCTTATCAGATTCTGGTCCTGTTCACCATCTCTGAGCTATTTTTCACCCCTCTGTAAACTGGATCCTGAAATCTTGAGCATTTTCCAGTAATTAATTTGTCAATAATTAATGTTTCCAGTTTATCTCCCACTCTCTTGACTTGGTGTCACTGAGCACTAAAACTGACTGTCGAGATCTTTTTTGAGACTCTAGGTTGTATAATAGCTGTTCTTTTCCCAAAGCTCTACAAACTGAAGTAGGACAACTTGACATAATTTCAAAGGACTTACATTACATTTGGGGGGGGGCAGTCTGGAAGTTCACCAGAATTCTTGCATCTTCCATTCTCTGCTCCTGAAAATAACCATGACTATTGACGCAGAAAAAATGGGGCAAGGGAGGATGGCTGTGTCCCAGGTCTCAGTCCAGGCCCTGGGATGCGCCCCACCAAGTGAGGTTCCTTGGCTTCATGCAGGGAAGAATTCAGCAGTGAGCCATAGTTGAGTGAAAGCAGATTTATTCAGAGAAATGCACACTCCATAGACAGAGTGGGGGCCATCTCAGAAGGCAAGAGAAAGACCACAAGGTGCGGAGTTGTTAGTATTTATGAGCTTGGTAACTTCATATGCTAACAAGTGGGAGGACTACTCCAATTACTTTGGGGAAGGGGCATGGATTCCTGGGAATTGGGTTACAGTTAGGCTCGGAACTGTCATGGCATTTATGGGAGTGCCACTGACCACGCTAATATAGTACAATGAGCATTAAATGAAGCTCAAGGACTACTGGAAGTCAAATCTCCTGCCATCTTGGGCCTCAAGGTCTACTGGGAGTTGAATCTTCTGCCATCTTGGTGCTGACTGCTCTGTCACTCTTTTAATGATTGTGCCCTCCCCCCTTCTCTCCTGTCTCACTATGACACTGATGCCTATGCCATCACCAAGTGTACTCAAACTACAAACCAGGGAACCCACCAGATTGCCATTGCTGTCCCCACTCCATCATCTACAGACACTTTGAACCCAGACCAATCAATATAGTTTTTTTGTCTTCTTTTTTTCTTTTAAGAAACTCCTAGAGAAGTTTCAAGTGGGGGAAATGTCAGGGCTCATTTGGACTCTAGGAGTTGGTATAAAGATCATTGTAAAGTAAAAGCATTAAAGCTACAGAAGAGGCAGAAAGAAATCTTATCTAACTTCCTTTATCAGACTAAAGCAGAGCCTCCTGAAAATTCAGCTGCCATGAACCTCCTTCAGAGGGAGTTTCCTGAGAATTTAGTGTCAGGGAGACACACTGCCTATTTCCATTAGCATACAAAAAAGCCCAGTAGAACCTTCCTTACCTTCCCATAGAAGCCCTAAATGCCCCCTCTCCATTTTTGTTAATTTTGGTATACAAACCTTTATTTCTGTCTATTCAGTGAGTAACTGAGTAACTTCTGCATGCGAAGTGTAAATACAATTTATCTTTACTTCTGTTAATCTGCTTATGGTCAGTTAATCTGCAAATCCCCAAACACTGGACCTAGGTAGGAAGAAGGAAAAGCTTTTCTTCCCAATACATCTTACATATAGACTAAGGGTTTCTCATGTAGTAAGAATGATATATTATCACAAAAGATGACTTTCTTTTAATCACTGGTAAGTTAAAAGTTGTATTCCAATATAATTCATACATTTTGCAATAAAAATAAAAATAAGAATTAGGTTATGGTAGATTAAATTCTGTCTGAAAACAGCAGACTAAGCACAAATGTTTTCCTACCCTCCATTCTAAGTTTTGAATTTAAATGACATAGTTATTATTAAAAAATTATATTAAGTTAAAAAATAATGAAACCATGATAGCAGTGGGAAAAGCAGAACTCTCATTAGAGAACTTGAAAGATAAAAGGCATACATAAGTGAATACTAGAGAAATCACAACAGTGAAATCTTATGAGAAAAACAAGGTATGTACTGTCCTTTTCAAGAGAGCTTTGGGGATGCTTCAGCCTCAGAACCAGCAAATACACAGAACAGGAGGCTGAGGAATAACAGCATTCAGAACAGCTGATCACTGGGCCTTGGCCCTTTTCCTTTTTATACCAACCAGCAAGAAGGGGTGGACTTTGCCTTAAGGCTTAACCCTCTGTGGAAGGAGGGCTTTTTGTCTGAAGAGGACTCTTGGTTAAAGCTCCCAGAGTCAAGAGAAAAGTAGAGCAGAATTAAGCTACTTTATCAACTTGCAAGAAATCCTAAAATAAAGCGAAAGGAAAGCCACCCTGGGGCAGATGACATTAAAGAATACCATCTCACATATCTACTTTAATTTGGAAATGGTGGATGTCACCAGTTTAACTGCCCTTGTGCTGCCCATGCATTCTACAGGAAACCATGATTATCAAAATGCACAATCCACTTACACAGAACATACAGTCACCTTCTCATGCAAAAGTGAGATCTAGGAAGGAGATAACCCCGAATATCATAAGAAAAAACACTGCTAGTCCCATATACAAATCAACATATTTTATCCATCAATGTGAATGAAGAATCAAAGATCGTTGAACACTGGGAATAAAAGTCAATACAACGAATGTGAAGGACAAAAATGAAAAATCGAATTAGTGACACTAAGAGACAGAAAAACTTCAGGATACAAAGATAACAAAAAATTCTAATTACTATGTTACCGGGAGGAGGGGAATTAAAGTTAACCTCGGTTCTTAGTCACCTGAAAAAAATGTATTTCTAAGGGGTGACAGAGAACATGATATAAACAGAAGATTTTATTAGTGAAGTAAAAAAGGTAGCAGAATATAGTACACCCTGAGAATTGTGGGTGGGCCAATCCAAGAGAGTAAAAAATGGTGCCGCATCTTTGTTTTTCCTGTTCTTACATACTAGCTTACCGGGTGTTTTTGTGATTGATTGATTCATATCTCAGGTTCTTTCTTTGGGTGTTCAGGCTGACCGACAGCTCATGTTCCTTGTGCTCAGGCACACCCATCTCTTTCGTGCACGTTCTTACCCATGATACACACAGAGAAACCTGCGGGAGGAGGCTCAAAGTGTAATGTTAACTACATTATAATGAGCATTGGGTCAAGTTAAGCTTAGTCCTTCTCTCTGCTTCGCAGCCGCAGTGTTTGATTCTAGTCGGCTTCTTTGCTGGCCCTCATTTAGAGAAAGTAAGGTTTTGGAATCCCTCATCCTGAGCGCAGGTGCACTGTTATTTTCTGGGTTGCTCCCCCACCCTCTCCCCTCGCCTGGTGCTCATTTCTATCTAACTGCCTAAAAACTATACTTAATAAGATTTAAGATAAGTCCGTAAAACAAGAAAATGAATAATGGAAAAAGAATAATCAGAAATAGAAAAATCCTGAAGGAAAACTAGATAAAACATGGAGGGGAACAAGATAGGTAAAACATGGAGATTACTAAGTGTTCTTCAGTACAGTGTTGGGCTAGACTTTCTAGACTTTCTATTTACTGGGCTCTCTTACAACTCTTAAGTGTCTGAGGTTAATGTGAGAATTTTTGACTGGTAAAAATGCAAGTAATTTTTTTCTCTTAAAAAAGATCTCAAAACTTACAACTTATGGACATTAACCAGTTTGAATCAAACTCGGCAATCTTATGCTATCATTGCCTAAACATCTTAGCTACTTAAATGCTCTGTGATAAGGCTTTATCATGGTACTGCTTTCCTCATTAACTATTGAGTGAATAAAACCTTTGACACATGTTTATTTTATATTTGCATGAGAATCATGTTTTTTAACCTTTAACTATTGTGGAGGTCATTTACTTTGATGCCCAAATGGACTTACTTAATGAAATAAACAAAACAAAACAACAACTGCATTACTAGCAAAGTGCACCTCGTGGGCTACTTAAGCCCAAGCAAGTCTTTTTTTGACTCTCAGAGTAAAGCCCCAAATTTTACATTTCCTGACTTTCTAGTTGTGCCTTTTTTTTCCTAGTGATTTTGTGTTTTGCTTTTGCATCTAATTTGTGAACTAAGTTGTTCTCATTGATAGCTGCAGTAATTAGGAATTTGGTTTTATGGTTTGACTATTTGAAGATCTCTGTCAGACAGACGATGGTGATGTTTTTTGTTGGGTGATAGTTGACAAGGAATGTTTTGCTAGTCTTATTTGTCTATTTATGAACCTAAATCTCTTAAGAACATTGTGCCCATGGGGAAGGGAAATGGCTTTTTTATATCTACCTGGTGGGTTTTATACTTATGGTTTACCTCTGACCTGTGACTGATGTTGTAACACTAAAACTGTAAGTTCTCTGTGTCTGTAGTTCAGATAAGCTTTTACTTTTTCTGGTGCAAGAGTGACATCTTTTCCTACCGCCAGAGGGCATTAAAATAAATAAGATGATTAGGTTTCTTAAAGCAGCTCTACTCTGATTGTTTTATAAAAATACATATACTTAAATATAAATCTAATGTTCCTAAAATCCACAGAAAATAAGGAAAGTGTGCTTCTAAAACCTTAAGGATGCTACACATCTTAAACATTTTTTCTTAATGGAAACCGCTACCCCGGAAATATCTAAAAATCCAAGTACACATAATTAAGTGAATCATTGGACAAATCAGGCTTATTCAATAGTTTGGCTTTAAAAATATAAATAATATTGGCTTAGTATGATAGGAAGAAAGTAAGCATATGTTTTATTTTTAAAAGATTTGGGCTTGTTTTTCATGAGGAAACCAGGTAATCTGAACTTCCTAAACTTCTTATATTGGTATAATATAAGAAGTTAATATTATCCTTACGTAAGGTTTAAGATTATAAAAAAGTAAATTTGTAGTCAACTAAATTAAGTCATAATTATGACAAACTTTTTATAATAGTAACTATATTTGTAGTATGTCAGACTAACCATTAATTTCAAGATTCTTGAGTAACTTAAAACTATGACTAATCATTGAAATCTTAATTTCAGAATATGATTAAATATTAAAGCACTATTACTATTTACTAAGTATCATTTTCAATTTATATACTTTTTGTTCTTATTTTTATATACTACCAGGTGGCTATATCTTTGGGTAATGATCATAAATGAGCTCATGTTTGCAACTTTAAGATGGTCAACTGATTTGTATGGCTGCATCAGTTCACCTTTGGTGGTCTGGTAAAATGCTTATACATGATAGACCCCAGTTATCTACTTTTCAGTTTGCTGTGTGAAATAGAAGTTAGTTATTTTGGCTCGAAGTTATAATTAATACAAGTGGTTGAGACTATACTAGGGACAATGGTGGCAGTGACATCGAGTATGTAGACAAAGTAAAAGAATACATTTTTGTTCATCAAGATAAAAAGAGGGTAGTTTTGTCCTAAGTTGCCCTCTAGAATGTTAAAGAGGATAGTGAAACACAAAACTGGAATAGCAATAAAAAGTTGCAGTTTTGCAGAAAGGGAAATTTTACTTGCCTTGGCTTAAAATACTTGCATGTACTAAGGTTTTGAAAAGATGCAATAATGTGTGCTAAAATTTTGCCAAAGATTACTCTGTTTTGATCAGTTTATTCATAAGAAAAAAAGTCTACATTCTTTACTGCCAAATATTATATTTAACTTTATCTCTGTTAAAATGGTAAGTTCCTCTTAGAGTTGCTAACATAAAATGGTAAAAATTACTCTTTACCTTCTTTGTAATTTGCCCAGACAGACATGAAGCTTCTGGTCTCTCCAGAATGATTTTTCTCTACTTGGTGTTAACTTTATCATATCCTTGATTATTTAAAATAAAGACAACAATAATACACAAAACACAAAGAACAAAAGTTCCTTCTTTGTGAAAGACTAGAGTTTCTTATAATGTAACTTTCTTCTGTTCATTTTAAAACATTCCATGACTTTGATTAAATAGGTAAACAAGTACAGTTTCTCAGGCACTTAAGATCCTAACTTTACTAAATGACAAATCTCTTTTGATAATTCTTTTGATTTTGCCTTCTCAAGATCAGATCCTAAGTTAAAAACTGAAATAACATTTTCAGGTTATATTTCACAGCTAAAACTATCTTTGAGTTTTCCCAGAGGACCCCAGGAAAATCACACAAATTTGTTATTTCATCTTATAAAATAAGGGTGGGTTCTAGAATGAGTAGGTTTGTTTAATAGGCTCCATATTTCTTAATTAGCTCAATGTCACTGCAGGAACTACATGGGAAGAACTGCCAAATCAGAAGAGACACTCACCTTAGTTTAAGTTTATAGATAAACTGTTGTTAATGTTAATATTTCAGAAATCGCATTCTTTTGGAGAAGGCCCTAGAGTTTTGTAATGTCATCACTGTCCATAAAATACTCTTGTCCTTCATGTGAAATATTGATCAGTCTTATAAAATAGTTATTTACTATACTCTAATAGAGAATTTTAGTTTTCTCTATTCTTATACTAAAATTTATTATAATAAATTTAGAGTCTCATCATCCAACAGGTTTCTCCTTCATGATGTTTGCCAGGAGGCTCTGCTATAAGTTACAGATTAGAATTAGTCTCTTCAACAAAGGCAATCAATCGCAGCACCTCATGCAAAGGACTATACCAGATATTCTGGACTATCAGTATGTCAATAATTCAAAGAATATACTCTTAGTAAACAGTTTTAAGCTCACACTGTTTAGACAATGTGCAGATTGCTCTAGTAGCCTGAATCAGAATTTCCTGGACTCTCGGCACTCAGGAAGTGGACATGCTTCATGAAAGTTCACTGCTGACCCCAGATTCAGTAGACAGTAATTGATTAATATAGAAATAAATAAACAGATTAAGGGAATTCTATTGTGGTTATTTGTCTGCAATATTGTTGGAATTATATTAATTTGCATTTTTTATGTATGTATGAAAGGGCTTAGTCACTTTCTTTTTCATTTATCTCTAACCCTCAATTTAGTAGACTATACTTTTGTAAACTGAAACGAACCATTTCTAAATGGTTTCTGATTCTTTCTATCCCCTCAGAATTCACAAAGACATAGAGTCTTGTTTCTTTTCATGGTAATATTATTTGCATAGGTTTAATAAGCATCTGTCCTATTTTAATAGGATATATTTAAACAAATTGGCTCTGTACCTAAGTCTATAACTGGCATTTCATATTTGAAGATCTCATTTACTCAGATAGGACAAGTCTACTACTAACCACTGTTTTATTGATATGCAGACACAGTCAAAGGTGAAGAAAAGCAGCTTCATTCCTTTTCAATACTCTCCCTGAATATTTCTTTGTGGACTTTTCTTCTGCCTCCTGAATGAGGATTTTTCCATAGCTTTTTCAGTCACTTAGTGAAATTTTCTGTCCAATTTGAAAACTCCAAACTTCCATGCAATTAAAGCTTTTTACTTCTGCCAACTACCTAGCTTATATCAGATAAGCTATGATACGGAACCATGGTGATTTTGTTTTCTTTATTTTCTTACCATAATTTATTCTTCTCTCATTAACTGTTTTAGGCCTGTCCAGTGTTAGGAGAGGAACCATGCTGATAACTTTATAAAGAATTCCCAGTGGGCCTTTTCAACTTTCTTCCTTTCATATAATTTCGAGGTGAGTAAAGATCAAAAGCCAGCTGAAAGGTCAAATAAACCCTTAATATGTCCTTAATATGTCTAATATAGGTGAATTGGCACCTTACTTTGGAATGAGTGGCCACTTACACCTATCATATTATTCTTGACCTTAGGGATCTCTGCCCAAACAGAAAAGTGACAGTTAACATCTTGTTACCCTGATACATATTAGAGTTTATCACAAACCAAGCACTATTCTGAACACTTATTATGTATAAACTCATTTAATCCTTAAACTACTACTAAACTTCACTCATATTATCCCTGCTCTTACTAAAAGTTCATACAAATATCCCATTTAAATATAATCAAACTGTATTACTGAGACATAAAGTCATATGTCTAAGTGGAAGGGTTGAATTAAAACATTTCCCTGTACTGACTCTAAGGACAAGAAGGTCATCACATAATGAAAAAAGAGTAAAAATAAGATGTAACTATCATGATTTCCTGTGGCCTAACAGAATAATTTTAAATATATGAAATACTGAACAAAAGTAGAAGAAATTAAATTTATAGTCCAAAACCACATGTGTCTTAGAAACGGATTAATTAAATATATCAAAAAATTAGAAGGGATATAAAAAATTTGAACCACACTATTGACAAATTAGGTATTATAGTCAATCTGAGGCCATACTTTCTTTTCATCTTCCTTAACAATGGTCCAGAATATGTACTCTAATTACTGTAAAGAATATATGTGTGAAAAGAGATGGGGAAGAATGGGATGGGGGAGGAGCAGGCTTTAGATATACTTGAAACATTTTAAAAATTTTTTAAAAAGGAAAGCAATCAGACATAAATATGATAAATCTTAACATGTTAAATGTAAATGATAGACACATTAGTGACTATAGCCTTAGGCCTTTTTTTTTTTTGCTTTGCTATATATTTAAAATATTCATAATTCAAAAAATAACAAAAAATCTCTTGGGGCAAACATATCATCTTCAGTGTTTCTGACAGCTAGAAGAAAGTTTTAGTTTTATAAAACATACAAAGTGCATCCCATTTGCCTGTTCAGAAAAGTTATTTGCATCAGTTGATTGTGGTTGTTACATATGCAGTGGCCTCCTGAAAGAAACTAAGGCTTTTACTTTTTCATTCCAAGCCATTCAGCTAGGAATAAATGCTTTGGGTCCTAAATTGGCTTCTCAGTTGGTTGTCCTTTTGCCAAAATTGTGTGTGTGTGTGTGTGTGTGTGTGTGTGGTAGATGGGGAGGGAAGGTGTGCAGGGATGGAAAACAAAATTACTCATTTTTGTGTGATTCTAACATTATACATACAGGTGTATAATAACTAATTAAAAATAGATTGTGGTAAGTTAAAGATGCATGTTTTTAATCCAAAGAAAAATATGAAAGATCGACATCAAGATCTCAAATGCCATTAGAGCTGATAGAATGGAATACTAAAAGATACTCACTTAGCTCAATTAAGTTCAAAAAAGTGACAAAAGAAATAAAATACAAGTGGGGCAAATGGAAAGCAACTGGGGATAAATCTGAACTCATTCACATCAATAATTACATTAAATTTAAGTGGCCTAAGCCTCTGAAAGGCAGAGATTGACAGACCAAATAAAAAAGCAAGACCCAACTACAAATTGCTTAGAAGATACAAAAACTCACATAGGTACAGAATAAAAGGATACAGAAAAAGATATACTATGTAAGCACTAAACATAAGAAACCTAATGTAGTTAAAATGGTATAAAACAAAGTAGATTTCAAAAAAAGAGGATTGTTAATGGAGAATAATTTTTATAATAGTAACACTTCAGTTCACCAAGAACAAATAACAATTCTGAATGTTTAATCCCTAATTATAGAACTTTAAATCAATGTAGCTGAAATTGGACTAAAAGCAGAAATGAAGGCAAAAATAAATAAATTCATAATCTCAGATTTTTTTTAAAACATCACCCTATCAGTAAACCAATAGCCAAAAATCCATGAGTATTGAAAATGTGATTTAAACTATCAAAACACTAGACCTAAGTGTTAGAATGATAGCAAATGTAGAATGTTTCACTCAATAGAAGAAGAATACATAATCAAGTGCAGACATGCACAAAGAGTGACCATATGGTGGACCATAAAATGAGTCTCAATAAATCGCACAGTGCTGAAGTATGTAGAATACATCCTCTGATCACAACAGAATTAGATTAGAAATCAAGAACAGTAAGATAGAAAGTCCTCAAAGGCGTAATTTCTACAATATACTTTTAAATAAAGAGAAATAAATACCAGAAGCAAATTAGAATTTATGCTGAACTGAATGATAATGAAAACAAATGACACAACATATAAAGCTAAGAGTAAAGCAGAAATAAGTGTAATAGAAAAACAATAGAGAAAATTAACAAGTCAAAATACGGTCTCTAAAAAGATTAAGAAAGCTGGTAAATTCCTAGAAAAAGTAAACAAGTAAAGAGAGAGAGTTAGAGGGGAGAGGGGGGAAAAAAGAGAGATTTACCACTATCAGAAAGAAAAGAGAGAACACCCCTCACAAACAGAAAACAAAAAAAGAATAATGAGATATTATTTAAAATTTTTCCAATAAATTCAAGAACTTAGATAAAACAGATAAATATAGTGGAAAATACAACTGAAAATCAGCACAAGAAAAAAAACAAACTGACCTACCTATATATGGTAAAGTCATTAAGACTGTAATTAAAAACCTTTCTGAAAATAAACTTCAGACACAGGTGGCCTGACTGGTGAATTTTATCAAATGTGTAAGGAGAAATTAATATCAATATTATACAAATTATTTTGGAGAATAGAGAAGGGACTATTTCCCATCTCATTTTTTGAGGCCAGAATAACTTAGATTTAAATTTAACAAGGACATTTCCACGAAGGAACATGATGTATCAGTATCTCTCATTAAAAAAAACAAACAAACAAAAAAAAAAACCAAAAAACTACAAAAATCTTCAACTAAATGTTAGTAAATCAAATCCAGCAATACATAAAATAGATAATACACCATTTACATGATAAATAAATAAATAAACTCTCTAAATAGTCAAAAAACAAGTGATAGAACTTTTGGGTTTACCTCCAACATGTCTTGGAAGGTATCACTCCTATCTTCATAAAAAACAAAAACAAAAAAACCCACGGCTATTCACCATTGAGTATTATGTTGGCTGTGGGTTTATCACAAATAGCTTTTATTATATTGAGATATGTTCCCTCCAAACTCACTTTGATAAGAGTTTTTATCATAAAAGGATGTTGAATTTTATCAAATGCTTTTTCTGCATCTACTGAGATGATCATGTGACTTTTGTCCTTTCTTTTGTTGATGTGACATATCACATTGATTGATTTGTGAATATTGATCAAAGCTGGAGAAATAACCCTCCTAAACTTTAGACAATACTACAAAGCTACAATAATCAAAACAGTGTGGTATTGGCACAAAAACAGACATATGGATCAATGGAATAGAAAAGAGAGCAATTTATTAACTTATCCAAGGTCACAGAGCTAATGGATAGTAAACCTGAAATTTGAATCCAACCCTCCTTTCAATAAGTTTTCTTCTACAGAAGAAAATGGTTACTATATATGCTTATGTTTCTTGAACCCATTAAATTGTGTGTGGATGTGCATACACACCACACACACAACTCAACTGAACAGTGAGAGCATATTAACATAAGTAAATTAAAAAGTTTGTAAATAAATTTATATAAGTTGTCATCCTACCATTAAACCTTCCTGAGACTTAGAAATGTTAATTAGCTTTCCCAATGTCACTAAATTTTGAAACTATAAACAAAATGAAAAGACAACCTATGGAATGGGAGAAAATATTTGCAAATTATGTGACTGACAAGGGATTAACTTCCAGAATATACAAATAGCTCATACAACTCAGTAAAAAAACCCCAAAAAACCCAAACAAAAAATAGGCAGAAAACCTAATTAAACATTTTTCCAGTGAAGACATAACAAAATGCCAATAGGCACATGAAAAAATACTCAGTGTCACTAATTGTCAGAGAAATGCAAATCAAAATACAATGAGTTATCACCTCACACTGGTCAGAATGGTCATCATTAAAAAGTCCAAAAATGATAAATGCTAGAAGGGGTGTGGAGAAAAGGGAACCCTCCTACACTGTTGGCGGGAATACAATTTGGTGTAGCCATTATGGAAAACAGTATGGAGATTTATTAAAAAACTGAACATAGACTTACCCTATGATCCAGTGATCCCACTCCTGGGCATATATCTGGAGGAAATGCTAATTCAAAAAGATACACACTCCAATGTTCACTGCAGCACTATTTACAATAGCCAAGACATGTAAACAACCTAAATGTCCACTGACAGATGACTGGATAAAGAAGCTGTGGTATATTTATACAATGGAATTCTACTCAGTGATAAAGAGAATAAAATAATGCCATTTGCAACAATATGGATAGAGCTGAGATCGTCACACTAAGTGAAGTAAGCCAGAAAGGGACAGAAAAATTTCATATGATATCACTTATATGTGAATATAAAAAGGACACAAATGAACTTATTTATAAAACAGAGACAAACTCACAGACATAGAAAACAAACTTATGGTTACTTGGGGGGAAAGGGGTTAGGGAAGGATAAACTGGGAGTATGGGATTTGCAGACACTAACTACGATAAATAAAATAGATAAAGAGCAAAGTCCTATTATTGACTATATTCAATACCTTGTAATGGCCTATAATGAAAAAGAATATGAAAAGGAATATCTATCTATCTCTCTATCTCTCTATCTATCTGTGAATCAGTATGCTGTACATCAGAAATTAACACAACATTGCAAATTGACTATATTTCAAAAAAAAAAAAAAAAGAAAAAAAAACTAAATAATACTAATGACTATTCTTAGACCCAACAGGAAATGAGGTTGATGGGTAAGCACCACTCAGAAATCTGGTGAGAGAGATAAATATACAGAATCCCAGCCAAGGTAATTTTATATGAAGCATAAGTGGCTAGAGCCATAAACTGGTAGAAAACAAATAATAAGTTTGACAAATTGTTGGGGCTAAGTGTGCACAAGCATGAGTTTGAGAAATTTCTGGGGTTCACTCTCTCAGGAATACCCCCATGCTTTTTGTGTTTTACTTCTAGAACTTCACTGGATTACCACAGAAAAGCCAGGAAATATTCCATCATCAGGTCTCTGGCAAAGATAGAGGGAAAAAATCATTTTGAAATATACCCAGAGCATTCTCCATACCAAAATCCCTCTTCTAAGGGAAAAAGACTACCAGGGTCTTCTCTCTTCTAAGGGGAAGGGCATTTACCCAACTTTAGCCCCTCTAGTCCTCCTGTCTCACCTAATGGGGGCTCGGGTAGTGTTTGGCGGGGGCCAAGAAATACTTGTGAAGGTCACAGCCCAGTGATATAAGCCCAGTAAAAGACTGAGGTTAAATGATAAGATTATAGAATGTCTCCCTTCTCATATACTTTATGCCATATAGACAGTGGAATACAATGGAAAGGCCCAGGTTCCATAGAAGGAGGAGTTCTTTGGAAATTCCCAAGACAGCAAGAGAGACAAAAGCAGGGCTGCTAGAGGAACATGAAGCTTCTTGGCAATTACAGCCACAGCAAACATTAAGCACAGCCTAACTCCTAGCTAGGTTAAAATAATACCTTAACACTAAAGGCCTTTAGCTTAGTTCCTGTTACCCAGTATATCATGTTTGGTTTCAACAATATTATTAAGCTTGTCAAAAGACAAGAAAAAGTATAGCCTGAAGAGAAATAATAAGCATCAGATATGACACAGATTAGAACAAATGCTTAAAGGAAGGGCAATAAATGCATCTTCCTTGTGTAACAATTCCATGTAATGTCAGTGGAAACTACCTCCTCGAGAAGAGGAAGTATAACTCCCCATGCTGAAATTGGCTGAGCATAGCAGCTTTTTTCCAAAGACAACAGTAGGGAAAAGGGGTGGAACTGGAGAGTAATTTTACAGTAGAGAAACCTACAAACAAAACCTTGGCCTGGTGATCAATGTCCACATCAACAGAGATAAATCATGTGACAGCACGTGCTGTTGACATGATGTGATGAAAGTGGTACATTACCTTCCCAATCTTCCTCCAAAAACCCATATTTCAGTCAAATCATTAAAAACTTTATCAAATTCCAACAGAAGTGCATCTTGCAAAATATGTGAATAGTAATCCTCAAAACTGTCAAGGTCAAAAAAACAAGGAAAATCTGACAAACTTTCATAGTCAAGAAGAACCTGCTATGGAACGATAATGTTCCCCAAAATTCCTCACATGTTGAATCCCTAATCCCCAATATAATGATATTTGGAAGCGGGATCTTTGGGACTTAATTCGTTTAAGAGGAACTCATGAGAGCAGAGTCCCCAAGACAGGAAAAATAACGCCCTTTAAAAAAATAGGAAGAGACAGGAGCTCTCTCTCTAAGTGATATAATCAGGAAGAGGGCTCTCACCAAAAATCCACTGGGCTTGCACCCATATCTAAGACTTCTAGTCTCCGGAACTGCGAGAAATAAATGTATGTTGGTTACGCCACCCAGCCTATGGTATTTCATATAGCAGACTGAATCTGAGTCTGAGATCTGATGACAGAGTGTAATGGGGTAGCTTGGATGGGATCCTGAAACAGAAAAACAAAAACAAAACAAACTAAAAAGCCCATTAGGTAAAAATTAAAGTGATCTGAAAAAAATATGGCCTTTAGTTAATAATACATAAATGTCAGTTCATTAACTATAATAAATATGCCATACTAATGTGAGATATTAAAATGGGATACTAGGGTACAAGATATCTGAGATCTCACTGTATTATCTTTTCAATTTTTCTGTAAATCTAAAACTGTTCCAAAAAATAAAATCTATTTCTAAAAATGAAAACCTGAAAAAAGATTTCAGATGACGCTGCATTCAAAGAGTCAATCTCCTGAATACATAAAAAGAATTCCTGGATGTTTATACTTAAAAAAAGATCAACAGTCCACTTCCTAAAAATATGCAAAGGTTATGCACAGAAAAGGAAATACAAATTGGTCTTGAATAAATGAAAAGATTCTCAACCTAATTCCTAGTATGAAAAATGAACATTAACAATACAATGAGATAGCATTTTTTTGTCCTACTTGGGTATAAAATCTAGAAGTTTGGCAACATAATCTGCTAGCAGGGCTATGGGGAAAGTAGGACTCTCAGACATTGCTAGTGAAGCTACACATTAAAAACTCCTAAAGAGGGTAATTTTGCAACATCTATCAAAATTACAAAAGCATTTATATTTTCACCCAGTAATCTGACTTCTAGGAATTTTTCCTATAGATATACTTATGTATATTTTTCTGTACAAGGTTATTTCCTGCAGCACTCATTGCAATAAAAAGAAAAGTTTGGAAGTGACATGATTTTGCATTACTTAAGTACTGGATAAATATTATGGTTCATCTATAAAATGGGATATAATGAGACAGTTATCTATCAGTAAGGGGAAGAAGACTTGTAGGGGCAAGGTGGGAGAATTTTTACTATATGTTTTTTCATACTGCTTTGATTTTTCAAAAATTATTTGAATGCGTTACCTACTGAAAATCATATTAAATTCAAAATATAAACACATCTGAATATATATAAGGCAGATAGCAATAAGGGGTCAGACACCCAAAATTCTGTATCTCATTTACTATTTGTATCTATCCAATGAGGAAAGTTCTGTTCTTCCCATATGTTGAAAAACTGAGATACAGGAAATTAAGACATTTTTCTAATGTTACAAAAGTAGATCAGTTAGTGTTCCAAGTCCAGATCTCTCTGACTTCAAAATACATGCTCTTAACCGCCATCCTCTACTGCCATTTTGAAAGGCACATGTATAACAAGTCAGAATGACATGTAGTGTAACAAAAAATGCCCTGAGGAGCCAAGTGCTAGTCCTGGCTCTGCTACATCCCTGGGTTTCTCTTTTCTCATCATGGTAGTGGGGGCTGTTTCCTAGCAGATTCCCAAGTCTGCTTCTACCCATAATATCTTATAAACTCCGCTGTCTTTTTTAAAATAAATTCCTTGGCACAAATCTTATGTAGAGAACATTAAACATTAAACGTTTTTGGAATATATAATGTCATTGTAATTTAAGTATTATTAAATATTAAAATTTAATGTCACATATTATATATGTCTTTATTTTTAACTAACTAGATTCTCAATTACTATTAAATAATTAAAATTTTAATGCATATTTCTAAATTGATAAGAAAATATTTTGTTACTGTTCTTAAAATAGTGATATATTTCAAATTGGATTAAATATATAATTTAAATTCTACTTAAAATTTAATTAATTGTAAATTATCTGGTATTATTAATTGTAACATTCTTGGTAGTTAATTCTAGTTAGAACATTAAAGATTTCTGTGCACTGTGAATTTATTCTGAAACACAGGCCAGTATTTCTCATTCAAAATGTGCTTTTTAAAAATGTAGGTTCTAAATTGTGACTCCTGAAGATTCTTTGTCAGTAGGACTAGGAATGGGAATGAGGAATTTTTTTTTTAACAAGTGACTAATGCCAGTAGTCCTGAGAATAGGCATTGAGAAACACTGTTGTAGAATGCTTCAAGGGAGGAAGCAAAATTCTCCCCTCCAGCCCAACACACAATTGATGTAGTTTAACTTTAACATACAGGTTTATGATTGTGTCACATGACATTTTTGCTAATATTAAGGTGTCACAACTAAAAGCAAAATATTAATACTGGAATAGACATTAATATTTATCAAACCAGTACTGAGAAGCATGATTCTCCCTGGCCAGCTAATATTTGCATAAAGAAAAGGATCCATTTTTTTCCTTATATGAGAAGGAGGGCTACATCTGACTCATTTTTCTTTTAAATAGTCATTGATTTTTGTTTTGGTAGTTATTTTTAAATTGAAAGACAGATGAGGAATCATACTGGATTGAGTATAGTTTCTGAATTCAATACTGTAATAAATCAGATAAAACAGACAAAATAAAGATTTCCATTTATCAGCAGAGATACATAAAACTGAGTATTCAAAACACTGTAGTGTATCATGTCAAACACAATCCACAAGGAATAGTGATCTCCATTCATACTCTGTCTTGTCTACTATTTGATGGAGCTAGGAGGTATTAGAAGATGTCTAACAATGCCATCAACTACTAAGACATTAAAAAGAAAACTCTGTAAAGTTGAAATATATCTAAACTGTCATGGCTATCTGTTTGGTTGCTTTAAGATTTGAGCCTTAATCTTTACAAAGGTTGTTAAGTGCCACTGTGTACTGCCTTTAAAACTTTGAACTTGTATTCTTAGTAAGAGAAAAATGAAATGACTCATAATTTAAAATGTATTTTCAATAAGTGAATTTAGCTTCCTTGCATTTATACCTATGCTGTACTTACGTTTACTAATATTCTAAATCCCTCCCTTTGCCAGTAACTTCAAAATGTGAGTTGAGATCCAGAGGTGGATTAAAGAATAATCCTTGGTATTACATAATGTTAGAAGAATTAACTATAAGAGATTTTAACACTTTTAATTTTCAGCTTTTATTTAACTTATATCAGTTTGTAGCTAGCTCCCAGCATATAGTATTCTACAAATATACAATAATAATTTAGTATTCTTTTAATATTATTTATAATAATACTACTATTGTTATTACTACATCAAAAATAATGTAATAACACAAGAATTTCAACCAAAAAATGACTGAAAGCAATTTAAATCTTTAATGCAATTGCTGAAGAAAACACTAATGGAATTATTTTTTAAAACATAGGGCAACATGTCATAAAATTCCTTTGTCTTTTTTTCTTACCCTCATAATAGGATAGAGGCTTCTCTAAATTCTCTCTTCCTCTCAAAACCTCAGAAGATCATTCCCCAATGCACCTTGTACAGATTCTTGTCTCTCTAGCCCTTTTCCCCTTTCTCTATCTATGATGATGATGGTTATGATTTTCTCCCACTGCTACCTCCAGTACAAGTCCAGCTATTACTCAGATGTAGACATGCTCTGGAGCTAATCAAGTAAAGATGCAGCTCTCCAGCTCCTTCCAGTATAGTCCTTTGCGTGGTGGGGCAAAATAATAGGAGTTCCTGGTGGCAGAAAAAAGAAATCAAAGATAGAAAAGCCTGAGTAGACAAAGGCAAAATTTTCTTTTGTGGCCATAGGAAGGAATAAAGCATTGAGTACATGTGTACAAACTCTTTTCACCAAATCAAATCATTGCAGTATTCCACAAAGAGGGATAAAATGTCATTCAGTGCTAGCCAGTGATCATTCACATCCTTAGCCCAACATCAACTCTTTTCATTTTCTTTTTCTATGTGTAGGGTAAGATTCCTTTCTAATAACCCAGGGGATGATGTGTAACTTTCCTTGGCTGCATGTAACCATCAGGAACTCTTCTGGCTAACCTAATCAATTCCCAGGCAGCATGCACTTAGAAGTCAGTATTCAATAACTGTCAGTCATTAGTGCTATGATTCTGGCCAGAGGAGCAGAAGATAGAATATTTGCCAAGTCCAGTTCTTCATGTGTGAGTTCAACCACAAGATGTCCTTTAGAGTCTCAGATTAAGTCAACCCCTAAATATCCAAGCAGACAGAAGATTTTCAATTAGTTTTGTCTGTTCATTTTGGGATCTGCAAAATACCAAAGAACAGCAATCATTTGTGTGACTGACCCTAACACAATCTTTGATCTGAACACCAGACTGGCTTCCAGGCGACGTTTCATAAACCGGAATGGAGTTACAAAAAAAGAAGTCAGTTAACTGAATCTTGTCCGGCATGTTTTTAAATAACGTTGAATAAAAGAAAGCATCAGAATACATTGCATGTAGTAAGTATAGAATTGTTTAGTGAATGTTTTCTTTCAAATGTTTGTGCATATGTATGATGTCTGTTTGATGAATCGCAAAGTAAAATGTAATTCTTATGTGGGTCATAATCTAAATAGTCTGAAAGGGTGTAAAGATCTCATGATTAGGTTTGAATAATTCATATTTCCTAGTCCAATAGGACTGTGTCTACATCCAACCTGACTTAAAAAAAAAGCTGTAGGAAATTTTTGATCATTTCTGGCTCTCTTGGTCTATTTTCATGTTTTTTTTCTTCTGAGCTTCATTGGTTGGCTTTATTCTCCAAAGTTGCTCTCTCTGTCTCTCCTCCACTATTCCTCTCTTCCTCTCCCTCTCTCTTTTTCTATACACTTATTTTGAGAATAGTTTTAGGTTTACAGCAAAATTGAGTACACAGTACAGAGAGTTCTTGTATATCTTTCTTCCACACATACACAACCTCGCTATCAACATCCCTCATCAGAGTGATGTATTTGTTTCAATCAATGAACCTATATTGACACATTATTATCACCCCAAATCCATAGTTTACATTAGAGTATACTCATGGAGTTGCACATTTTTAGGGTTTTGACAAATGCATAATGACTTATATCCACCACTTTATCATATAGCTTAGTTTCATTGACTTCAAAATCCTCTGTGCTCTGCTTCTTTATCCTTTCCTCCCCTCAACCTCTGTAAATCACTAATCTTTTTACCATATCCATAGTTTTGCCTTTTCCAGAATGTCCTATAGTTGGAATCATATAGTGTGTACCTGTTCAGATTTACTTCTTTCACTTAGTAATATGCATTTAAGAGTTCTCAATGTTTTTTCATGGCTTGATAGCACTGTGGTTCAAGTAGATAATGAAATATTTTGTCCATTCAACTACTGAGTGACATCTTGGTTGCTTTTAAGTTTTGGCAATTATGAATAATGCTGCTATAAACATCTGTGCACAGGTTTTTGGGTGAGCATAAGTTTTCAACTCATTCAACTCCTTGGTAAACACCAAGAAGCATGATTGCTAAATTGCTTGGAAGGTGTATTTTCATTCTGTGAGAAACTGCCAAACTCTCTTCCAAAGTGGCTGTACTATCTTTCATTCTCACAGCAGAATGAGAGCTCCACACCATCACCAGCACTCGGTTTTGTCAGCGTTTCAGGTTTGAGGAATTCTAATAGGCGTATAGTGCTATCTCATTTTAATTTTCCCTGATGGCATACAATGTGGACCATCTTTTCAAATGTTTATTTGCCGTATGTTTATCTTCTTTAGTGATGTGTCTGTTTAGATCTTTTGCCCAGTTAAAAAATTGGGTTGTTCATTTTCTTACTGTTGAATTTTAAGCCTCCTTTGTATATTCTGGGTAACAGTCCATCATCAGATGTGTGTTTTGCAAATATTTTCTCCCAGTCTGTGGGTTGCCTTCTCATCCTCTTGATAGATGTTTCTTTCTGAGCCCAATGAAAATCAGTTTCTCCAAAGGCAAGGATTCCAGAAACTGCTTAGGTTGCTGAAATAGCCTAACAGATTTTTTTTTCTTTTCCTTTTCCTTCCTTCTTTTAAATTTGTGACTATAAGTTGTTCAGCACTGATGTGATTGATTTCCAACTGTATGTAATTCTTCCAGCTCTGCTCTATCAATGCCCCACTCTTGTCAGGCCACTGTAGAAGGCAGTCCTTTCATGCTGAATGCACATATGAGTGTTTTCCCTCTATTGATGCATGATTATGAATTCAACATATATACCTCAGGTACTCATCACTCTGTTGAGTGATCTTTTTAAGTATAGTCTGTAAGTCTGTTCAGTCCTGTTCTATTGATCATTAAACTCTCAGTGACAAAAAATTAGCAATAAAAATGGGCAGTGAGGAATGTATATCTGAAAATTTTTATTTCTTGAAAAGAGGCTTGAGAGTTCTCTATGAATTTAATTACCTGTATTTATTACAACATAACCTACAGGGAGAAATTTGAATAAATTATCTCATATGTTCTCAAATTACCCCAGTATAGTAAGAGTTTAAACAATATACCTAATCTATCTGTTATATTATCCCTCCACCTTTACAAATTGACTCTTTAAATTATCTTGTATATATATGTTTTAAAATTATGCTATCTTAAAAGATTTTTGATAGTAGGCATGGAACAAACATAAAATATCTAATCTATTATAAACTAAAGAGACATTTTTCACTTGTAATTTGATAATTTTTGTCACTTGTTTGATTGTTTTAATTATTTTGGCCAGTGAGCTTTATTTTGTAAATGAAATAATTATATTCACAATGAATTAATCAATTGCAATAAAAATTTATCCCAAATAAATTTATTACAATCATTGTAACTGACTTGGTCACGTTCAGTCTGCATTCAGTCATATTTTAACCTACATCACTAATAAAAATATTGCTTGTAAATTATGATAAATGATTTTGAGCACATTTAAATAGAATGACAAGTTGTGTCAAGTGAGTTTATAAAATGATAATCGTATGTTGGGATGACATTAATTCACCTATGAATTTACATTTAATCCTTGGAATATATTATGACAAAAATAAAATGCACTAATAAAAACTATAGTCATTGAATGTTTATGTGCAATATTTTAAATAATGTGTCTATAATCAGTAATAAAGAGGAAATAATAAACTTAGAACACATTTTTTTCCTGAAATGTGTTTTATACCACAGTTATTTAAAATATAATGAAAAGGGAACACAAAAACACAGGAGTATACTGAAATTGTTTTTATTTCCCATAAAACTGGAAGGTAAATCCCAGACTTGAAATATGTTATCTTCACTAAAGCTCGTCCACATTTTTGTTTGGCCCAATTTAACTATTTAGCTTTTGGGAAATAAAAACTCCAATTCATTTTATATATTCTTAAGAAATAAAGTTTACTACTTGTTACCACAGAAACAATAAAGAAGAGATTTACCATGTTCTGCACAAGGGAAAAAGACAAGTTCCATATGCATGGTTTAGTTAAATGTGGTTTCTATTAACCACACATTGAAATGTTACTCCAGACGATCAAGTCTTAAAGTCAGTGTGTGAAACTTGGCTCCCAGATTTTAATCCCTTACCAAGTAATTGATTTTATAAGTCACACAATAATAGTGGCCATTATATCAGCCAAGTAGAAAGGAGAAATTAAAAAACAAAAATGTCAATCTTAAAACTCTTATATAGTGATTCCCTTGCTTTTTTTCAAATTAAAAATAATGACTTTTAATGCCATCAGTAAGGTATTTACTTTTTTTGTACAATATCAGAGTTGCAGTGCTAAGACTGACCTGAATATATCAAGAATTACATGGAATTTTGATGGTTTTTCATAATTTCATCTGAATTAAATTAAATTTTGTTAAAACACCTTAGACCTTTCAATTACCACTTGAGTGCTTTTAACATTGAAAAACTGATCATGGATAGTCTGAACCACAGGAAAAGGAGGTTTTATTACAAATAATTAACCAATTTGAGACAAGAAGGAAATTTGCTGTAAGTGCTAAAAGTGATTAGGAAATTTCCGAATAATGATCAATAATGGAAAACTCTATTAAAATATTGATATGATTTCATAGTAGTTAATGACATAATAAATAATAGACTACAAAACATATTACTACAAAAAGCCTCAAAATGAATAACTGAACTTAAATAAGAAAACATTATAACAAAACAATAAATTAGAGAAGTGGGAATAAGAGAGGAGACTACTTTGTGCATGTCGTGTTCTTTACACATTTATAAAGTGATTTCCTAATACCACAAATGTTAATCAAGAAAGGCAAAGGGTATTGTGGATATAAATATTTAAGCTACATATAGTGCTATCACAGAGAATAAAAAGAACCAGGAAAAGGTTTTCTTCTTAAATGTTCACTTACTTTGTAATACTTAGTAATACAAAATAATGGATTTTCCATAAAAATTGGATATTGTTAATCTGGTATTTCTCATTTTATAAAGAAAGAAATGGAGATCCTGAGAAGGTGATTATTTTCAAAACAGGGCATTGTGCTTAAGAAAGTGGATTCTATAGTCAAACAACCTGGCTTTAAAAATCCCAGATCCTCAGTTTATGAGCTGAGAAACTGTTGGAAAATTTCTTTAAATTTCTTTAAGCTTATTTCCTCATCTGTAAAAAGACAGGTGATAGTATTTTTCACACTGGGAATGTGAAATCAAGTGCAACTATTAAGGCAAAATGCTTAGCACAATATCTGGCCAGTTTTAAGTTTTTAGCAAATGTTAGCTATGGTAGCAGTAACAGTGAGTAATATTAGGATTAATAGTATTATGGTTTATCACCATAACTATTATTATCTGAGCAAGAGTCAGGTTCTCCTAATGCCAAAGCCATTACATTGGCAACTTAGTCTTAACTTCGTAATTAGCCTCAGTGAATATTTCCCATGTTTAAAAGTTCTATGGTCCCTTCATATGTTAACCAAATTACTAAATATTTCTTTTTATTCTTCTCTGATTCTGGTATGTTGGTTATTTCAAGGATTTATATTTTAACTCTTGGAGTCTCTATCTGAAATATTGATGCAGTTTGCCCTTAGTTAAAAAAAACTATGCCTATTTTTATTCAACAGATTAAGATGTTGCAATTAAGTAACCTATGCAATAATAATACCATTCAGGAGGGTCTATGGAGCGCTTCTTCAGGCAAGGTCAAATGAACTTTATTACATTTAAATAAGCTTCAAGTCCCTATCTTTTCTTAATGAAATGAATAAACCTAACAGAGATAGATGGTAGGTAGATAGACATGTAGGTAGACAGGGATGGATGGGTGGACAGAGGAACAGATGAACAGATATAGGAGTTCATCATCCAAATTATGGTTTATCCATGTTTACAAGGACAAAGGCACAAGTGCTGTTGAAGCCTTCATACCCTCACTATTGCCACTAAGACATTTTACATATATTCTAAGGAAGATTTTGTAGAAGGAACCATTATTATAAACAATAGGATGTGGGAAAGATTTACTTTCAAGAAGATAGTATAATGTATAAAGCTGAATTGCACTAATGAATGAGCATAAAGAAGTTAAACTGTTAAAAAATTTCTTTAAATATAACATTTCTAAGAAGAAAGGCTAGATTCTGTGTTCAGTCTTCTATTTCACATCTTTAAATTAGACATTTATTATCAAATTTTGTTATTTCTAAGTCATGGATTTTTAAACAGAATGTTAAGATTCATACATCATGTATATAACAAATAATATTTGAAATTTATAACAATTATACAAATGCATTTTAAGTGTATACTTTGTAACATTATGCATATAGTATGTTATTTATAGAATTTAATATCAAATGACAATGTAAAGGTTCATTTATGACATTCAATAAGGAAGTTACATTTATAGACAATAAAAGTTATATTGGCTTCTCAATCTCTTAGGAATAAATTTATACTCATTTTTTAGTTGACAAGTTTTACTGGTTCCTAAAAACTTTGCTTATACACACACACACACACACACACATACATGTGTGTATATACATATATGTGTGTTTGTATATTTCTCCATTAATTGTAATGGGAAAATATGATCCATTCTATCTCAATGTACACAAATAATTTTTCAAAGAAAAGTATATGCATTCAACAGTAAAAAATACTTACATAAATAATAAATAAGTTTGGAAATATTACAATTTGTACATAAAATGCAATTTACTGAGGAAGAAGAAAAGATTTTATAGACGGTGGTGACTGGTAAAGAAGGGGTGTGAAGGACTCATATTGTGACAGAGAGGCAGGCAATCGACCTCTGGCAGACATAAATTGTCAGAATCAGATGTAGTTGATAATAATAGAAATAAAAATAATGTTATTTGTTTCTTGTACTTTTTTGTTAGTGAAAAATTTACTCAGAGTTAAATTTTCAGCTCTCAGCTTTCTCTTAATATACATTACCAAAAAGCAATGGAAAATATAATTCTAAATAATCACAAAGGCAAACATCTGTCAGGCACATAAATGCCACATTCACCAGCATTACTGTAACTGCGTATCAACGATATGCTGGCTGTACATTTTATTTCTTTTCCACTACTGTGTTGGGGAAAATAGAGTAAGCTTGATTGCAGATTCAATGCAAATTTTTCCCAAGTAAAGATGATGAAGGAAAAAAGAAAAGACAGATAAAAACTACTGAAACAAAACAGAAAATATTCATAGCCCCAGGGAGTTCTTGATTCAATACAGATGTCTCTTGGGGATTGTTTCACCCAGTGCTTTGCAGGAATAGTCTGACATATGTTCTAAGCAGACTGGTACACAATTTTTAAAAAAAATTTTCATATTGTTATTATACCATAGTATTGACAGAAGGAAGAAAGAAAAAAGTGGTGGTTTAGTATAAGTGTATAAAGAATATACTGCATGTGTAGTAATGACAGTAAAAGACAAAGAAAGTTTTTGCTGTTTGACAACCTTTCTCTGACCTTAGCAGTACGCATAATGAGATGGTTAGCTAGGGGATAATAAAAGGTCTGGAAGAGATAAAGAATCTGCTCCAAGAATGAAACTCACTTTACCCAAGCAATTTCTTCAACTGGCCAGTATAGGAAAGAAGATGGGTGGTGCATAAAACAAAACAGCAGTTAAGTAACTTATCCAAGGTCATGTAGTTAATGGATGGTAAATTTGAAATTTGAATCCAAGTCTCCTTTCAGTAACTTATCTCCTTCAGAAGAAAATGGCTACTGTATGGCTGCGTATGCTTCTTGAACCCATTAAATTGTGTGTGGACATGCATACACACCACACACACCTCAACTGAACAGTGAGAGCATGTTAACTTAGGTAAATTAAAAATAGTTTGTAAATAAATTTATATAAATTATCATCCTACTATTAAATCTTCTTGAGACTTAGAATGGTTAATTAGCTTTCCCAATGTCACTAAATTAATAAGAAGCAGACACAAATTTGAACACAGCTATTTCTATTTCCAAAGCCAACAGTTCATATCTTCCCATCTTCTTCAGACTATAAAAAATATTAAAAATTGGTGAGCACATAATATAAAATTATATTCCCTCATTCTAAGCAACCATTTCAATATGCAAAACTGGAGGACTTTGTCAGAGCAGGCCAAGAGAATTGTTTTGCTATTCTAAATTATGTTGAAATGTGCTTTTCTACTCTTAGACTGACCTTGGGGAGTAAGGAGAATTTGACAAGAAAAGAAGAAACTGAAAATCAGAAGGGGAGAGGTTATTAAATGTAGAGAGTAGCCTCATTCTGCTTCTCTCCATTGATATTCCTTTTCTCATCTCAATGAAGGCATCAGCAGCTCTGGATAAGTTCCCCTTTCTCTATATAATAAAATAAAACCATGACATCACAGAAAAGTTAGAGTTCAAAGTTTATAACTTACTGATAAATCACTTAAATTATTTTTTCTGTGGATAGCACCAAAATCTCTTGGAAATTGACTATTTTCATATCTATTTTTTTCTCCTCATTAAGAGAATTCTAAAACCAAATACCTTTGAGATGTGTTTCAATCATTATTCTCAACTGCAAAAAAGGAATATAAGGTTACCTAGTCCCATTTATATTTTTAATGACCGATTGTTGGAAAAAGATAAAATATGATTTCCATATGTTTCAAAAGCAAACTGATAAATGTGCACCAATGGATACTGTACAAAATTCCTGAGAGGAACCTAATTTGTTTTGTAACAAAGTTGGAAAGAGAAAGAAAGAGAGCAAGGGAGAAACAATTTAGCCTAGTGATTCTTCCAGCCCTGTGACTTGATGCTTGGGGTGCATGTGCTCGACCTCGACCCTTCTCATACTTGTACCCAGGGGGCTGCTGGTTCTAGAAGATGGCAGCCGTCACTGGGCAAGGGCAGGAAGTGGACAGCCAAGAACTCCTCCAAAGAAGGCAGGTCCACATGTTAGCCAAGGCTCCACACTCCACTGTCTCATCAGATTTTACTTACACAACACACATTCAAAGATAAAATTATTATGAATTTCAAAACGGCAACAGCTGAGCATGAGCACCCTTCTGAGTACAGAGTTCTGAGTGACTGCACTGGCTGCAAGCTCATGGAACAACTCTGAAATCAATTCTTACACAAATGTGGAAGACAGAGAAAATGTCTATCGAAAATGGGAGCAGATACACGTGTGGGGACGGGGGATATGTGGAACATCTCTCCACCTTCTGCTCAAAAGTCCAAGGTAACTTGTTACCTTTGTATCTTGTGATGGTCTTGAGGTCACCGGACATCCACACGGGCAGCAACTGGGAAGATAATAGGTGGACATGAAGCAGAGGAGAACAGGGGTCATCTGGAACCAAGGACACAAGGACAATCTGGAATCCATATCTATCTCTCACTAATTTCAATCTTCTATAGAAGGAACCTGTGCCCTTAGTGACATGTATGTGGCTCAAGAGTCAGAGGAGCTGAAGGAGGATGAAGTACAGAAGCTAGAAGAGCTGGAGGCCCAACAAGGTGAGCACGTAAATCAGCAAAAACATGTGCAAGCCGCAGTGGTGCCTGGTGCTCTATGCCAATCTTCAAGAATGATGGCTGCTCCTTAATCTTCTCTTTTATAGTCCATACAAATCTCACTCAAGGCCTACTCTTTCATGGAACCAGAAAGGGAAAGGAGTTCTGGGAAGTGCAGTTTCAGCTTAACTAAATTGACACAGTATAAAGTTATGATACAATATAACTTTAACACTCTCAGAGAACTGGCTAAGAGAGAACACTCCTTAACTTGTTTTCAAACTTAAACATAGTAGGAGAAAGAAAATTTACAAATGAATTGTATCTATGAATACTGAAGCAAGGATCCTATGCAAAATATTCATTAAACCAAAGGAAAAACATAAAAAAGGCCATTATGGATTTGTCCAATGAATATAGTCTTACGTTAATAGTAGAAAAATCATTAACCATTCTAACTTGGTAAAGAAGAAAAAATATATCTTTCCAATAGAATATTCACTCAAAAAAGAAAAGGAAAAAAAGAGAGATATCCCTTAACTATGAATAGATACAAATGTCTTTAATCCAGAGGGCTTATATTTCTTAAGTGAAACATCAAAAGCTTCTAAGTTATTTGTAATGTTCTATTTCTTCTTAACTTGGGAGTTTAGTACAAGAATATTCATTTTATTATTATGATTTAAACAGTATATATATATATATATATTTTTAAGTTTCTATGTGTATTATATATTTCATAGTGAAAAATAAATGAGAGAAAAGAGAAACTAAAAGGAAAGATAAGAGACCTAGAAGACTAGATCCAGGAGGCCTAATGTCTGACTGAAAAAAGTTCTGGAAAAGATTAGAAAATGGAAAGTGAAGGAAATTATCAGGGAAGTAACAGAACAAACTATCAAAGAACTTCATAAGTAGCTGGCTTGGAAGGTCACATAGTAAGTACATCAAGACACATCAATATGATTCAGAATACCAGAAATAACAAAGGGAGCCTAAAGTCTTTCAGAGAAAAACATGTCAAAAGCAAAAAGTGGGATTCAGAATGGCATCAGATTTTTCACATTGACTCTAAAAGCTACTAAAGCTATGAGGGGACAAGTAATTTTCAATATCTAAATAAAACTTAAAATTTAAGGTAGATTAAAGGTCTATTCAGCCATAAAGTTTAATAAAAAAATAAAACATAGTCAGACACATGAAGATCCATAAAAATACTCTTCCGTGTAACTTTTCGTAGGTGTGTTCTTAAAGATACACTCCAAGGACAAGGGGTTATCAGTCAACTAATCAACCAATGAATCAAATCAAGATACAGGACTCAGGAAATAATGAATCTCATCAGGGATAAAGGTGAGACAATGAACCAAGATGACAAAAGAACCACCAGCTCAGACCACAGTTGGAAAATAGAGACAAGAAAGAATGAATTTATGACAAATTGGAGATACCAATAAATAGATAATCTAATTAAATATTTAAAAAATCAAATCTATATTTAAAGAGAATATTATACAAGTGAAAGCTGATGCAAGAAAGGATATACAGAAAAAGAAATGTTCTTATAGTAAACAACTTAGATTTGAAGTGGCCTTATTCATTATCATCTATTGTGAAAATTGATAACTGATTTTACTAATATTGGGAAAATGTGGTAGAGCACTAAATCCTCAGCCACCAGGGCAGTGAATTAATAAATTATTTTAATTTGTGAATTAAAAATAATAAGAAATGCTAATAAAACACATCATTTAGAAATATGTATTTAAATACCAAGGAACAGGAAAATGAAAGTCATTGCCTCTAGAGAGGGTAACCACTGGGGAGAAGCAAGTCTTAAGACTACATGATTTTTTTCAGTTAAGATTTATACTTGTCAATATTAAGATTTTTTAATATTATTACAGTTGAATGCCACTTTGTTTTTTAAAACAAACCACAAATGCATGTTTAAAAAAGATAGAGAAATTAACTTTTAGTTTAAAATAGCCAACTCAACTCATTGAGATGTTCCCATTCTATAAAGAAACAAAACTAATATGAGGTCTTAAAAATTGCTAAATATACAACTAGTCTCAAAAGCCAAAATAGGAACTTTTCCTTGTGTTAGAACAGACATCTCTAATAGAAGGAATCATTCAGAAAGCCACAACCAGAACCGGGTTGGGCACAAGTTCCCTACAAGACAAGTGCTGAATCACATGGAAGAAACGGAAATAGGCTGACCCAAGGACTCAGGTTGTGTAATAATATCATAATTTGACTCTCCGTTGTCTATCTCTAACTCTCACACATATGCATTTCACAGTACCCAGAGTGCTACAGGGGTTGGATGTTTTCTGAACTGCAAATATGTTTATTGTATTTCCATATATATAATCTTTCATTTATAATAAACCTAAACACCTGAGCTTGTTATCAAGGTTTGACAAGACCTGGGCCCTGCCTACCTCTCATAGTCATAGTATTTACCATGACTCCCCTCATAACCTACACTCTGGCCATCCCAAATGACTTACAGTTCCCAAACTATGCCGTATGGTTTTATTCTTTGTCTTTATCCATTCTAGTCCCTCTATTTAGCACGCAAGTTCCTCAGGTTGCAATTCAATCCACCAATCCCTTTCCCTACTAGGCTGTCTCATCTTTTAAGACACTTAGTGTCACTTCCTCTATGACTATTTCCTGACCCTAAGTATAAAATAGCCTTTTCTTTTATCTTTTATTGAGTCTCATACTGAAGTCTAACAACAACAAAAAAAAAAGGTGATTTTTCAATAAACTTGTTTTTGTAGCCAGCTTTACTTCTCACTACTGGTCTAGAAGTTCCTTAAAGACAGATACCATGCCTTGATCTCTTCTACATCCATAGTACTTCAAGCAGTACCTTATACACATAACAGGCACTTAATGAGTGTTTTAGTAATTCAATGCATGATGAATGAAAAATAAATATTCTTTTAAAATGTCTTCTGCAGGTTGCAAAGTTGCCAATCTGTCAGTATGATAACAGGCTGAGACTATCATTGTTTGTGACTTAGGATAAAAATCTCCTAAGCACATAAGGATAAATGACACTGTTCTACATCTCAACAGGGAAATGATTGAAGGGTCAAGCTTGGTAAAAGTGATTAGGCTTGATTTAACCAAGTAACTGAACAAAAAAAGGCAACTGCCAAAAGTTTAAATGTTTCTTTCTCTCCATTAATCCAAGTTCAGAGATAATTTGATGATAATATGTAGAAAAAAGACAAGATGTTCATACTTAATATTTTCTCTATTACATATGTATTCTTCTACTGATTAGAAAAATGCATAATTACCTGCACTATTGGTAAAAGAAGTGTTATTCTTAAATAAAAAAAGATTAAAAAAATCATTTCACTGATATGATATATATTCTTAAGCATATAATGAATATAAATATAATTAGTGTATTTTAATTAATAATAATAAAACACTCCTACTATGGTAGCTGAAGTAAGTCAATAGCTATTTCATTTTATTATTTTTAAATTCAACTTATTTAAAATAAGGAAAAAATAATTCAGCCACTTAAAATTGTAACTATTTTAAAACATCAAGCAAGAGAGTTCTGAGAAGACAGAGGAGTAAGAAGCACCTGGAACTGATTCCCCACCTGAACAAAAATTGCACTGGTAAAAGCTGTCTGATACAATTATTTTGGAACTCCGGATTCTATTGAAGGCTTGCAACAACCAGGGAAAAGCTTGGGTGGTAACTGGTTAATTTCATTAGTTTCAACTCTTGCCACAATAGAAGCTATGGATCCTCAGCCCCAGCCCCAGGCAGGCAGCTGTGCAGGTGGTTTTGGAGCAGCCTGAATGCATCTTGCAGGAGGAGAAAAAAAGGACTCTGTCCTCTAAATATTGAGGATCTCTGTTCTAGCTGTTGGTTGCTGTTTTTACTCTCAGAGATACACCAAAGAGGCAGGTACACTTCCTCACTTTACTTCAAGCTCTTCCACCTCAGGCTATAATGACTTCGAGGGGACTTACAGGGTTGTTGCCCTTTTCTCCCCTTCATTTTTTATTTTAAAAATTTTTTTTTCCTTTATGAGGCCAGACATAAAACCTAGGGTATTCAAAAGGAACTGCCTTTATGGGACAAGTTAGAAACTGAATGTGCATATCTAGGGAAATGCAAAGGCTCAGAAAATACCTGAGACAATCTAATATTTCCACTTTAGAGTGATTCCTATCACAGAGACAGGCTATAGCAATAAAACAAAAGCAAAAACCAGCAAACCCTGAGGTTGAGGGAGAATACGTTTTCCAGAGTTACATTATCAGATTTAAAGGTCTAGTTTTCAACAGCAACAAAAAAATCACATAGCATACAAAAAGACATAAAATTATTTGTTTTATCCACAAGTATACTAATTCTTTTTTCTACTTGGTCAAATCTGCCTTTGCATCCCTCCAGTAAATTTTTTATTTCAGTAGTTGTACTTTCTAGCTCTAGAGTTTCTTTCTGGTTACTTTTAGGTTTTCTGTCTCTTTATTAACATTTCCATTTTCTCCATACATCATTTTCTTTGCTTTATCTACATCTCCCTTTGCTCTTTTAACATTTTTAAGACAACTGTTTTAAAGTTTCTGTCTTGTAGATCTGCCATCAAATCTTTTTCAGGCAGTTCTGTTGATTTATTTTTTTCTTGTGTATGCTAACAAATTGGATAACTTAGATAAAACTAACAGATTTCTAGAAACACACAACCTACCAACATTAAATCATAAATAAATAGAAAACATGAATGACCCATAACTAGTTATGAGATTGAATCACTAATCCAAAATCTCCTGACCCCCCCCAAGAAAAAACAAAAAACAACAGCAACTGAAACAAAAACAGGGTCTGTTGACATTACTGGTGAATTCTACCAAGCATTTAAAAAACTAGTGCCAATTCCTCTCAAACTCTTCCAAAAAACTGAAGAGGAGGTGAGAACACTTCCTAACTCAATCTCTGAGGCCAGCATTGCCCTGATACAAACCAGGCAAAGACACTGCAAGAAAAGGAAACTACAGACCAATATCCCACATGAACTTAGATGCAAAAGTCCTCACCAAAATACTAGCAAACTAAATTCAGCAACGTATTAAATAGATTATACAACAAGATCAAGTGGGATTTATTCCTGGAATGCAATGATGGTTCAACATATGAAAATCAGTGTAGTATACCACATTAACAGAATGAAGGAAAAACAACACACATTATCATCTCAATGAATGCAGCAAAAGCTGCAAAAGGTGACAAAATTCAACACCCTCTTCTGATAAAAATAGTCAACAAACTAAGACTAAATGGAAACTGCCTCTATATAGTAGAAACCAACAGGAAACCCCCAGCTAGCATCATACTCAGTTGTAAAAAACTGAAAGCTTTTCTTCAAAGATCAGTAAGAAGGCAAGAATGCATTACTTTTGCCATTTCTCTTCAACATATCACTGTAAGTTCTAGCCAGAGCAATTAGGCAAGAAAAAAGACAAGCAAACTGAAAAGGAAGAAGTAAAAAGATCTTTGTTCACAGATGATATGATCTCATATGTAGAAAATCCTAAAGATTCTACAAGAAAACTATTACAACTAATAAATGGGTTCAGCAAAGTAGCAGGATATAAGGTCAACACACAAAAATCAGTTACATTTCTATACGCTAATAGTGAACAATCTGAAGAAGAAATTATGAAAACAATTCAATTTACAGTAGGAAAAAGTAAGAATAAAATACTTAGAAATTAACTTAAGGTAGGAGAGGAAAGACTTGTAAAATGAAAACTATAAAACACTGCTGAAAAAAAATAAGGAAGATATAAAGAAATGGACACATAGTCCACATTAATGAATTGGAAGATTCAATAGTCTTAAGATGTCCTTACTATCCAAAGTGCTCTACAGATCATGCAATCCCTATCAAAATATCAATGACATTTTGAAGAAATAAAAAAGTCAATTGTAAAATTCATGTAGAATCTCTAGGGACTCATTATACAAAACAATTTTAAAAAAGAAGAAAAAAGTTGGAGGCCTCACACTTCCTGTTATCAAAACTTACAACAAAGCTATAGTAATTAAGACAGCATGGTACTAGCACAAAGGCAGACAAACAGACCAATGGAATGGAACAGAGAATACTAGAAATTAACTTCAGATGTATGTATGGTAAGATGATTTTTGACAAGGTGCCAAGACCATCCAATAGGGAAAGGATAGTCTTTTTAACAAATAGTGTTGGGAAAACTGGATTTCCTCATGCAAAAAAGATGGAACCTCATCTAATACTATATACAAAAATTAACTGAAAATGAATCAAAGACCTAAATGTAAAATGAAAAAAACTGTAAAACTCTTAAAAGAAAGCACAAGACAAGCACTTCATGCTATTGGACTGGCAATGATTTCTTGACATCAAAGGCACAGGCAACAATGAAAAAAATAGACAAGACAGACTTTATGAAATTTTTAATTGCACATCAAAAGACACAGAGAAAAAAGCAAGTCAAAGAATGAGAAAATATTTTTAAATCATTTTTGATAAAAGATTAATATCCAGAATATATAGAGAACTCCCAAACCTCAACAGCAAATAAATAAACAACCTAATTAAAAAGTGGACAAAAGACTTGAACAGATATTTCTCCAAAGAAGATATACAAATGGCCAATAAGCACATGAAAATATGCTCAATATCACTAATAATTAAGGACATGCAAATCAAAAGTACAATGAGTTACCACTGCACACTCATTAAGATGGCTGATATTAAAAAATAAAACAAAATAACTATTGGTGATGATGTGAAGTTGGAATTCCTGTGCACTATTGGTAGAAATACAAAAAAGTAAAGCCACTGTGGAAAACAGTATGACAGTTTCTCAGAAAATTAAAAATAGAATTACCAAATTATCCAGCAAGTCCACTTCTGTGTATATACTCAAAAGAACTGAAAGCAGGGTTTCAAAATGACATTCATACACCCATGTTCATAGTAGCATTATTCACAATAGCTAAAATATGGAAGCAACCCAAGGGCTCATCAATGGATGAGTAGAAGAGCAAAATAAAGTATATAATTAAAGCGGAGTATTATTCAGCCTTAAAAACAAAGGGAATTCTGAAATATGCTACAGCATGGATGAGCCTTGAGCACATTTTGCTAGGTCAAACATACTAGTCACAAAAAGATGAATACTGTATGACTTCACTTATATAAGGTATCTAAAGTAGGCAGATTCTTAGAAAAAGTAGAATGGTGTTTGGCAGAGGCTGAGGGAAGAAAGAATGAGAAATTATTGTTTAATAAGTATAGAGTTTCAGTTCTTCAAGAGGAAAAGTTATATAGATGGATTGGATAGTGGTGATTGTTGCATAACATTATGAATGCATTTTATACCACTGAAATGTACACTTAAAATGATTAAGATGGTAGATTTCATGTTGCATGTATTTTACCAAAACAACAACAACAAACCAGGCTAAAAAAAAAAAAAAAGAAATCAAGAAAGGTTTTCTTAGGGTTTCTTTTTCAAATGGAACAATAAACTCAAAGGGCCTATAATGGGCTCTTTTCCCCAAACTCAGATGATTAGAAGCAATCTTCAGCCATAAAGCTATCCCTTCAGCAGCAACGGAGCAGAGGTTAATGGAAACATAGGTTACTTCCAGCTGGCATGTCATAGCATAACAAAAATAAACCAACAAAACATTCTTTTCGTTGCCTAATTTCTTTTTTATGCATTTCCTTTGAAGCAATATGTAAACTCACCTTCCTGATAAAATGTCCTGGTCTGTTCAACGCTATCATTCCCATAAGCCTACCTCATCTTTAGTAGATTCTTTACTCTTCAATATTCTCTTTCGTTTAAAATCTCCAAAGAAATTTTAAAAAGCAGAATTATATTTCAATAGTCTACCACTCTAAATTTTGGAATTATCAAGTATTGCTACATAGGCTAACATGATGAGACACCTGTCTCAGTATTAACATTCTTTACCAAGGTACCCACTTCACTTTACTTATTAGTTCTTACATTTGCAATAAATAAAGTTATCAAAAGGTCACGGGGTATGGATTTATTCAGAAGATCCAGAGAGAGGATATGACCTTTTATATTTAGAATTAATCCAATTAACTACATCACTTTCATCATTTTAAATGACTATTGTTAAGATTCTGAGTCATCAATAAAAATGTACATTGTTATTAGTATTACCACTTACTAATGAAAACAAATATGTAATATATTTTGTAAATACAACTATTAAATCCATGGATGACTAATCAGATTCCTAGGTTTAATTTCTCAGCTACACCACTTATATTTTTGTGACCCTCACAAGTTACCTGATTTCCTTAAACTTCAGTCTCCTCATCTGTAAAATGATATTACACTTGTTTACCTCATGGGGTTTCTGTGTCAATAAAATGAAACATGATTTAGGAATGTAGCATAGTATTTGACTTACAGTGATTATTTAATAAATCACAGAGAGACATTACAGGTCTATAACTTTATGCTTATTAAACTTGAAAATTATGTTAAAGTTCCTACAAAAATTATGATATAGTTCATACGAAAATGTGAACCTGTGGAGTTATACAAGACAGGAAATACCTCTACATTTTTTTATTTGCCTAGTACATGGATGAAGATGAACAGACGTGTCCTTAGGCAAGACTGTGAAGTCTTCTTTCTATAAGTCTTACTTTACGACATAACCACACAGTTTTAGTCTCTGACTTACCATTTTTCTTCTCACTAGTCTTAAAACAACATGTACAACTGTTTCTTCTTCTTCAAGTCTATTTCTTAAAAAAAAAAATTTACAGAAGGCAACAAACACTTGGTCATTTGGTGCTTAATTTTATTCTGTCAAGATCTTTATACTATTTTCTTGTTCAGTTCCTTGCATTCATCTCTGACTACCTGTCCCTCCTCTCTAGCCTCTTTCCTCTAAGAAAGTTTGATCATCTGACTACATAGGAAGCTGTTTTCCAATATTAAGAAAAATACCAGGATATCTGCCTGCTTTTCTTGCATTTTAATTCTTGTATTTCCTTCATCTTTTTAAAACAATTTATGTATCCACTATGGAGTTCCTTTCCTTAGCAAACGCAATCTGCTTAACAATTTCCAACTGGGAATCTCCGAATCCTTCTGGTCTTTGCTAAAGCTAGCACTATTTAAAATGATTCTCATAAAATAAAATATATGGTCAATAAACAACTAACCAAGCAACTATGTCTTTGTGTTCATATTGCAGGTAATATAAGAAAGCCTAAAGTGTAGAGACTTTTAGGGGAGTGAAGCTTGCCATATTTATAAATGGACAAGGCCAGTCTCATAAAAAAGCTCATGCAGATAGGGAGCCCTAGAGAATGAAGATAGGTGGTCATCTGAAGTGTTGAAAAGAAGCAGCAACACTGAGAAAATATGTGCCCTTTGAAATTAAGCAGCTAAATGCTAGAATGAGAAACAGAGAGGAGATTATGCCAACATGGTCAGAAGCTGGATAGAAATAAGAGAGGATATAGAAGCAATGAGGACAACTGAATGATATATAAATTGACTTGGTCAAAAGCACAGTTTCAAGAACAGCCTGAAAAGCATTAATAAAATAATTACCATGGCATTGACTTAATGTGATAACCAAATTTTGTAATCCAATTCAGCAAACATTCATTGAAAGCCCATTAAGTATATACATAGTATTAAATAACACATTAAGGATTATACTGTGCATTGAGAATACAAATATGACATAATTCTTATCATTACTATGTCTACTATCTAATAGAATAATCAGTAAAGTTGTCAAATATGATTTAATTTTGGAAAACTGTACCTTCTAAATTAAGGACATGGATTATGAATTAACCTGGACAAGTCAAAGATGATTTGCTATTTTCATGACCTATGATAAATTAGTAACATTATGAGAAAGAGTAAAATAATTCCACATGAATTCAAAACTTTAAACTGGTAAAATTAAAACAGAAATGTAAACATATTTAAGTATATATTAATCTGAAATACAGAAATCAAGTGACATTCTAAGTATAGAAACATTTGAAGATATCACAAAGGGAAATAATGATTAATGTCCTGCACAAAATTAAACCTTTGAAATTTCTACCATTTCTTAGACATTGGTAAGATGAACAAAAAACATATTTGTCATAGAAATAATAAATGCTTAATATTAATTCATAAGTAAGTTTAAAAACCATTGCCAAATCTATACTAAATCATCAATAGATACAGGGGCATAAATATTCAAAAGATAATTCATTGGGCAGGAAAAAATGACTGCTAAATATTTAAATTTTCAATCACATAATTCAAAAAAGGTTAATTTAAAGAATAATGATATGTTATTTCCCTACTGATTTACCAAAACTTAAAAAAAAAAAGTTACCATGTCTGTTAAGAGTCAACAAAGAGAAATTCAAGATAATAGAAGAAAAGTAAATATGACAATTACCTTTTTAAGAAAACAAAAAGGTATTTGAGCTAAAGCTTAGTTAAAGATACTTGCTTTAAAGTGCTTTCTTTCCTCAGACTTCAGGGAAGGATGAAACCAAATGTAAGTAGAGACAGTGATCGACTGAAATGAGGTGAAATCAGAGAGCTTGGGTCAAGTGTCTTGATTTTGGCTAAATGAAAGGCAAGATTAACAGCTAGAAGTAAAGAAGAATATTGAGAACTCAGAATAGGGAAAACCCCAAGCAGTTAATGAAAGGAGGCTGCCAAAGAGCAGCAAGAATAAAAGTTATATTTGGACTTGGTAAATTTATGCTGGGCCAAGTCTGTTAGTTTGTAGGATTTTCTTCTCTCCACTCTTCTCCAGCAGTTACTCTCTTATCTACTTACAAATTGAATTTTTAAGTGATTAAAGACCAACAGTGTGTCAAGGAAGGGCAACAATAAAATAATGTCTCTCAGAGCCCAAGAATAAAAGAGTCCACTGAAGCAAGGGTAATGCTAATATTTGAAGAAAAGGTGTTGAGCCCTTGCAGGTTCTGGGTGAAATGAAAATGAAATGATTTCTAAAGAGAATAGGATACACTGAGAAACATATAATTGGTAATTCTGAAGGATGAAGTGGTGTCATGGTACCTTTAAGTCACCTAATTATGAGCTGGCATAGTCCTTCTAACACCATTTTAATAGTGAACTAAAACTTGAACTGGTCTTTTCATGGTGTTTCAGCCGTGTTGAAGTTTATCTATGCTTCTATTTCTTACAGGCATTTATCTAAAAATGCAAAGGTCTAAGTTTATTAGAAATACAGTGGGATGCTAGGGAACTCATCAAGTTCAAAACGTTCACTAGTTAAAAGGCCAACCAATATTCCATTTCTTCTGAGCCCTTTGGATGTGGTGTGTTCTGACACCTGCCACAATGGTTCCAGGTACAGATATTTCCTTGGCCTGCCTCCCCTCTCCCCAACTCAAAGCACACATAGATTTCTATCTTGGAAGTGTCCCAAATTTTCTTGCCATGTTTTCCACCTTGCAGATTCACACTCTAAAGGAATATTCACCCATTAACTGATAGATCCTAAATTTGCCCCTGATACTTATTAGTTCTGTGACCTTGGGGAAATCATTTCATCTTTCTGTACCTCAATTTGTGTGCAAAAATGAATATTACAAATACATTTAGAATAACATACATGAAAGTACTCAGTGGACAGTGCAGTCTTAGTAAACAGTAGTGTCCTTCCTTCTCCCTCTCGACAGACATTTACTGCTCAAAACCTCCTAGATTTTCTCCTCTGAGGATTTGTCTCCAACTCTTCCACAGGCCTCCTCAAATCTCAAATTTCCTTTCCTGGAAGACTCTTCTACCCACAAATTTTCCTCAGGTCCCTCACCATCATAAACAATTTCCCCTCATTTTCTCACCAACTCCCCCAAATTACCTCATTTCTTTTTAGTTCTAATAGATTGCCAGCCAATTTGACACTCACCATGTGAGACTTCCTTTGTGAACTGCTTCATCAGGGTTGAGGGTGAGTGCTTGTGGCTCTTTGTGGTTCTCTTTAGTTCTCAGGCTCCTAGAATCAGGAGTTAAAAGAGGCTGGAGGAGCACACGGTGGTCAGTGATTTCATAGGAAGTCCTGTTGGTTGACTGCTGTGAAATGAAGAAAAGCAGCAGTAAATAATTTGAATAAATATAGATTACAGTAAAGCAGAGTATACCTATAGAATAAAATTGAGCAGTTAATTAACATAGTATGCAGCCTTCAGGAAATGTAATTATTTATTTGTAAGAAAATAGCAACTTCTTTATAAAATGAAGAGATTTAAACTTACACACATTCCAGGTTAGTCCTAAAAGAACTGTAACATTAACTTCATATGCAATTTTCAATTTTCTAATAGCCATATTGAAAAAAAATTAAAAAGTAAAATTATTTTAAATACATATTTTATTTAATACAACATATCCAAAATGTCATTTCAACTCAGAGTCAATAAAAAATGATGAGATATTTCACATCACTTTTTTTTTTTCACCCAAGCCTTCCAAATTCAGGGGTGATGTTGGAGATGATGAAAAATCTACACACTGATGTTGATTAGGTAGATACAAATTGTGGTAGGCTGATAATAGCATCTCTTCCCTCACCAAAAAAGTAGTCCATATCCTAATCCTTGGAACCTGTGAATGTTACCTTACATGTCAGCAAAAGGCTCTGCACACTTAATTATATTAAAGATCTTGAGATGGGGACATCTTCCTGGATTACCAGAATAGGCTTTAAATATAATTGCATGTATCCTTAAAGAGAGGAAAGCAGAGAGAGATTTTATGACAGAGGAAGAAAAGAAGTAAACAATGTGATGACAGAAACAGAAACTAGAATGATGTGGCCATGTGCCAAGGAGTATTAGCAGCCCCCAGAAGCTGGAATAGGCAAGGAGCAAATTCTATCCTAGAGCCTCCAGAGATAATGTGGATATGATAACACCTTGATTTAGGCCCAGTAGTATTTATTGGACTTCTGGCATCCAGAACTGTGAAAGAGTTTCTGTTGTTTTAAACCACCAAGTTTGTGGTAAAGTGTTATAACAGCTACAAGAAACTAATACACAAGTAATTTAGAGTAAAGTAATAGTATTACATACTCTCCTTTGTTGTTAATATCTAGACAAAGGCCATTGGTCCTATTCCCAGAAACTGTCAATGAAATGCTCAACAAATACTAGTGCTCAAAATGTCTTACCTAATCTTTCATCTCACATGATTTCAGGTACTGCCCATATGCTGAAAACTTCCAAATATGTATTTCTATCTTTCAACACTCTCCTGTACTCCAGAGCACTATTTCCAAACATCTTCCGGGCACTGCCACTCAGATATACCACAGCTATCAACAACTGATCATGGGCAAGTTAAACTCATCAACACTCAAAATTACCTCTTCCTTCCTAGATGAGTTAATTCACCCATATCCAGGGTGAATTTACCTATCATTTGGCTTAAGAAAGCAGTAGTTTATCCTTGATGTTCCTACATCCTATTCACTTTAGCACTTGTACCAAATTTTCAAAATCTTTTTTATTTTTAAGAATTCTTATTATGGATTGCTTTATCATTATTTCGGTATGGTAAACATCCACTTTTTTGCTTCCAGGTTTGGCCATGGTATAATCCAGTAGTGTGTGAGAACCAGTTAAGTAAACAGAATATTCCCTTTAGCATGTAAATAATCTGGGGGGGGGGGGAAGACTAGTTGTAACACTTCTATCTTTTCCTGATCCTTTCTAGAGACAAGGGAACTTGGTATTATATGCATGAAAAAACAAAGTTTTCTCCGATATTAAACAACACAGACAGGTACCTCTTTTTGGTCTCAAGTGGTGATAGAGGAGTATTTGACATTATTGCCCCTGCACCATTTGCTGTCTCAGCCCGTGGTCCCTGGCCTGTCTTATGGCCTGTGAGTTTCACAAAACTGTTAAGACTCCATTTAGTGGAGGGTCATATGAAATGTAGGAAAACAGAAGTTAAGTGTACATGAAATATACGTAGGAAATAGAGGATGAGGGGTCCTGCTAGAGTTTGTAGTGGCCTCCACACCTTTGCTATAGTGGTTACTGTCATATATTTTAGGCTAAATATTTACAACCAATAATTTCACTCATTTCTGAAACTTTCATTTTGCAGTAAATTCTTTTAGTAGCAAAGAACCAAGATATTTAAAATCCAAGAAATAGGTGTTTAATGAAAAATTTAGTAGTAAAGGTTGTTATGACTTGCACAAAATGTTTGTTGACATTCATCACTCACCATATGTGGGGTTATAGTGATACCAAAGACCACATAAAAATCAAATCATAAATCTGTAGGAGAGGCAATAGCAAATTTTAAAAAGAAAATTAAAAAAAATTAAATTTGAATCACTATGCTATATACTATCATAATATTGTAACTCAAGTATATTTCAATAAAAATAAAAAGCAAAGATCCAGATGGCAATAGGTCTTGATTTAATTAAAATAGTTAAAGTGAACTGATCTCTCTTTGGAACGTGACTTTTCGTTTAGATTAAATGACTATTCTAAATTAATTTCACCCTTTTTTAATCTCAAGTTTTTCTGTGTATATACAAAAAGTATAGCAACAACTGCTGATGAGTTGGCTCTAGCTCCCAAAGAAGCACTTTGCAAATGGTTAGGGACATGAGGTTTAATTTAATCTCAATAGTTGCGTCACATAGTAAATTAGACTAATCCCAATAATAATATTCTTATCTAATTCATGGGCTCTAAGTAAAGCTTTTGGAACTTAATTATTCTATGGTGAAACATCCAAGATTACTGTGATGACGATTCTAACATAATTAAAATTTTAAACTTGAAGATTAAAATTACAGGGTTTTAGGGAGATAAAAATATAAATGTTTTAAATTACAAAGTCATAGTTAAGATAATAATCTTTGGAGTTGGTTTTATATATATGCAAAATTAATAACTATATCTAAATAATATACAATATTTTACCAATCTAATATACCAAGCAGTATATTATCACTTCTGTACACACACAAACACATTTTACACATTAAAAGGTTTTCACACTTTCTCTGTTGCTCACCCTCATTGAATGTATGGAAATGTTTAAGCCTTTAAAAAGCAATCTTGTAAACCAATCTAATTGTCTTACAATGATACTGAACTATGTTGTAAAACGGTTTTCTAAATTTTGATTAATTTTTTCAAACTTCTTTTGTTAGAAATCTTTTTAAATTGTAAAAAAAAAAATAGGTCAACTTTGACATTTTCAGATAATTGAAACTTTTGAAACAAAAACTTGGAAATGTAAAGAATAAAACTTTTTTCATACAGAAACAAATCAAAATAAAAGGACTTGGAAAATCAGATGAGAGCTCAAACAGGGTACATAATTTATTTTTGAAAATCTATAATTAAGCTACAGAATAACTTGCACTCTGACAATAACTCTTAAAGTCTCCTTTTTAAATTGAATATATTAACAGTCTGTAGAACAGAATAAAATTGAGAAAGCCTTTTTTTTATTTAAAATTGAGAAAACTGACTTTTTTTTATAGTCAGTTTACAATGTTGTGTCAATTTCCAGCATAGAGCACAATTTTTCAGTTATACATGAACAAACATATATTCATTGTCACATTCTTTTTCACCATGAGCTACCACAAGATCTTGTACATATTTCCCTGTGCTACACAGTATAATCTTGTTTATCTATTCTATATATACCTGTCAGTATCTACAAATTTTGAACTCCTGGTCTGTTCCTTCCCACCTTCCTCCCCCTTGGCAACCACAAGTTTGTATTCTACATCTATAAGTCTGTTTCTGTTTTGTATTTATGTTCGTTTGTCTTTTTCTTTCTTTCTTTCTATTTTTTTTTAGATTCTGTATATGAGCAATCTCATATGGTATTTTTCTTTCTCTTTCTAGCTTGCTTCATTTAGAATGACATTCTCTAGGGACATCAATGTTGCTGCAATATTTTCTCCATCATCTAAGTCTGACAAGACACTGAAAAAATCATACAGCATATTATTTGATGAGTTTTGTTATCTAAAAGTATTTATTATAGAAAGTTACTATGAAGAAAGGTAAAATAGCAATGCTGATAAAAAACACCTGGGCTAAAATTTTTGTATGTTTCAATAAAAAAAGGTGGAATGAAGACTATCATTTGTTTAGCAGAATTACATGTACCTTAGGGAAAATACAGAAAAATTCTTCACTAAAAATATTCCTGGCCTACAGAACTTTAACAATAAAAGCAATCAACTACTTCAATTCTATTATCAATAATATGCAACACTGAAAAAGACTGCAAGCAATTTAATTTTTAAAAAATTTATCTCAACACACTAAAAAATGGTTTGAATTTATCTGAACATATTAAAAATGCATAGCTAAGAAACTGACTTGTTTTCTATTTGTTTTATTCCTTATGCTGTAATATTATGCTTTCCTGGCTTATTTATTTTATACCAGCAGATTTGTACCTCTTAATCCCCTCGACCTATTGCACCCCTATCTTCCTCACTTCTAGCATCCACCTGTTTGTTTTCTGTATCTATGTGTCTGTTATCATTTTGCTTGGTTTGTTTTGTTTTTTAAATTCCATATATAAGTGAGATCATACAGTAATTGTCTTTCTCTGTCCAACTTATTTCAATCAGCATATGTTGTCACAAATGGCAAGATTTCATTCTTTTTTGTGGTTGAATGATATTCCATAATATTCTTCATGGAAATACCCAGAAGTGAAATTGCTGGATCATAAAGTAGTTCTATTTTTAATTTTTTGAGGAAACTCTATACTGTTTTCCATAGTGATTACACCAATTTACATTCCCACCTGTGCATGAGGATTCTCTTTTCTCTTCATCCTCACTAAAACTTGTTATTTGTTGTCTTTGTATAACTACCATTCTGACAGGTGTAATAAGGTGGTATCTCACTATGGTTTTGATCTCATTTCCCTGATGATTAGTGATGCCATCGTTCCATGTAACTGTTGGCCATTGGTATATCTTCTTTGGAAAAATGTCTATTCAGATCCTTTGCCCACTTTTAAATTAGATTATTTGTATTCTGATGTTGAGTTGTAAGAGTTCTTTGTATATTTTGCATATTTACTCCTTATTAAATATATCATCTGCAAATATTTCTCCAATTCAGTTGGCTGCTTTTGTTACATTGATAATTTCCTTTGCTGTGCAAAAGCTTTTTTGTTTGATGTAGTCTTATCTGTTTATTTTTGGTTTTCTTGCCCTTGCCTGAGAAGTTAGATCCAAAAAAATATTGTTAAAACCACTGCCAAAGGGTGTACTGCCTGCCTGTTTTCTTCCAGGAGTTTTATGGTTTCAGGTCTAACATTTATGTTTTTAATCTATCATGAGTTTATTTTTGCATATAGTGTGAGAAAGTAATCCAGTTTCACTCTTCTGCATGTAGCTGTCTAGTTTTCACAACAACATTTATTTAAGAGGCTGTCTTTTCCTCCATTGTATATTCTTGTCATTTGTCACTATTGCTCATATAAGCATGGGTTTATTTCTGGGCTCTCCATTCTGATGTATGATCTGTGTATCTTTGTACCAGTATCACACTGCTTCAATTACTATAGCTTTGTAGTATAGTTTGAAACCAGGGAACATGATACTTCCAGCTTTGTTCTTCTTTCTCAAAATTACTTGGGCTATTTGGGGTCTTCCTTGTTTCCAAACAAATTTTAGATTTGTTCTAGTTCTATGAAAAATGCCTTTGATGTTTTGCACTGAATCTGTAGATTGCCTTGGGTAGGATGGTCACTTTAGCAATATCAATTCTTCCAATCCATGTGCATGGTATAGCTTTCCATCTGTTTGTGTCATCTTCAATTTCTTTTATCAGTGTCTTAGAAATTTTAGAATACAAATCTTTTACTTCTTCATTTAGATGTATTCCTAGGTATTTTAGAAACTGGTTAAAATACATGAATGTGAAACAAAGATAATAATTCTACTTATATAATTTTCTACTTATATACATTACTTATATAATGTGTTGCTTTGCTTTGATATATATTGCTACAGTTTTACTTGCATAAATAATTTTAATAGCTTTTGAGTAAAAGTATTTTATCAACCCACAAGTATAAAAATCAACAAATTCATCAAGAAAAAATAGCAACATTACAGAAGTTTGATTATTTTAGAATCCCTTTCCACTTTCAGAAGTGTTCTGATTTGGATTAAAAAATTATAGTCTTCCTGTCCAAACCTGAAATCATGAAGCCATCTGGAAGGCTTCCTTCTCTCTCACTGTTTTGACCCCACATGCAATAGATTACTGCATTCCAGCATTTTTTTCACCACATTTTCCCATTTATCTTCACTGGCTTAAATTAGGTCTTCACTATGTCTTGTAAAACTATGTGATAACCTCCTACTTCATGTCTCTGCCTCTACTTTACACACCCTCAATGCATTAGATCTATTGCTCTCATATGAATTTTCAAAACTGAAAATCAGATTTTATTATTCAAGTGCTATATTAGCATCAGGGCTGTTATTTTAACCATAGTCTAAACTCCAAACTCCTTAAGTGAAATTACAAAGTGTTCCATGACTTAGTTTATGCCTTTTTCTTCATCATATATCTTATCCCACCTCACTCATCTCAGGCTATATACCCCTCCTCTTTGCCTTTGCAAATGATTTTTTTCTCTCTTCTACAATAAGCAACTCTGTCCTAAGTGCTTGGAAATCTTGTTGGGCTTCAGAAACCTAGACCAAGTGATTTTTTTTTCCTAAAGCCTTCCTTGCCTATGTGAAAAGTTAAAATTACACTTTTCTTTGTCCAACACTATATATGATTTGTGCATGGGGGTTTGTGTGTGCAGCAACACTTTTCATAGTAGATTTTAATCATCATTTTTAAGTCCTCCTCACTGGCTGAATACCAAAATGTGATATTTAGCTTTGTATTTACAATGCCGAGTGAAAAAAGATACTCAGTGCCCTTGTTTCCTCAGTAGATGAATGGATGAATGAACGATCACACTATTTAAGCTTAGTTATTTATACTTTAGCATGTTATGTGTTTCTTATGGCTACACATGAACACACAAAATCAATGTGAAACTCAGAAAATATACTATGCAAAAACTAAACCGATAAAGAATAATAAAGGATTCACACAGTTTTATTTGCCAGATGTGTGTACTTTTTTCATTTGTTTTGATTCCTAGATTTGGAATTTTGCCCTCAACAATGTTGATCACTGAATCTGTCAAAAACACTTGCATTTGTGTATTTAATCAAATAATTTCTAAATTATTTAATAATCTAATTTTACCTTACATTATCATTGTCCAGTACAAATGGCATAAAATGTACTGCATATCAAAACTAATTTTGATATCATAATTTATTTTGTATCAGGATTCTCTTATTACAGTAACTCTAACAAATATAATTTCTTTTGTCAGGTTGTATAACTGATATAAATGCATTACTTAAAACATAAGTTGGGTGTTAAAATTCAGCATAGAGAATCTATTTATTTGTGATTGCCCAAAGTCCTATCTGTGATTTCAACTTGGTCAAGAAACAGCCTAGAAGCATCCAATAATTTATTTCACTTGCATCTTCCAAATCTATACTTTCTGTATCTTCTTCTTTTATTTCTCCAAGTTAGCTATTTAGAAATTTTGGTAGGTATATAAGTATAGAATAGATAGAAAATAGTCAAAATTATATTTGCTACTTGATGGTATATTAATTCTGAATTCTGCCTTCTAATCCCATAAACCGTGGATTCAGATTTGTATGTATGTTTGTGAGTGTGGGAGTTCTGGAATCTTCTACGGACTCCATTAAATTTGATGATAATCACGATGTAAATTGGTGATGATAAAGATGACCATAATGACGACATAATAATTTTTTGAATTTCTTTACAAAATATCATGATTTCATATTTAGGTGTTAGACTCACATTATTAATTAAAGAACTAAATTGAAGAGAAATGACTTGACTAAGGACACTATCCCTAGAGGAGGCAGGACATAAACTCAGACCAAATCTAATATTCTTTCTGCTATATATATGATTAATGAGACTATTTGATTACATCTGAACCTTACAAATATGGAAATACCCTGATACAATACGCTTATAATGTATTGTATAATACATTTATAATGTCGAATTAATGTCTTTAGTATAAAATTCTTCCTTGAATTATGAAATAGAAAAATTACACCCCTTTAAAAAATAGCAGATTTTCCCACTTTAAAATATAATGCAGTCCACTGAGCATTATCCATTAAGAGGACAATAATATAGATCCAGAGAAGACTAATTATAAATATTACCAATTCTCCTAAAGTTAAGAACACATACTGCATTTCCAGGCACTTGGGCAATTTAAGCCAATTTGGAATTTTAAGAACTATGAACAAATTCTTTCCAAATAGAAACATTAACTACAAAATCAGCATAAAGACAAGAGAGCAGAGGTCCAAGAGCCATGAACATATAAAAAAATTATTTAAAACAATATTTATCTTATTAGTTGTCTTACAGAATAAATATTTAAAATTGAAAAATTCTTCAGTAAACACTAAGATCAGGCTAATCTGTCTGTACAGAAAAAATGAAGTATACAAAAAATAGTTGAGAATATGAACATCATTCTAATTATTAAGAGCTATAGCTAAAAATAATCCCTAAATTGATATTCTCCCATTTCTAAGTGAGTTAAGATGTAATTTGTTAAAATCTTTTTCCCAAATAGTTTGCTTGAGAAACGCTATTTTGTGACTGGGTACAGCACCCAACTAGCTCTACTGACATCGAAAGCGAGACACTGCCTAAATCATGGGCTCCGTTTCACTGCATAAACAGCCAGTCAGTAGTTTTTTGGTGGAGAGACCGGTAATGATCATACAGTTAAATGATAGCTACATACCTGCCAGGTTACTGTGATTTTTGGCATCCTTGGCATACACTTTTAATTTGGCCAAATACTATTTCACTTGCTGCCATATCATTCCCAGAGGTACTCTTTGGTTTTCTAAATTGATCTGACATCTGCAGTGCTTCCAGGAATAAGGTTTAAAAATATAACAGTGATTCTGTGGATAGGAAAATGGAGACCCGGGGATTCTATATACAATTTTTTTTCACTGCGTGTTACAATACATTCCCTCTCTATAACAAGCTTTTCTTTAAAATACGTATCTACTCTTCATCTAAGCTTTAGAGCAAAGTATAAATATATGATGACAGTTCAAAGCACTATAGCCACGTTGATTAAAATTTTATGTAGTTGAATATCAGTTTTTTTTAAAGAGCAGCTTTTAAAAACTATCTCTCTACATTGTAGTCAAATATAAATTTCATGAATTTATTACTCTCAATTTAATCTCCCTAATATATCCCTTGATTTAACTTTGAAGTTCTGGTTTTACCTCACTTTCCCTAACTATACCCAGGATATTCATGTTTATGTTGTCTCATTTTTTATAGACTTTCTAAAAACAAGTTTGATAATTACACTTTTTTACCTAACTATATTATTTTCTGTTCACAATTTCCCAGGATTATTCTTCTAAATCTGGCACTATTTGAAAGTATCCATTTTTCCTTTTTTTTATTTTTGCTATTTTCATTGTTTTGTAGATTTCTACTCTTGGTTATTTACTTGCTATGTACCAGATTTTCTTTTTAGTATAGGTTTGTCTCTTTTCTCAGTCTGTTTATTTCTAATTTGCTACAAAATTTTCACAAATATATATATATATGTGTGTGTGTATATATATATATCTTTTTTATTCATTGAGGCTTTATTTTAAATAACTTCAAAAACAAAAAGTTATCCTTGTTAACTTAATTCTTTTCCAAGTGGGACACTGTGTTGATTTAGACTAGCATTTCCAAAGGTTAATACGTTTAAAGAGGAGGAAAACTTTCCAGGGCCAACTAACTTCAGGATTCATTTGAATAAATATGATAATCAAGATTCTTTACTGCAAAACTTTACAGAATAGACTAAAAAAGCTTTCTAAATCTCTAAAAGAATCTTCCAAACTCTCTTGCCCTCCAAAATCTTTTTGTATCCAGGACTCACATAGAATAGTATTTACCCAAACCAGTTAGAGGGAATGTGGATCATATGTCAATCACGTGTATCATACTGTGCACAAATGATTTCTGTCTGTCTCTCTGTCCCTCTCTTAATGTGCCCCCACCCTCCCAGGGTAAATATCTAGTATGTTCCAATTATTCTTCCAGAGGTTGAAGACAGAGTGATGAAAAAGCAGGGAAAAAAAAGTCACTGTTCAAAATAGAATTTGTATTTTAGAAGAGAGAAAAATAATATACAAGTAAGATAAGTTCAGGTAATGATGAGTGATATGCATAAAATAAAACAGTGGATAAAACAGAACTCAGGTAATTCTTTAGATTGATTTTCAGGGAGGGTTTCTCTGAAAAGACAACACTGGACTGAGAATTGAATGAAAAGAAGAAGCTAAACATATGAAGATCAGAGGGCAGAGAGTTCCAAGCAGAAAGAAAAGCAGATACAAGCTTCAAGGGTGGAAATAAGTTTGCCATTTTCCCGAAACTTAAAGCATGATAGTAGGGTTAGAGCAAAGTCAGTGAGGAGAGGAGAGAGAGAAGCAATAAGACTGAATAGGGACAAAGTAACTACATCATGAAGAGACTTGCATGAAGCTTAAATTTTATTCTAAGTGCAATAAGAAGCCATTGGAGGGTTTTGAGCAGAAAGATGCCATGAATTTTGAAAGATCACACTGGCTGTTGTGTGGAGAATGGCTAATTAGGGAGCAAAAGTAGAAACAGACAAACCATTAAATAGACTATTGCATTAGCCCAGATAAGCAAAAGATTTTTTGGACTAGGCTAGTAGCAAGGCAAACAAAATGTATTTTAGAAAAAAGCAAGATTTCCTGGTGTGCAAGGCATGAGAGATGAGAGAAAGACAATTAATGATAACTCACAGGTTAGCTTAATCAGCAGAGTGGATGTGATGTTATTTATTAATATGAGTAAGACTGGGGGAGGAACATGGAAGGACAGTAGGAAGATGAGAGAATAATTATGTTTTGAGGCCTAGGTGGTGAGATCAAATATACCTTGTATATATAATTTGACCCTAAGAAGACAGATAAAGGCTGGAGAGTATTCACTATAGGTGATATTAGAAATTAGGGGAATGGATAGATCACCTAATGGGGAAAAGTTGATAGGAAGGAAAGGATGACCTAGGACCAAATTCTGGGACATAGATATATTTAAACATTTTAAATTTATAAATTACACGTTTTTTAATTGCCTTGTATCTTGAGAAGTGTAAATATTCAGGAACCTTCAATACCCTTTGAGAATTTACAGATCATAGTTCTGAGGAAACCAAAGAACAAAGCTACTGGATCAAACCAAAACCAGATATTGAAATCATGTTCTCAATCAAAGGAGGTAACTCTGTGAGGGCAAAAACTCTGGTCACATCATTCAGAAGTACAACTATTACGTTTTCTGCACCCTTATTATTTTCTATAAAGAATTACCATTTAATTTCTGATATATTATAAATATTATGTTATGGCATAACACTTCATTTTCTGAGAGCAGAACTGAAATATCATTAGTACTGATCCAGGCAAGGAAATTCAGCAAAGTCATCCAGGTCATGCATTAAGCAAAACTTTACATTAAGAGATCTATTAGAATAGACACTTCATTGCCTTCGGGAATTTAGGGGCTTCTTTTAAAATGCTGCTACTGTTGCAATACATATAATATTTGATAAATTCCAATGTGAAAATCTGTTTCAGCAGTTAAAACAATTAAATAAAACCCCAGCAGATTCAAAATAATCATTCACCAGCTTTTATTTATCTATGTATCTATCACCTAGTACACTGATATACAATCCATAATCAATGAGTCAGTTTATATTATCCTCCAAATTTGATCTTTAAACAGCTTAAATATCTTCAAAATATTTTTTTTCATGTCTGGAAGAAAATATCTTACTAGTGTTATTACATTGTTCCCAAGACAACTGAAAAACAAAAATAATGAAGTGATTCTATTTAAATATCTGCCTAAATTAGGATAGCTCTTGGGGAAAGTGAAGATTGTGTTATAAGAAAAAAAGATCATAAGTATTAAGTGATAAATTAATTACTAGATACATATCTAGCATATATATATACACATATATGGATATATACACATAATGTATACTATGGAGATACATATATATATAATTTTTATGTAACATTTACAAAATTATATTTAAAAAAACAAAAAATGAATGGTTGTGGGATCATTGGGGTGGGGGGAGGAGAGATGGGGCAATCACTGACACGAGAATGACCACGGGGGCTCGCTGTGAGCAGACTGATATGGCCTGGCCCAGGCAGGGCCGCCCCCAGCAGTATATACACATATACACTAGTATGTTTTCACTAGGAAATAACTAGTGAGTTGGGTTGTCAGCAGTGCCCATTTTGTAAAAATATGTGACCGCATTCTGGCTTTGCATACTATAGGTGACGACAGACTGTACAGCCATAGCAGTGGGGATTTATCAGTGAAGACTGGATTTCTGGAACCAGGAAGTACTTACAAATGGCAGCCAACTCATTTACAGTCTAACTCTGCTTTAGATTAGATAAGCTCAGTGGTGATCCTTCTTTCCAACAATGACCTAACATAGTGGCAGTGAAAAGTATGGGAGCAGAGGAAAACAGTTTTAAAACTGAGACTAAAAAGAAAAGGTCTGAATTATTACATCAGGTTGATGAAAAGAAAATGAAGTATAACCAAAAGCTGGTCACACTTAGTATGAAGGCATAGCTCACTTGAGAATTAGCTGCTCTGATCAAAAGGAGATTTTTTCTGTACATGGAGGTATAAAGAGATAAAAAGAAACACTTCTGTTTATCAACATTTTCAAATGCATTTCACCACTGCATAATTTCTACCTTTTCACTCTTTCCACTTATTCCCTCTTTAATGAAATGCATATTTATTCATTATTAGACATTTTTGATAGCTCAGCTAAATAAAAAGTACTTAAAAGCTGTGACTTCATTATCTATAAAGAAAACATAATTTCAATTCTTGTGCTTATATATTTTTTAATTCTACCTACATTTACTGTAGTGTTTACAAAGCAAATCAGATTAACACATTTTGAAGATTTAATTAGGCATAGCACCATTTGAGGTTTATTTGGGTTTGTGAGGAATAATAAACAATAATCCTGTCCTCAAGCAGCTTGAAAATTGGTTAAGAAAACAAATTAAAATTATGTGGAAATGTAATTCCAAAATAACAGGGTATATATTACAGTTTAAATACTTTAAAAAATTATTAATAAACTATAAGTAAATAATTATTAATAAAATATGAAAGGCATCGGAAGTTTTAGGTGACGTCAGCAAGATAGTGGAATAGGCAGTTCCAGACCTCAAAACACCCACAAAAACACCAGTTTGAACAACTACCCACGAATAAAAATAAATTTCTGGGAGTCCAGAAGCTCAGTTGAGAGCAAAATATCCAAGAATAGATGCAGAAAGAAGGTAAGAAGAACAATTTTACTTTTTTTGTGCCACTCCTGCCCAGGGTGGCACAACTCAGTGCCAAGGGAGACCCCCTAAGCTAGTGACTGCTCCCACGGGGAAACTAAGTGAGTTCCTGGCTTCCTCAGCCTTGTAAGGCACTGCCCAGGAGGCTCAATACTGTCTTAGCCCACACAGTACACGGAGTGAATCAAAATGGCTCAATCTTTTGGGGACGCCAGGAGCAGGAAAAAATGGAAGCGGACTTCCAGGGAACATTCCCAAACTCACTTCATGAGACTAGCATTATCCTGATACCAAAGTCAGAAAAGGACACTACAAAAGGAGAAAATTGCATGCCAATAAACCTGATAAATATAGATGAAAAAATCAACAAAATACTAGCAAACTGAATTTAACAGCACGTTAAAAGAATCATATACTTTGATTAGGTGGGATTTATCCCTGAGATGCAAGGATGGTTCATCATTTGCACATCAATGAATGTGATACATCACATTAACAGAATGAAAGATAAAAATCATGATCATCTCAAGAGACGTAGAAAAAAGCATTTGAAAAATTTAATATTTTTTCCTTAATAAAAACTCTAGAGAAATTCAGTATAGAAAGAATGTAACTCAACATCATATAGGCCATATTTGGCAAACCCACAGCTAATATCATATTTAACAGGGAAAAACAGAAAACTTTTTCGCTAAGATCATGAGCAAGACAGGAATGCCCACTTCTGCCACTCCTATTTGGCATAGTATTAGAAGTTCTAGCCAGGTAAGTTAGACAATTTAAAAGAAAATAGAAGGCATCCAAATCAGAAACGAAGATGTAAAACTGTCTCTTTGAAGATGACATGATTTTATATACAGAAAACTCTTAAAGACTCCTCTAAAAAAACTGTCAGAATAAACAAATTCAGTAAAATTGCAGGATACAAAATCAACATACAGAAGTCAGTCATGTTTCTACACACTAACAACAAATGTCCAAAAAAGAAATTAAGAAAACAATCCAATTTATAATAGCATCACAAAGTAAAATATTTAAGAATAAATTTAACTAAGTAAAATCTGTACATTGAAAACTATATATGATTGATGACAGAAGACATAAGAATTAATATTGCTACAACTTCCATACCACCCAATGTGACCTACAGATTCAGATCAATCTCTATCAAAATTCCAATGGCATTTTTTTGCAGAAATAGAAAAAAACAATCCTAAAGCTCATAAGAAACCACAAAGGAATACAAACAATCAAAGCAATCTTGAGCAAGAACAACGAAGGTGGAAGTATCATGTTCCCTGACTTCAAACTATATTACAAAACTATAATAATTCAAACAATTATGCTGGCATTAAAGTAAATATATAAACAATTGAAACAAAACAGAGATATCAGAAAGAAAAAATATATATATACATAGACCTAACTGATCTGCCACAAGGGCTCTATGAATACAAAATGGGACAGTATAGTTCCTTCAATAAATGGTATTGAGAAAACTGGAAAAGAATGAAATAGGAAACTTTTTTTATCATTTACAAAAATCAGCTCAAATGAGTTAAAGATTTTTATGTAAGACCTGAAACAGTGAAACTTTTACAAGAAAACACAGAGAAAAAGCACCTTGACATTGGTCTTGGCAATATTTTGGGGGGTATAACACCAAATCACAGTAACAAAACAAAAAATAAAGTGGGATTACTCCAAACTAAAAAAATCTTTAGCACAGCAAAGGAAATTATTAACAAAATAAAAGGTGATCTATAGAATGGGAGAAAATATTTTTAAAATATATTTAATAATGAGTTAATATTCAAAATATATAAAGAACTCATAAAACCCAAGGAAAAAAACCAAATAACCAACTGAAAAATGGGGAAAGGACTTGAATAGACATGTCAGAAAAAAAGACATACAAATGGTCAATAGGTATATGGAAATACTCTCAATATCATTAATCATCAGAGAAATGTAATTCAAATCCACAATGTTATATCACCTCACACCTTTTAGGATGACTATTATTAAAAAAAAAAATGATAACAAGAGTTGGCAAGGATGTGGATAAAAGGGGATACTTGTGCACTGTTGGTGGGAATGTAAATTGGTGCAGCTGCTATGGAAAGCAGTATAGAGGTTTCAAAGTATAAACATAAATAGTTCTGCTTAAAAATAGAACTACCATATGATCTAGCAATCCCACTCTAGGTATTTATCCAAATGAATTGAAGTTAGATTCTTGAAGAAATACCTGTACTCCTAAATTCACTGCAGCATATCTACAACAACCAAGATATGGAAATAACTTAACTGTCTAAATATATGTCATGGAATATATATATATATTTACATATCTATATTCATTATATATATAATAGAATATTATTACTTTGGAAAAAGGAAATCTGCCATTTTATTAACATGAATGGACCTGAAGGATAATCATACTACATGAAATAAGCCAAGCACAGAAAGACAAGTTCTGTATGATCTCACCCATAAGTGGAATCTAAAGTAGTCAAATTCAGAGGAGCAGGGAGTAGAATGATGGTTACCAGGGGTGATGGGGAGGAGGAAATGGGGACATGATGGTTAAAAGGTACAGTGTTTTAGTTGTTCAAAATAAGTAAATTCTGTAGATTTACTACAGTGTACTGTCAATAACTAACAATACTGTATTAAAAGAAGGTAGAACTTATTGTTCTTGCCACACACACACACAAATAATTAAAATAATATATGAGGAGATAGAAATGTTCGAGGATATGTCTATGGTCTTGATGGTGGTGACAGGGTGTGCACTACCCCTAAAGCACTGAGTTGTATACATTAAATATGGACACCTTTTTTCATGTCAATTGTACCTCAATAAAGTGGTAAAAAAAGATGAAAGGCAAAAATCTTGACATATTTCACTCATGTACAAAGTTTTAGGTGGGAAACAGCTATATGAAAACTCTGAGTTCATCTCCAGCGCTGTCAAAAGTTCTAATACTTTTGTTATCCATGTTTCTGGCTTTCTTTGCTTATGACACATCAAAGTAAAATAGGTGAAGAAAAAGCAAATCCTGCCAAGAAAAAAGTTTCACCAAATCTAGCTCGGATTCAATTGATAGAAGCATAAAATCAATTAATTCAACCATCATGCATTTGCATCTAATATGTGCAAGGCACAATGCTAGACATTTTTCTAATAAGGTTCTGAATACATTTTCTTACTTTGCTAACTTACAAGATCAACAAAATATAGACTGCAGGAAGTGTGAAAAGAGTAGGCTCCCAGACTGACTTAATTCAGAAAGGTCATTCATTTGTTACTCTCTATGAAAATGTTCAGGCTATTCTGCATACTAAACAGCTCTGAATTAGAAAGATTTATTAATTCCATAGAAACAAGGTTAAAATGTGAACATAATACAAACTGAAGCCCACCATCATTTTCTATGACAAGAGAGTAGCTGTAGTTTATAAATCAGGCACTTGTTTGAAGGCTTAAGACTTTTACTGGAAAAAAAAAAAAAACCCACACAAACAGTTAAGTTAAAATACTTAATTTTGTATTAAAAGAGCCAAAATCTCACCCTGTTTTTTAACAATGTTGTATGCTAAAATATAAATGAAAATGAACACTTCATCTTAATAGTTGAAATAATAGTATATATGTTGTTAAGAATATTTCTATTTCTCTTGAATATGTATCTATAATCTGTCCTGTCCAAAATGGTAGCATTTTTTTGGATGATGCCACAATGTATAGCTTAACGTTCATAATCTTTCAACTCCTATTGAATTATTTAATGATAATGAAGTGGCAGAAATGTATCAAGATAAGGTATAAATATCACTATAGGTCTTGTTATATATAAATATATTGCATTTTATAAAAGAGTTATGTGAATTTATAGTGCCAATAGCAATAAATCAGCACACTAGGTTCACCTTAACTATTCTAGAATTAGTTGTTATATATTTAAAAATATTGCTACTTTAATGAATATAAAATGCTGTTTCTCAAGGTTACTTTAATTTACATTTTAAGTTTTTACAGAGGATGAATATTATATTTGTAAAATTAATTAATGTGTCTTCTGTAATTGTCTTTTCTTTTTCCTTTGTCTACTTGAATTTTTTATTAGTTTTTTTATAAATTGGGAGAAATGTTTCCATCTCATAAAAGTAGTGTCTAGTAACTTTACATATTTATTTTACATTTAATCTTCACATTAAACTTAGACATAGGTATTATTAATCCCATTCAAGTAACTGAAATAAAGAAGTTTTAATAAGCATAGTGAAAATCAAGATTAAGAAAAGGTCTAGGCAAATTGCCTTCAAAGCCTATTTTCTTTCCGCCATATAACTTTGTCCCTGTATAATAAACAATGAATTTTACATTATATTTGATGTGGCTATTTTTCACTTTTTTGCTACCGTTTTATTAAATATCCATTTTTCTATTTAATACAGGCAAACAAATAAAAAGCTTCTTATAATTGAGACACCATTTTTCTGGAAATTTTTAATGTGGTAAAAGTTGGGAGGAGAAATTCTTGAAAAATTGTAAAACAGAGATTAAAAACCTAGATTTGGGGAAAGGACTAGAAGAAAAAAAAAGCTACATTTAATTTAGACAAAATTCCATAAGGTAGGCATTTGTGGAAAGAGCATACTGTATTCATTCAGCAAATATTCACTGAATATATAAATAATCTAAGAGTCAGGGAGATGAGGCAGAGTGCCTCCTTACACAAGTGAGTCACTGAAGTGACAAAAATTGTAATAAAATAAACAAATGCTGCCTAAATGTCAGAATAATTCCAAAAAGAAAAAAATTAATTTCTATAGACAAGGAGGAAATTATTTAGTGACCAAGGCAGAAGAGACTGTTCCAGGCAGAGGCAATGGCATAAACAAATAGATTAGGAAGGAATAGACATGATTGAAAAATGCTGAAAATCTCAGATCTATTGATGCTTAGATTACTGGGTTGGAAGGGAAGGGATGTGCTAGAGCAGAGCTTAACTACCACTTATTGAATACCTCCTGTGTTCCCAACACTGTGATAGGCGTTTTGCATCCATTTTCTCTTAATTCTCACATTTCTTTGATTCTGTTTACAAATGGGAATCCTGTGCTCCAAATAAATAACTTGTTTAAGCTCACACACAACTAACTAGTTAAACTGGCTGCAACAGGTGCTAACCAAGTCTGTCTGACTACAGGGTCCCACTCTTTAAATATCATGTTTCTAGGTTTGTGAGAGGGCCTTTTAGATATTGTGATGTATTTAGGGTCAAATTACATTTAAATTAAGATCAGTAATTTAAGAATCAAATTAACAACAAATCAAATTAATGACGCTTCTTGTAGCTGGAAGACTTGGAAAGTGAATAGCCTTTTAGAAAGCTAATGGGGGAGATCTGACAAGAACCAATGGGAACCCCAACCAAGATGCCAGAAATCAGAATGGAAAGGAGGGGAAGGTTTCAAACCTACCTAAGAGTTAGGATAAGTAATACTTGGAGACTATTTACTTTTAAGCAATGAGGAGGAGAGAGAAATTAAGAGTAACTACTATTTTTCTAGCTTGGAAAAAATTGGTTGATGACAGATACGCTGTTGAAATGCTGTTAAAGAAGACTATAAATTCAGTTGTCTGATTTTGAATTTGTGGAATCCAGAGAATATAAATCTGGAAACATAGAAAATCAGTTCAAAATATAGGCCTGCACTTAAATGGGAGGTTAGATCTGAAGATGCACATTTTAGTCACTGGCCTGAGACTGCCTGTTAAAGCCACTGGGAAAGACCAAGCACTCAACTGAATGTGACCACAATGAAAAGATGACAGAAGAGAAGACTTTGGAAGTACCAGGAGAAACTCTGGCAGGCAGGGCTATGAAGATGGTGTAAGACTGAGAGGGATGGTAGGGATAGGAGTAAGCAAGAAGAGAACGAGGAAAGAAGGGACATCAAGAGGCCACTACACATATGAAAAAAATGTTCAATAGTGCTAATTATTAGAGAAAAGCAAATCAAAACTACAACGAGGCATCACCTCACACCAGTCAGAATGGTCATCATTCAAAAGTCCATGCTGGAGAGGGTGTGGAGAAAGGGAACCCTCCTACACTGCTGGTGAGAATGTAGTTTGGTGCAGAAATTATGGAAAACAGAATGGAAATTCCTCAAAAAACTAAAAATAGACTTACTATATGATCCGGCAATCCCACTCCTAGGCATATATGAGGAGGGAGCTCTAATTCAAAAAGATACATGCACCCCAATATTCATAGCAGCGCTATTTACAATGACCAAGAAATGGAATCAACCTAAATGTCCATCGACATATTACTGGATAAAGAAGCTCTGGTATATTTATACAATGTAATACTACTCAACCATAAAAAATAATAAAATAATATCATTTGTAGCAACATGGATGAACCTGGAGAATGTCATTCTAAGTGAAGTAAGCCAGAAAGAGAAAGAAAAGACTATATGATACTATATAGAGTTAAAAAAAAAAAAAAAAGAGGACACCTAATGAACTCATTTACAAAACAGAAACAGACTTGCAGACGTAGTAAACAATTTGAAAGTTACTAGGGGAAATGGGGTGGGAAGGGATAAATTTGGGAGTTTGAGATTTCCAAAGGTTAACCACTATATATAAAAACAGATAGAAAACAAATTTCTCCTGTAGAGCACAGGAAACTATATTCAATATCTTGTAATAATCTTCAATGAAAAAGAATATAAAAGAAGAATATAAAAATGAATGCATGTATGTATATGTGTGTACATATATATACATACACACATATATACACACGTATATATACATACACATGACTGGCACATTTTGTTGTACACCAGAAATTGACACATTGTGACAGACAACACTTCAACTAAAAAAAAGAAGCCATTACAGAAGTTTTAAGAAGCAAATAAACTCCCAGCTATAAGATAAATAAGATCTGGGGATCTGATGCACAGTGTGGCGATTTATAATTAACAGTACTGTGTTGTAAACCTGAAAGTTGTTAAGAGAGTAAATCATAAATGTTATCACCACATGTTCAAAATAATTGTAATTATGTGAGGAGATAGAGGTGTTAACTAACATTACTATGGTAATTATTCTGCAATTATATATGTGTATCTGGTCATTACATTGTACACCTTAAACTTCCATATGTCATATGTCAATAATATCTCAATAAATCTGGGAAAAATCTTTTGAAAATAAAGATCAAATGCCACAAAATAATTAAGCAGGTTGATGACAATAAAATAGCTATGGAATTTAATAACTAAGAGGGAGCCTTTATAACCTTAAGGAAAATACGTCAAATTTCTGTGTGGTGAAGCTTCGTGTTTAAGTTATATTTCTATAAATTATAGTTCTATTTAAAACAACAATGATAAGAATAATAGTAGTAACATTATTTGCATGGTATTTGACAATTTCCAAATATAGATGCTCATACAGCCTTGTCTGAAGAAAAATCATTCTCTTTCTGGGAAAATTTCAGTCAGCTTTGAAGACAGTGAAATATGATCTAAGCCTCAAAGAAGCCAGGCCCTTCAACTCCAAACTCCACACTCTCAGATTCATAATAAAATGTTTCTTTTGTTCATTCATAGAAGCCCTAGTTTTTTTGAACATTGAGGTAGGTACTGAAGTTCAGCAGAATGAACCCCATATTTGGCATTTGGGCTTGAATAATTCCTGGGCCTGGCGTGTACATGCTGTGTGAACCTAGTTCCCCTGTCTGAACAAGAGCATAATAATACTCTTCCTTGAGTGTGGCTGTGAAAATTAACAACCTGAAAGCAAGTAAAAAACAATGAAAAGGAGCGATCACTAAGTAAATGTTTTCCTCTTTAAGTTCTATATAATAAGTATTATTTTCTTATTTTAAAATATGACAAGTTATTATTAACAATTACAGATTTTAAATTAGCTAAGCAGGTGAAATAAATATTGCTAAAACACTAGGTTTTTGTTTTTTTTTTTTAACACAAATCAAAGGAATGGGGCCATGTTCAAAATCAGAAAAATGTCCTGTTTCCAGTCTCTGTTAATTGCTTTGGAAGCTACCATGTCTAAGTTTGGGTATTTCACATTTAAATTTTAGGTATGAAATAAATTACTGCTCTTCTAAGTATTCAATGATATTTTTTCAAGAGTCTTCAACATTTTCATAAATACATAAGCATTTTGTAGGAATACCTGTGAACATTTTGCTATAGATGGAGATAATTACATTTTCATTTTCGGTATCTTTTATAAAAAATCACTTTTGAAGCAATGATTTTATAGAAATATTTAGAATTTTTAGTAATGGTGCTGCCTAATAGAAATGGAAAGAACTAAAACCAAGATTGTCTTTTTAGTTTTGCTCACAAATAACTTGGTGCTTCTAACAAGCCACCAAGTTTTATTTTAGAGATTTTTCTCAGACTAAAATAATAGCTCAAAAAGTATTACATATTATGTTCTGAGTATATTAATTTCCATATATTAAATCATTTAACCCTCTCAAGAAACATATGAGGCAACATTTTGTGGATAAGCAAATTGAAATACATGGAAGGTTTTTTAAGTTTACACTGCTTATAAATAATAAGCAGGATTAAAACCAGGAAATTCTGACAGCCACATTCTTCTGTGAACTCCTCTGTACGTACATAAATAAAAAGCTGTCTTTTCCCTTGTTAAAAAAAAAGAAAAGAAGAATTCTGACACTAGAGTTTGTGCCTTTGACCACTGCTTTCCTGCCCTCTGAGATGGCTGAAGCCATAGAATTCAGGGACAGAGACACATCTGGAAACCCATCAGCTGCCCTCTCCCTTTAACACATGAGAGCAATGAGGCACAGAGAGGTTACGTAGTGTGTCAGGTTAGACCACAGCTAGAGCTAGACCTATAGCCCAGCTCCACCAACTTTCTAATACCTGTTTTACTACACTACCTCCCTTCTGAGCATAAAATCACAGTTTCACAAAACTAATTTAATAAAGGTTAATCCTGTAACTGCAGCTTCTAAGTGGCATAGAAAGGCATTATTATTGTTGTATACATTGACATACACAGTGAAGTGTCCTGAAATGGGTCCTATAGATTTTCTAATCCAAAACTGCTCCAGTTATCTTAAAAGTAAAGTTTGTATAGGTTTCCTCAGATTTTGAAATTCAGTAAGATGATTCAGTATGAGACTGTAGCAGAGACTATTCCCATGTGCTCCTTGAGATTTTCTAGTCATCCTTGCAATTATGTTGTTCATGTGACTTGTCTATGTAACTAACAGACAGACGAAATGTTAAGAAACTCACTGCTCTAGCAATTTAAAACACCCCATCAAGCCCTCTGGCTCTCTCTTCTGTCATGGTGACCTTGAAAGCCATGTTCTCCCAATTGCATGACTGAAAAACAGAATTAAACCCATTTGTCAGCATTAGATCCATTAAGTCAGCTTGAACTCATGAGTCAAGCCTTGAAGGAGCGACACCCAGCAAGACACCTTGTGTGAATCAGATAATGTCTCAGTGAGAAGTAAACATTTAAAGTATTAAGCCATTTGTAATTTGGGTTTTATTAGATTCTTTGGCATACTCTAACCTATCCTGAGTAATACACATATTGCTTTTGGAAATGGAGTGTGAACATAGTGAAGAAACCTGTTTTTGTGGTAATTAGTTTACCGAATGGATGGCAAGTAGTTAGGAAATTGGTATCAGAGGCTAGAGAGAGAGAGACGCATATTTTGCAGTAGTAAAACCTTTAGTATTACATGTCTGTGGTAACTTGTCCTTTTCTTACCAAATTCTCTTTAAGGTCAGACTCCTGAACTCTAACATCTCTATCACTTCTACTACAGGAAGTTAATGGTGGAGTTTTCACGTGGACAAATAATTAAATTCTGAAAAGCACTTATAATCTATGTAAAATGGGGATTATGATAGCTGTTTCTCAAAGTTGAAGAGGAGAAATGACAAAATATTTGGAAAGCGCTTTGCACTAGTTAATATTTAGGTGGTTCTGAGAAACTTGAATGAAAGTAAAGAGAAAATGGTGAGAAGTGAACTGTGAGATAAACTACATTTTTCTAGAAGAGATAAGATACTTCCAAAATAAATTCAAGTTTTAGTAGTATGAAATTAGCTAATGGAATCAGCATCTCCAATTACAATTGTAAGTGCAATTTCTATAATTAACATGAAAAAGTAAAGTTTTAAAAACCTACCTAGTGCACTTAGTAGTTCATTCATTTTGTATACATAATTAAATATATTGCTATTGCTTAAAAGCACAAATTTTGGAGTCCAAAAGATCTGTGTTTAAATTAGTATACTGACTAAACTACACTTAGTTACTTAGCCCTTCTAAGCTTCAATTTTATCTAGAAAATGCAGATTAAAAAATTACTTCAATTGTTGGTTAAATAATTTGATAAAGTATGTTAATTTGTATATTTTCTGGATTACAAAAAGTGCTAAAATATTGGTTAACTATTTTGCTGTTGCAGCACTGTCATGATCATCATCACCATCTTTATATATGATCAGCCAGAGATAACTGATGATATCAGTCTTCAGATATGGACTCAACAGGACTGTGACCCTTAGGAATAAAACAATGGAGTTATCAGAAACATTTGTGTTACACTGAAACATTTCCCCACAATTATAAAATGACCTTATCTTTCAGTAGGAGGATTGGTTTATCTGAAAATAATTTTCAGAAATTTAAAGGAATTTTTGTTCTATTTATTCTTCCAGTTTTATTGAGGTGTAACTGACATACAGTACTGTGTAAGTTTAAGGCATGATAGTTGGACTTACACATATCATGAAATAATTACCATGGTAAGTTGAGTAAATTTCCATCATTTCATATACATACAAAATAAGTATTTTTTTCCTTGTGATGAGAATTCTTAGGATTTACTTTAAATCTGTAAAAATGATTTTAAAATCGGGTGTATTGCAAAAAACCCCACAGTTCTGTCTGTCTTGTCATTTAACATCCATATGAAGAGTAAATAGACTGTTTATGGGAAAAAGTGAATATAAATTTCACAACTAAACAAAGTAACATCATCTTTAATATTCAAAGAAAATTCAGATAGTATTAGTCATTAGCCATTAGCTGCATTATTCTGTCTACTTCAATTAAAATTTTAGATTTAAAAATTTTAAAACTTTGTGTTATTCAATAATATTGCAGTTTAATTCTGTATTTACTTGGCAGATTGTCACGTTTTGTTCTAAATGAGCTTACATTAATTTGAGACATGAAATGGGTAATCTGCTAGTTTTTTTTAACAATGCAACTGAAAACCATTTTGGTTCAGTTTGTGACACATTTTCATACGAGTTTCCATCTGGAGGCCTCTCAAAAATTTTTAACGGCCTCATTATTTCATTTAAAAGTTTTGTAGGGGATTTTTAAAAGCACTCTGAAACATCATGATTTGTCACAGGGTAATCTTAGAGCACATGAGCAGTACCATACAGCAGGGAAAGAATGCTGGGCAGGAAGCACTTTGCAACAGGCTGTGAATAGTGAGCTTCTATGATTTCTTTGACAGAAATACTTCTAAACTACACTGAATATAAGTCCCTGCCTCCTGACTTCATGGCAAAAAGTTTATACTAGATCATACCAAAATTTATAAGGGATTATGCATAATTCTGTGTGCATGTATATGAGTAGTATTAATTTTTATCCATATTTTTCCTCAAAAGTGCATTAATAGTTCAAATTGAGAGATAGTTGTGAAGAAAATATTCCTCTCTAAACATTAGATTTTTAATTATATCAGTGAATAATTAGAGTACTGATATGCACACCATCCTAAAGAAGCATAAGGACTCTGATGTCACCAGATCTGATTCTATCTTGACTGAATATATTAAAATATATAGAGAAAGCATGTCTTTAAGAAAGAGAATTAGCTAGATGTGAAATAAATCTAAAATCACTGAGCACTTACTACATTTCAAGCAATAGTCTAAGCTCTTTAGAATATCTTTCACTTAATCCTCACACAAACAAAATGAAATAAATATTATTATAATCATATTAAAACTGAAGCACAAAGGAAAAGGAACTTGCCAACAGCTACACAGTTGGTAAGTGCTAAAACCAGGTCAGAAAAAGAGTCACAGTGGACAAATTTTCAGGGATCATCCTAGCACAGTTCAGAGTAAACATAATCCTATCCAATTGACTTGGAGTGTTTCATTCCATAGGCAAAGCTATTCCTACTGTGGTGCTAACAGAGATCAGGTTATCTGAATCTGTTGTTATTAGATATTCTTTCTTTCTAATGAAATCCACTTGTTCAGAATCCATACTTGCCAAGCAGTTTATAACCTGGTTTTCCATCTATAAGGATACAGCTCAATATGTTGAAATAAGTATTCTGATAGGTTTGATAGTATTCTGATAGTTTTGATAGTTATTTCTTACTATAAATTTATAAACTGCCATTGTAAATGTATAGGCAATCGTTTGTAACAAGCATGTTTTCACTCAAAAGTAACAGAATACAGGCCAATGGTGGCTACAACATAGGGGTTAATCTTTTCTCTTATAACAAAAGACTAAAGATAGATAGATGCTGGTGTTGGTTTCATAGCTTGCCGTGCCAGGATCCAAAGTCTCTGAGATTAAGTTAACATTTTCCTCACAGTCACAAGATTGTTACCTCAGCTCAAGGCACCAAGTCAGCATTCAGGGAAAGAATTAAGAGGAAGAGTCTGTGTCTCTGATACCTGGATATTTTGTCAGGAAAGAGAAAGTTTTTCCAGAAATTCCTTGGCACACATTGGCCAGAACTATTTAACATGTCCAATCCTACAAGTAAAAATATTGAAAAAAAAGGATAGTTTATGTTTTCCAGTTTATATAGCAGGGAGGAGAGAGAAGCAAGTTGGAAAATTGTGCTGCATTAGCCAAATTAGAATGACACTTAAGAGACAGACTGCCTCTAGTATTGTTGACACATTTGGGTTCCGGGTCTATAGGTGAATAGCAGACACTGCCTATGATAGATACACCAACCTGAAGGAAAGCACCCATGAGAGACAGCAAAGGCTAGCTTTTCCTGGCATCACTTCTACAATACATTTTCATCCATTCTGTAATTTCCGAAATTACAGTTGAAAATTCCAAGTAACCAATTGTTACTACAGTAGAAATATTTTTCTTGTAATTATTATGATGTTCTATCAAATTCATTTTTCCATATCCAAGTATCTATGGTTCCAAAGTGGATTCATAAGAGCAGAGCACACCAAATTCTGGGCAAGTACAAAATTGGTGGGGCACTGTGACCAACCAGAATTTTATTTACATGAACCCCTGTGAATCCCATGGGAAAGATAGTAGAGTACTGTCATTGCTGAAGCACATTACTAAAAATTAAGGAAGAAAAAAAATGACTCTCATTGACTAGGGCATAAAAAATGGGAAAGAAATCCCACTTGAGGTACGGAGCGCAGGTGCATGGTCTGAAGATGCTGGTGGGTGCGGGAGAAGGAATGATTTTGAGAGTAGCAGTCAGTCAGCATAAAATCGGTGATCTGACTTATTCTCAAGGTCCTAGAAACAAAGGAACTGTAATCAATTTAAAGAACCAACTGTTAGAGCAGGCATATAGCTAGATATGAGCAGGGAAAGGGGGGCAAGAACCATCTGGCAGAAAAACCATACATCTTGTAAACAATGGGCGTCCTTGGGCAAACAAAGAAAAACAGGAACCTCCAGACTGATAGGAAACCACACATTTTTGGGTGACAAGGATCCTGGAGGCAAAGAAAGGTGGAAGAAGGAGGGAATCTCCAGTCTTCAAATATAACCTTTTGCTCATTATACTCTCATTACAATAAAATTAGCCTAGCAGATAGAAGTACCCATCATGCACCAATGCCATGACACTTCTGATCAAGAGTAAATAAGGACAAAAATCCCTCCTCTCCTCGGAAGGGTAAAGCTGGGGTGAAAAATCAAGAAATACTACTGCAAACTCATCCCTCCCCAATGAATATTCCACCCATGCATTTTCATACCCCATATAGTCAGCTTGCCAAAGAATTTCAGGGCAGCTACTCACCTAAGACTGCCTGCTCTCCCCTTGAAAGCATACTATCGCTTAATATACCCTTGTTTTGCTTTCTTGACATCTGTGTCTCACCTCCGAATTCATTCTGTGATGAGACAAGAACCTACTCTCTGGTAACACAATGAAATGAAAATGCTCTGTGACTCAAGATCATTCTACTATTCTCTTCATTCTATTCACAAACTAGTGTTTTCAAGCTGCTAGTAAATACTAGTTACTTAATAAATGTTTGATATATAAATACATATATGCATATATACATAATACATATAATATATAAACATATGTGTATCTATATAATATATGAACATGGATAGCTACAAATTCTCTTGAACTAAAAATACAAAGAAGCTCAATAGGATGGTCTCATGAATCTGAGGATTATCTTTCTATGATTTTGAGACATGCTAAGTGGACACTGAAGAATAAGCTACGGTACTGCCAGTAGGAACAATCGCTAGGTAAAGGCTTTCATATTAACGAATGGGTCTCAGGATCTGCAGAAAAGGAGACAAGGGATTTGTAGTATAATGGTTAAGAACACAGGCTTTGGATATAAATAAGATTAGTTTGAATCTAGGTTCTTCCAGTAACTGTGATCTCGGTCAACTAACTTTGTTATGGACATAGAGATGCTCTGCCCAGATGCACTGTCACAGAAGGACTTCTTGCTCAGCTATTGAAAGTGCTGTTGGCAGAACGCCTGCAGCTGTCAGCCCTTACCGGATTGTTTGAGCTGCCCATATACTTCTCCCAAGGTCACACCCTTCCTGGAGGCCACATCCATTGACTGTTGGAGGCAGGACTATAAATGTGGAACCATTTCAATTTCAGTTCAACCAGGGATGATACTGACAGCACAGTTTCAGTTCCAGAGCTCCCTATAATGTCCACTGAGGCTGTCCAACCTGCATCAAAGCTGGACTTTTCCCTCTTCTCCTTTTCACAAATATCAATTTCAAAATCCATTCCTAATAAATATCTTGCACCCTACACTTCATCTCAGGTCAGCTTCCTGGAGAACTCAACCTGTGACATAACTCACCCAGGGTACCCTTAGTTTTTCTCATTTGAAAAGTGAATACTGGTAACAATGCCAGTCTCATATTTTGGAGTTTTTTATTTTGTTAACAAGTTGAAGCAAGAGATACTGTTCTGATCATTTTACTCATGTTTTGCTACTGTACCCCCAGGCTAGTTAGAGAATTTGTGAGAAATAAATCACAGAAATAAAAATTAGTCTAATATCATATGAGTCAATTGTTTAGGGTTTAACTTGACATAGATAGCGTCATGATATCAGATTTTTGTGTTTGCTTTGGTTTAATACTCTGAAATAAATATTAACACCTCTTTTTATTCATCTTGGCATTTATAATCAGAAATTTTGTCACAGTGACACTATAATAATATAAATTACTAAATTTTTCTTCCAGAAATGATTTTTAAATGAAAATAGCTTCTTTGTTGCAGTACTTTCTGATAACTACTTTATTGTAGAACCACTACTTACTTTCAACCATAACTGATACTTTAGATATTTTTAAAATTTCATTATATAATTAGATTATAACTACTTATGACATTGTTTAATAAGAACACAGTCTCCTTTTTTTTTAACATTCTGTTGACTAATTTTAGATGTTTGTGATTTTTTGAATATTTCTATTTGTTAGAGGAGACACACAGGTCTTTGAATTCATTCTAAAAAGTGGAATTCCAGATTCTGGGCAGTAAACTACAATTACCACCACTGTTACTGTACTTCTTTTTTATCAAATATCACCAGAGGCAGTAGAAAAATTTAAAGGTAAATTCACTGGTGAGTTATTGTAACTATTATCAAGAACAAAGACTATCTTTAGTATATTTAAAAATCTCATTCCCAGAGGCATGGAAACATAAAGAAAATGAATGACACTATGTTATTACATTCAGAATATATGGTCTAATTTGAAAGATGATATAGTTAAATAAATTAAAAGGATATATCAGATCAAATGAAAAACTACCCACTATTATAGCAAATCTTCAAACAAATATGGGAGCTTATTATCTATAAACTGCATGCTAGGCACTTCAGGGAATATAAAGATGAGTAAGATTACAATTTACTACGCAGGGAAGAAAGTGTACAAAAATCAGGATATAGTAAGAATACGAAATGAAGGATATGTTAAGTATAAAAAATATTGACAAATGCTAGCAGGGAACAATAGAGGAAGAAATCGTATGTGTTTGGTTGAGAATTTAAAAAAGAATGGAGAAAACAGCTTTCACAAATGGCATCTATAATTTCAGCATTTAGGATGGGGGAAAGGCAAAGTGGGGAAAGACTATTAACCAAAGGAAAAACATGAACAGGTGTTTAATGCTTAGGATTACACAAAGGAAAACGGGCAACAGAAAACAGTAAAGTTGAGAATTCAGGATATGTTTAAAGAAGTAGTCGGAGATGAATGTAGAAGAGATGATTAAGTGATAAATTATTATTGAATAAAGATATACATTCATATAAATGTGTTATATTCTAAATTTAAGAATATATATCCTTAATAAATACGTGTGTTGGCCTGATTTTATACACAGACCTACTCAGAACAAGAGAAAGTCAACTGTAAAGTGATTTAAAACAAACAAACAGACAAACAAACAGACTCATATTCCCATTGGCTTCCGTAGGAGACATACTGCTAAAGGGGATGAGGATAGAAAAGGTGGATTGCCAAGCTATAAAACAGTAACATCTTCATATTCATCCTGTTTCATCCTATTTAAACCTCCAATACTCCTTGCAAATGTGTGTGCTTGCAACCTTGAAAGCCGAGCCTCTCCCTGAGGCCTCAAATTCAAATCAGGTGTTTGTGATCCTTTCAGAAGTTTTGCAACCTGACTACTTCAGCTAAAACAAAACAAACACCTGGATCATTTTTCTTCTTTTTCAATGTTCCTCATCATCCTTTCAATTCCATTTTTCCTATTGCCAATCCATCATCTACCTAGTAACTTCTTTCCTTAACACCTGTTATGTTTTTCAAGCCCCATATCATATTCTCATCAGCATGGACATCACACACAACCTCTCCAACTTCAAAATATTAAATTAGGTGCTTTTTCTTCATTATTATAAACCTTTATCTTTTCTTTCTTTAGGGTTCACTAAATTCCGTCTTTATATTTTCAGCAACTCCTATCACTTAACCCTGTCAATTTACTCAGTTCTTTAATCTCTACTTACAATTAGCTCCAGAACACATCACAACATTTATACATTGCATCCACCCTAATCCCAGGTTTCCCCTGAGTTTATTGTTCTTTCTCTGGTTTCAGGCCATGAATTACTGTTGAATAAGATTTAAATATATGAAGCCAAATCCCCCTAAAAAAAGCATGGTATTCATCTCTTACTGGGAACTCATTATTCCAAAACATTATTTATATCACACATTTTTTTTCACTCCTTAGCATACTCACAAGAAAGTAATGCCAAAATTTACACAGCCACGCAGCTTTTAAAATGTCCAATTCACACGTTTAATAACAACTCCCAAGAATAAACTTCTTCAGGTAACATCCTCTCAAACTCAGAAAACTACTTTTACTGTATTGATCTTTTATCATTTGGTCTCAGAGAAAGAGGTATGTTTCTTCCCAATATTTATAATTAAAGTGTTTGCTTTACCATACACTTAGCCCCTGCCTCGCCAATGTCTATTCCTCAAAACTGCATGTTTACCTGAGTGTTCCACTACAAATTCTATTAAGACAAAAATCTAACTCATCATCTTACTCTCCTCTCTTTTCATATGCTTAACATAGTCAACCAGTCTCAGCTTTCAGATTTTTCACTTGCCTTCACATCATTGTCAAGTTCTTTAAAATCTACTTACACAGTGTGTATATATACATGTAATTATACTGTCCTCTACCTCTTTTCATTTCTGCTGCCACTAGAACTCTAAAGGCAGGACTCATGAGTTATTTTGACTTCAATGTTGCAAAAACCTCTTAACTAGTTTGATTCTGCTCTTATTTCTCTTCCATGTATTATTGCCAAATTAATCTTCTGAAAACAATGCACTATTACACTATTTGCTTCCTTGACAGGACATCATTTGCCAAATAGTCTCAATTCGTTAGTCTGATATTAAGACTCTCCTGAATTTGTTGGCTGTATTTTTAGAATTATACACTATTTCTCAAAATGAGTTTTATATTCCACTCACACAGGAATGATCACTCAGTACACAGTCTCATAGTGGACATTGTGCTTTTTCAGCTGTCCAGCACATTTAAAATAAGCTTTATATGTTGAAAGGAATTTCCTAATTTATGATTCCAGTCTCCATTGCTGTCAAGGAACACGTATGATTCCTTAATCAGACAGTGACTTGACATAAAAGAAGAGAAGGATAAGAAAAGAAAGGTACTGCGTGAAACAAATTCAGATCAGTGGGCTGATGAGACAGCATTCAAAGGCAAAAATAGAAGCTTTTCTCCATAAAAGTCTCAATTTAGTGTTCTGTACTATTTTTAAAATTATAACCTCTTCTTAATCTCTTCAATTTGGTTTATTTACTCAAAGTATATGAACATGTACTTTAAATCTCAAATTACTTTTCTATTGACTAATGACATGTACTCTTTTAGGTTTTAGTTCTTGTAAATCTTACTGCCATATGTAACCAACTCTTCATTCATGAAAAGATCTTTTTACCTAAAACAGTTCGTTGACCTGACCAGTCATTAACTTTCTGATCCTTTACAATCTCTCCTCACTAACCTCCCAAATGTGGGTATCTCCTGAAGCTCAGAGAAAATTACTGTTCTTTCTCTACATTTCTTTGCATGTTGATTTAATCTGCATTAGTGACTATATACTGATAATGCTAAAAATATACTTTTCTCTGATTTCTCCTCTTAGTTTCTGTCATATTTCTCCATATCTTTCAAAACATTGGTATTTGATATCTCACTATATTTCTAAATTTCTAATGTCTAGAACTTAAATGAAAGAAGGCTTCCATTCCAAGTTCCTGGTTTCTATCAATACCACTATTGTTCTTCCTATAGCACTACCTTGGAATAACTCTCCTTTAGGACTTTCAGTATAAGGCAGAGTCATAACCAAACTGAAATATGAATTCCATTAAATAGTCGCATTAGTCTTCTCCCAGGAACTGAACAGCAAGTTAATAGGTTACTAAAAATTCTCTTCTCAATCAGAATTGCAGGAAGCTGAGGACAGAGTGGTAAGAACACCTTAACATCAAAAAGAGGGAGTGTAATAATCATATTCAGTGCAAAGAGGGAAAATTTTCCTTGTAAATTCAACACAATCTTTGTATTTACTTAAAAAAAATCTTTTAATGTTATGAAACACACTTAAAACAAGATTGCAAACAATAAGACAAATGCCACTTTATCAGTTTTTTTTAATGTATCTTAAGCACATAGGCCTTGTACTCCAAGTTCCCTAATCCTCACAATGTAAAATTTATGATTTGTTTTCAAATTACATTCAGTAAGAGCATATAGATAAAATCCAATGATAGCTTTGTTCATTTTAGGCTTATAATAATTTTCATGATATTCTTTAATTTGGAGGTTCTACTTTGTGTAGCATAAACTGTATTGTATAAAAGTATCTATTCACAGGTTCTCTTCTGACATTCAAAATTCAATATAAGGGTAGGCAGAGGAGACAAAAATGAAGGAAGATAAAGAAGTGCCCTCTGAGTTTTTGGAAAAAGGCATGAGGCCTTTTGGGAGATATCTGGGGGTATATCTGAAATTTAATGAGGAAGGGAGATTTGAACAATAGTTACAAGAGAGTAGAGAGCCTAAGAAAAGGATGAGTTTAGAAAGAAGACACATGCATATTTAGAAATAAAAGAATAAAGATAAATTACCACTGCTACCAATGTACTTCTACTAATGCTACTGGTATGCTAATGGTGCTGCTGCCACTGCTACCAACTGTAGCAGCAAAATTCAAAGTATGTGGCACAGAATACATTTTGGAATTTATATGAGGATATTTTCTGTAGAAGAGAGAAGAGAGCTAGGACTCAAAATCATAAAGAGAAGTATAAGTCACTTTCACAATCACCTACTTACTAAGGCAGGGTAGAGGGTTATTTATCACAAAAAGATGTCTGTCAAAATGATCAGTGCAAACAGATTGTAGCATGTGAGTTACATTTCTGATTCCAGTAATATAAATTTGGAGTATTCCAAATATATAGCGATGTACTGCAATATGCATATAATATTGATAATATGAAACTTGCCTCTCTCATTACCTAGACCATTTAGGGTAGCAAAACCTGAACAAAACAAAAAAATGATAAATAAATTATAAATACTATCTTATTTTTTTGTAGTCTGATTATGTAAATATCCACCCAACAACAAAAGCATAAGTAATTTGTTTATCAGTTTAAATGGTGACATGTGGCCATTCCTCTTCTTTTGGAAGTGTGTCAGGGCAGTCTCAAGGATGTTGGGATCAATCTTGAGTTTTAATATTGGAAATAGACAGCAAATAATTTAAAAAATTTTAAATGATAATTATAAAATTAACAATTCAAATTTTGACGCTATTTAGGCTAAGACTTTGTTTTCTTGATGGAAGACATCTGTGTAGAATGTAAAATACATATATAAATGAAATAAGCAGTTTTAGTAGTGACAACATAGTTTAACTTTTAATTGAACATAAATATTATGAATTACATTTAAATTAACTAAGCCAAATTTTTCATTTCCACCCTGCCAAATCCTCTCTCCTGTAAGTTGTATGATTGACACACAGCTTCTGCCAAGCCTCAGTGAGTTTATAGCCTCAGGTCCTTTTTGTAAGCTGCCTTATCGCTTACTTTATATTGTGTATCCTTTGGTGTTTCTGAGGTTATTTTTTCAAGTACAGAGTTTTCCTTTAAAAGACACATGGCAGAATACCAGAAAAGTAACTGTAGTGGCTTTTGGATGACTGACATAGTGTTTAGGGTTCTAAAGTTTCCAAATTTTCTATTATGGGCTTGTCTGGTTTTTATAATTTAAAAAAATCATTAAAACATGTCAATCTTCTTTAAAATCAACAGATTTCTTTATTTATTGAACAGATCAAGGACTGAGTCCTGATCTTATTTCATGAATTAGTACAAAGAAATAATTACAACATTCTCACCCATAATGGCATTTAAAGATGAATTTTTCTGACTGTTTTTAGTCCCTCCCTGTCGAAAGAAAGAAAAAGAAAGAAAGAAAGAAAGAAAGAAAGAAAGAAAGAAAGAAAGAAAGAAAGAAAGAAAGAAAGAAAGAAAGAAAGAAAGAAAGGAAGGAAGGAAGGAAGGAAGGAAGGAAGGAAGGAAGGAAGGAAGGAAGGAAGGAAAGAAAGAAAGAAAGAAAGGGAGAGAAAAAAAACCCCAAAAAACAACTTGGATTTTGCAGATTAACTTCCAAAATGAAGTAACAGACATGAGGACAAAATGGATGAGATTGCTTGGGATCCTCAATGACCAAGATTCATATTCTTTCTCTCTCTCTCTCTCTCTATTTCACTTAAAGGGCACCCAGGAATAATTCTGCTGTATTTCAAAGCAAAACTGCACTATAAGATTTCAGGGGGATCCTATACTTGTACATTGTGACAGACATTTGTTGTGCAAGTTATCGTAACTGGAATGGAATGCTGTTAGCTAAGAAAACATGTTGACATCATAGTTCAGAATTATGGAGCACCTACCTGTCTCTAAAATCTACTAACTGATTGGAGTCTTAATGTGGATATAGAAGCAATCTATCAGGCTCTGCCTCCTCCCTCCATAGCTCTGGAATCCTGAAAATCCTGGTTACTTGCTCAGCCTGACTCTGACACCAAGGACATTTCTGATCTTAGCCAGGAAGAATTTAAGATGTTTAGTTCAAACAAATGAAAATCACTATGATGAAATCATCCTTGCTGTTAGTCATTCATTCTTTTATTAAACAATTTATAGAGACTGTGCCTGAGACTGCTAGGAGCTGGAGGTACAGACATGACTGACACAGAAGAACAACATGCACTGATAGACAGGGCCAGTGTAAAAAGAGAACTCTGGCTGAAATATGAAGATTTCATTAGGCAAGACAAAAGAAGGAGGAAGACCAACTATGAGGCCATAGCAGTATTTCAAATGAGACTGGTGCCCTAGGAGATGGACATAAAGAAAAGATTGTGAGGAGCCCATCAGACAGGATCGGCTAGATTCAATGACTTTAAAAATAGGGATAAGGGTGAGTGAGTAATCAAGAATGACTTTGGGTTTCTCATCTAGACCTTTCCTTAGTGTAAGTATTAGCTTTCAAACCTGGGTGCCTGATGCCCGAGTGCTTTTCTTGATAATTTGCCCCATATTTTGTTCCTTTAGGAGTTGGCTGAAAGATGTCCTGAGGAAGCCCACCAACCTGCTAACATAGACATTCACTTATTGCCTGTTCCTGGATTCCCCATCACCTGTCTATTAAAGCATTCTATTTCCATTTTTTTTTGACATTGAGTTACTGCTTTGACTACTATACTTATATAGTAAATATAATTATGTAGCTTTCTCCTACTCCTTGTATTTTATTTGTTTTATACTACTTCATTAAAAAATTAAGGGTAACTTTCAAATACCTACAGTTAAACTGCTGGACATTAGAATGAAGGGAAAATGACTGGCATATAGCATGCACTATTCTTTGCTTATTTAAAAAAAAAAAAACCCAAGAAACCCTGTATAAGGATTTGGAAGATCAACAGTCTATATTATTCAATCATTTTTTATTCAACAAATATTCACTGTATATCTATTGTGTACTAGCCCTGAACTAAAGGTACATTATGATAACTGAATATGATAGATCTTCAGCTGCCAAGCCTTAAGCTCCTCAAATTATTTAACTTTAAAATTTTATAACTGATTTTTCCTTGTATGCCTCTCTCTTTTTTTTCCTTTATCTCTCTTTTATTTATTTAAAATTTTTTTCTCACCAGTTAACAGTTCAATAAAATTCTATACATAAGACATAGTTTAGAAAGCTGGTCTAGTCATACTGCTTGGATATATACATTTTACAGATTAATTGAAGTGACTGTAGTGCTAAATTTTTGTGAGTATATTGAGGAGCCAAACCTAAAGCCCACTTTTATTATGAGATGGGCTTTAAGTACTGAGTACTGTCAGGCGACATGGACTTAAGCCTAGAGTATACAGCTAAATATGTTCATTCATGGAGGAAGTTTAGCTGTAGGTTCAAGTTTATTCCATAGTATTCTACCTCACCATAAACCAAGATAACATACAACCACTGACAGCTCCAATAGATTCAAACACTATGTATATTTATGGTAACATTTGAATGTAACCATAACTAATGCTTTATTTCAATAGGAATAAGACACATGTACTTAGTATGTATAGTTTGAAATCAAGGTATGGTATTCAAAATGACTTATATTAACATGGATATTTCTTGGGCTCTTAGATTAAAATTACCTATATATGAATATGTGCATATCCTTTATGCATATCAGGAAACTAAAATTTAAATATTTTATTTTCATTTCTTGGTAGAAAAGCCAATTGTGATCTAAATTTTCTTCTAAATTATTTGTGACATTGTTTTCTCCATTAAAGAAATGAAAGTTCAAATACACTCTAAGAATAAATGACATCATTATTTGTCTTAATGGATAAACATTCATTTTAATGTCAGGAGTAAAGTATTAATGCCTCAGGAAAATATTTTCACATAATAAGCATATGAAATATTTTAGAATAGGTTTGCAAACCATTTAAAGGGTTTGAATAAAACATTCATTCAGTTTACCAAAAGGCAGTTTTTAAGAAGTTCAATCTGAATTTAAAAAATTACATTAGTACTGTTCAGACCCACAGTTAACTGAAATTATATGAAATTAATTTAAAACTTCAAGATTAAAAGTTTTGTTGTGAACTAATATTTGTAATAGAAAACTACATGTACATATAAACATAAATTAATAATTATTCTTCACAAGAAATATAAAAGTTCTTATATGATACATAGAGGGCTTAGTAACAAATACTTCAGAAGGTAACCTTTAATTTTGTCAGTTCTGAAGTATTTGTCAAAACATATTCTTAAGTATATTAAATTTAAGAAATCTTTTGGAAGATACTGTTTCAGATATTTCAGTATTTAAAAGTAGTTAAAATGTATTTGTAGATTCCCATTTTATTTATGTCTTTAATACCAATGCATATGATAATTTAGTAGCTATATGTTTAAAGCAATAGTGATATGATCATAATAGCAAGCAAATAGAGTTTATATGTAGTTTCAGAAGTCAGATGTTTTTGAACCAATGCAAATTCATATTACAGACATATGTTATTTCCCAACTGAGAAGCAGTCTGCCACAAACTGCTGGAATTGCAGAGTACTGTGAATCTTAACTGCAATTTTGAGACAAGTTGTGTAACTTGTTCCTGGCTTATATACTTAAAAAAACCTCAATAAATAGTTCTGGTAGATTGACTAAACAAATAAGCAAGCCTCTCTAAGAGTCTATAACGTGTTTTGCAAGATACTCAGGCAGCCAATCATTAAGTGAAATATAGTTGTTTCCAATTGTTATCATTTGTAATATTATTTCCATTACTACTGATTAGACATTATTGTGTCTATGGCTTCTAAATAATATTTGATATGATCAGCTATCATCAGGCCTGTCAGTTGGCTGAGCAATGCTGAAAATGGCTTACTCAAAATTTTTCCTTGTAATAGCCACACGATTGCAACAATAGTACATTTTTAAAATAAAATAAAATAAAATAACAAAGATAGAATTTGAACTGTTCCATGAAGAAGTTCAAAATGACTTACTTATTTATATTCTAATAGAATATCTTAGCACTGAAATTCTATTATTGTTTGTCTAGTATAAAACCAGCTTAAGAGTTTGTATTAACAGTATTTCTAAACAAGTTTAATATATTATTTTAATATATTAGCATAAAATAACAAAAAATTAGGAAAAATAATCTGGGATAAATCTGTAAGAAAATAAACATTGCTGCTAAAAAAGTAAAAAAGAAAAAGAAAGCAAAGGCTATAGTTTCTAGTAGCTTTAACTATATAAGACATACATAATTTTTTCCCCAGAGTGACATTCTAAAATTAAATGTAATTATAATTTTCACTTATAAAAGGGTAACAACACTGGAATGAAAAAATACATATAAAATGCAAATATATGTATATATATAAAGTATATAATACGGCATCAGGTCTATTAAAAATATTGATAATGGAAACATTAATCTAATTGTAACATATTGTTAAGTAAAACAATAAATGTCATGTGCCCAAGAAATGCTATGAAACAATGATAACTAGTCTTGAAATAAAAAATTATGATAAAAATCATTTAATTTTTTTCTGTAATATTATAATATAGATCAAGGATTGGCAAACCACTGCCCACAAGCCAGATCTGGTCCACCATCTGTTTTATAAATAAAGTTTTATTGAAACAAAGCCATATTCATTCCTTTACACGGGGTCTGTGGCTGCTTATGTGCTATAATGTGCTTAAATAGTTATGATAGAGACCATATGGCCTACAAAACTTAAAATATTTACTACCTGGCATTTTATAGAAAAAGTTTGCTGACTCCTCATATAGATAATTGTTATAGATAGTCTATTGTTACTAACAAGGTATTTTTAAATGGTATTTCACATGATTCTTCATTTCAGATGAATATTTGAAAAAAATCATATTACTCTAGGAATCTTCAAAGATTCAAATTCCTAACAATGAAGATAAAAGTTCTATTTCAAAATGTTCTCTGACATTTTAAAAATTCTAAATTTAAATAGGTTTTTAAAGTACCATTTTAACGAAGTATTTGATTTAATTAGTTTTATATATCTCCGAATTACCACAAGGGAATTCAAACTCTATAACTGTTCTTTGTGAAATGAACTTAGCATATTCATGGACCTATGCAAAAAAATGAAATAGTCTATATATCACTGTTTAGTTTATCATTCTGCTTACTGACAAATTTTTTAATTTAAAAATTATTTACAACAAAGTATTTTTCTCATATACATATAATTATCTGTATCTTTATATTTATTTACACACACGTGCACTGGTTTGCACCTTTGTTGGCAAACCAAAGAAATGATATGATTAGAATAAGTGTATGATTTTATAAATCAGTCCCAATAAGTCTCAAATTTTTTTCTGATTTTCTAAATTAGCAATTCTTAGTTCCTAGCAAGCCATAAGCTGTTTTCATTTCAAGGATGTCACTTTCTGTTCTGCTACAGAGATATCTTTGTAAAGAGTATACTTTCTGATGATATGGAGATTAAAACATGTGTGAGAGTCACTCAAGTAGTTATTATTTAATTTAAATCTAACTTCTGCATAATTACATCATAATACAGCTTCCATTGGGCTGCTTAATATTTTTGATATCATGTAATCTCAAGGTAATCGCTAACCTAAGAGCAACCTCTGCTGGCAAACAGAGGCTGAGCTACAAGCATTTTTATGGTAGCTTTATAATGTCATTTGACCATATCAAATTAAAAAGTATATTCTGAGGAAGGTTTTGACTTTTAACATTTAAGTATTTTGGGGGGAAGCTTTTTAACAGCAACATCTAACATATACATTTAACATTATATACAGCAGTGTGACAAATTGTGCATTTTTAATATAAAATGAAGGTAACTATGGTTTATTTGTTTTAGAACTAAACAATTCAGAAGATTTTTGTTAAAAGTCTGATTCTTTGTGGCCTGAGGGTCATTCAGGAAGGATAGTTAAATTATAAGAGTAGCTTTTTAAAATATTTCTCAATTTCCCAACTACATACCTATATATGACCAGATTATCTTCACATACTTCTATAAAAACAACATATCACAACAGACTGCATGCAGAAAAAGATACAATAATCCAGCGCTGTTTTATTAAAGCAAATAGTAGAGACATACAAAAATTTAACAGTGTAACACAACACAGCCACACTTTAATATTTCTGCCTGGAAAACGCAGTTATTTTTCTTAAAAAAATCATTTATTGTAGCTTATAATGGGTATACTGTTATAATTTTAGTTAATAGAGAAATATTTTAAAATTATGTGGCAAATACTGATAGCTATTACCAATACAAATATTCATTAGGTTACACAGTAACTTTTAAGTTTGTAAAAGGGCCCTGAAACCCAAAATATGAGAACTATAGGCCTAATACGTGCTAGATACTAGCCTAAGGATTTTGCAGGTACTGTTCCATTAATCCTCAAAACAATCCTGTGAGTGAGTAAATATTATTTTCATTATTTGTAGATGAAATGGAGGTATAGAAATCTGCCAGAGGTCACATAGCTAAAATGGAATAAAGCCAATAATTGAACAACAGGTCCTATGCTGTTTACATTATACTAACTCCATGATTTTGATAATGAAGTTTCTTGTAAAGGGCTTACCTGATGGTTTAAATCCTCCATTGAATAGCACTGTATCACAAATAGAATAAGCAACAAAACAAAAATGCCTGAGTCTGACTCCCGATTCTACCACAAATTCCTTTGAGATTCAGTAGGTTAAAAAAATGAGCAAATTAATAACGCTCATGGTTCTTGTAACAAGAAAATTAAATAAAACGTATAAAATTTTCATACAAATGTAAAGCATGCTAAAGTTATTACTGCCTTTGCTTTATGTCCCAACTGAAGGCACTCCTCTCCACAAAGCCTTAACTATCACATACCTCCATGTCTGTGGCCTTCCTAAAGAATTATTACACTTTTTAATGCACTAATTTAATAACTCACTCTCCTTTACTGTGTCTCCTACATCCCTCCTTAAGTTATAGGATCTACTTCACAAGGAATCTCATATATAAATGCATCCTCAGCTTCTTACCTAAGTCCCTATTGCCAGTAAGCATCCAGTAAATATTTTCTTAAGAAATCAATGATTACACTTATCAATCAGGTTTAAGATTAGTGCACTCCAAACCTTATGGGACTGACCTAGCTTTTATTTAAGGATGAGAGCCAGTAATGATATTCTTATTTAGTTAAAAATCACAGGTAGGACAAATTTTAGAAGGGTGTTCATCTACCCAGGAACATTAAGGAGACAAAAATGAAACCACAGTTGTTGTTTTTTAATTTTAAACTGTTTATGAGCCACACCTATAATGATGTACTATGAAGATCTATATATCTATATATTTTCCTGTTTTCATTCAAAGGCTCTTGTATGCAGAGGTTGTAAATATTTTGTGTATTGCCTTTGAGCTGTACGAACCTTGATGAGTTGGTCTCTAATGCTCCCAAAGGCATCACAAAAGTTGTACTGGATCTCTGGATACCAAAGAGATGACACTTAAGGGGTGAAGAACATACACTGAATGAACTGGTTTCTTCACAAACTCTATACCTCCAATGTCAGTTTCTAGTAAATTCAAGTGCTCCCTCTTCTCCACTCAGGTGGAGATTCTTCCATTCAAACAGCCAATTTTTCCTTCCTTTTTGATAGAATGCTGTGCCGTGTCTGCCACTATCACCACCCTCCTTTCCTGCTAGAGTGTTTATACAATTTATTTTTAAAAACTGTTCAAATTGAGATAAACACACAAGTTTTTTCTCTTGGGTCCATGTCCTTTTCCTTCTTTCCTTATAGCACAGCAGAGTCCAGATTTAACGCCCATGATTACCTGATTATTCCTGTAGGTTCGCTGTGAGACTTGCTTATTCCTTGAGCTTCCTATAAACACTTAATGTTTGGGTCTACATTCAAGAACACCACATCTTTGTTACATTGTAAAATGTTTGAGTATATATTTTTAAAAATAAATTTCGGTAAGTCTTATTATTGACTATTTCCTAATTATGTTCTAAAAAAGTCAAAAATATCCAATTAATTCGAAATAATCACTTTGTTTTAGCCACACATTCCTTTGTAAATCTTAACTGCTTCTAAATAACATCAGACTTATTTCACTGGAACATTTAGCTGTTCATCTTCAGTTCACTGATGCATCAGGGTGTCGTTTTTGATAAAATATCAGTTCACTTACTGTATCAAAATAAAATTATTGCACAGTAATTTAATGACATAGCTCTTCCCTTTGATGAGCTAAAAAAAATCTCATTAACAGTTTCATAAATTACCACAATAACTTATGCTGACATGATCATTTATTCTCATTTATGAATATATCTGGTTGACAAGCCTGATGAAATATTACAGGGAATTCCCAGCCTATGATATGGATCAGGCATCATTAGAGAATCTCAAAATAAGGATAATTGAAGCATGAACACTTCATTATAAAGGTGTAATATCAGGTTCCATCAAATTTTACACTAAAACTGTACTTATTAGCTGACACTTGTCCATGGTACAATGTGGAGATGTTCTTACTTCCCACTCAACAAGAACCACAGTGATCTCGACCATCTGCCTGATGCTTCGTGAAAGAAAACAATTCTGTAATGTTGAAGTTTCCCTTGCCTTTAGAATATTATTTTGTGATGTTTTTGCTTGTTAATTATGATAGGCCAGTCTCAATGATTATTTTCTATAAAAATTTTTAATGAACAAAATTATTTTGAAGTTATCCAAATACAGTTTATAAAAAAATAGTAGAAATTATTTAAAATTTCTATGAAAAGACTAGGAACAAAAAGTTATACTTCAATCTTTGAGGTTTTAAAAATTGTTTTAATTGTTTAAGGAAACAAAAGTGAACTTTTAGACATAATTTAGAATATGTATTTTTATTTAATTAAATATTTGTGTAAATGGCATTAATTAAATGTTATACAAAGACTGATAAAACAGGAATAGTTCCTATCCTTTAAGAGATTATAGTCTAATACATTTTGAATATATCCATAGAAAGATTTATATTTACAAATAACCAAATTTGCTTCCACATCCTTAATGTATCTCTTCTTCTGAAATCAAAATATGTTTTATTCTCTCCTTTACAAATTGTTTTAGAATCATGAAAGACAGTGTGCATGATCATCTATGGTAACATTATTTTGTATAGCTTCAGACATGCTTTTTGTTTTTATGGTGTAAAAAGCACATTGCAATGTGGACAGTATCCTATACTATACTATACTACATATTCATAACGGTGCTTTGGCAGTATTGGGTTGAAATGTTCAAAGATTATGCATCTAAATTTACTCATCAATTTCCTTTTTATTCACTGCCCTTCATTACATAATTAAAATATTAAATTAATATCAATTACAATTACTGTTCATTAAGAAGAAACATTAACTGAAGAACCTCTATTAAGAGCATATCTCATACAGTTCTTTACTACCCCTTCCAAGTTACCTCTGACTATGCTTCTCCACTCTGTACATATTAGTTACACTGGTTCTTCTTCAATTTCTCAAGCCACCAAGCTCATTCTTGTTGTTTTGGGCCTCTCCTGTGCCTAGAACTCTTTTCTCCCAGAACTTCATGGCGCTAACATTCTCATCAATCAGTCTGTTGCTTAAGGATCACATTCTCAGGTATGTTTTTCCTGAACAGTTTCTTTAATTCTTTAATTTAGACCAAATCCAAACTCTCTTTTTATTACATTATTCTGTTTTATTTTTTATCACAACCTGAAATGAATTAAATTTTCTACATATTTGCAGTCCTCTCCTCTCACAAAAAGAAAAAAAAAGAAAGAATAAAAACAATATTAAAACATGATCCTTGTTTGTTTCCCTCATCAGCATTATATCACAGAATAGTACCTGACTTCTAGTAGGTCTTAATAAGATACTTATTAAAAAAAAATAAGAAGAAGATACTTATTGAATGAGTGAATGAATAAATGAAGGATTATATAGCCTGGCATCTAAAGCACATATTCTAGAGCAAAGGGAAGATTACTAATAGAAGTTAATAAAATTGTTAAATGTTATAGCAAACATTTGTTTAACTGTCATAGAAACATAAAGAAGGAAACAATGTTCTGGTAATGGAAACTTAGATAAGCTCCACAAATGCATTAAATGCATAAGCTACACCTTAATAAAGGGATGATTATGTAATTTTTATCCGTACCAGAATAGAGCAAAAGGGGACAACAGGCATAAACTGAAAAACAACAGATTGTGGGTGTGTGTGGAACAAGGCAGAGAAACTGAATAGGGGGAATATTTTGGCATAACATGGTGTCAAATTATAAAGTGCATACAAAAGAATATAGATTTTATCCTACAGGTAAAAGGTTCTGTTAAAGACAGGGTATGGCAAGATGACATCTGTGTTTTTAAGATGCAGCTCAAACATTCAACATCTTTGCAAAACTTCCCTAAATTTCTATAAGCTTGCTTGAGAGAGGAAAGAATGTAGCTGAGTAGAAAGGGTTAAGATTTGAGAAATGAGATAAGGATGTGCTAGTGAGGTCACCCTTCTGCACAGCAAAATAATGCCTGCGCAGGTCTTCATCTACATCCAGGAGTCTTTAGATTGTGTTCAGAGCAGAGTTAAGATAAAGATGTGGAATTTCAGAGTTGAGTGGGAAAGGATGCAGAAGGAAGTGTCTTGGAGCTGAAATAAATGAGATAACACTGAAGACATCTCTTTTTAAGAAATACAATGCAAAAAAATCCCACAAACTATTTCAATAGAAAATAAGTATGAGAACACGTAGAAACCCAGAGTGTGTTCATCTATTTTAGACTTTCTCTGACAACAGCCAAACTAATTGGGTACATTGACACAATAAGTATTCAATATATTTTTATAGAACAATGAATATATAATGTTATTGGCCATTTCCAATATGGAACAAAACAAAACAAGCAAAACCAAAAGTAAGTCCTCTGCATTTTTAGTTAAAGTGATGAAAGAAGTGTAAATCTGACTTAGAGCTTTGCAAATTTCATGTTCTAGTTTAAACATCTTTTACTTAAAATTTCACTGGAATTAGTGCATAAATGCTACTAACAAGATAGATTTTCTTATAAGAATTTAGGATAGCTAAGCAAGAGAGGAATAAAAAAGAAAATATAAAGAGCATATTGGACTGTGTGCATTAGGTTGGGAAAGCAAGGCTCTCTATCACGGTATTTCATACCCCTAAGGAATGTTAGACTCTTTACAGGCTGGATATAAAGTGGTTCTTTCTCGTTCTGTTAAAATGCAGAGTTATTCTGTTCTGTGCAAATAACTTTTTGCAATAATGGCTTTACAAGTGGAAGTGAAGAATAATTCATCTAATTGAAACTTAAAATGCTATAGATAGGCAGAAAGTAATTACCTATGTTACAAAGTACCCAGGTTCCTGAGAATAACATCCATATTTTTATGAAAAGTGCTATGAAATTATTCAAGACCATGAGCATCAGGACACCCATTTACATCTTATCTGCACCTCTCAGAGTTCTATGGGATGCATAAATAAGAGTAGAGTAAATAAGAACAGCAAGATAATCCTCCTATTACATTCAGCACTGGTGAGATCCTACTGTGTTTCTACTTTCCCACTTCAGAGCTTAAGAAGAATGAAGAACATTCAGGAGAGAGAAAGAAAAATAATTGAAGGGTTAAAAAATGAGAATTCTAAGAAAGGTTTAAAAGATTTACATTATACTTAGGTTAGAGAAGAGCTGATTGAAAGGTCATTATTAATGGTCTTCAATGAAGAGCTATTCTACGGATTGTGATGACCAGCTCTTTTTTGGTTTTGTTCAAAACATTTCAGAAAAAAAATGAATTCTAATAGCAAAACAAGGGGAGAAAGAAGCTTTTGACAACGGAAAAGGCTGTTCAACACTAAATGGGTTCCCAAGGGGATTTCAGAACATTGTAAATGTGGAATTTAAAAAAAAATAGAATTTTAAATATATGAGGCTTTGAGGTCAAAGGAAGGACAAGATGACCTTTTAAGATGATTTCCATGACTGAAATTCAAAGTCTGTATTACAGAAGAAGACAGGATGTCCATTATTCACTAAGACAGATTGTGTAGATAGGGGAAGCAAAAGTAAGTACAAACGCAGACAAATGTGGCATCTCTTCTTGAAGATATTTACCTAATTTGATTGTACAAAGTTTTTCTTCATATGAGAATGAAGGAAACACTTCTACTTGACACACACATACACATGCACACATTTGTATACATATGCATACTCTTCAAAAAAAAGAGAAAATAATTGTTTCCCACAATGAGAATTTTTCCTCTCAAGATGAGCTCCTGCCTGATTCATATGAGATGGAATCTTCTACATTGTATTAATGCAGAAATGAAGAGGAAAATTTTGTAGAACTGCTGACTTAATCCTTTGGTGGCAGTGTGGAAAAGTTTTGGATTGAGAATATAGAACAAGGTTTGTAAACTTTAGTGTGCATAGAAATCATCCACAGATTTGTTTAAAATGCACATCCATGACACAAGCCTTCAGAGATTCTGAGTCAGCTGGTCTTAGGTGGACTTAGGAATCTGCATTTCCAGTAACAGCTCAGGTAATTCTGATACAGGTTTCTGAGGGCTACAATGGTCTAGAAACTTTGATTCTGGTTCTTGTATACAATTATTCAATATTTTTGTTCTAATAACAATACATAGTTAAGTTGGAGATAAAGTTATAAAGTCATAATAGAAAAATCACGTGTAATCAAAATCATCCTTGAAGCTCCCATAAATCACCCATAAATTACAGTATGATGGTGTGGGGTATAAAATCTTAAATAGTAGCATAAACACACCCTATGGCCTAAGATGTACCTAGATAGACCAAGGCATATTAATTATTTGTCAATTCTGTTTGTCAAAGCATTACTATTCACACCAGACTGCCATTAAGATTTAATAATTTATAACTGTGAATATGGAATCAGTAGATAATTCCAAAATGACTATGCTTGTCAACAAATTTTAATATTGACCCTATGTAACCATACGTTAATAGTGCTAAATGTAGTTGCAAGGATTAAATGAGATAGTAAAAGTGGAAGTACCTAATCCGGGGTTGGGTGCATTGAAGATGCTCAATAAATCTTTTGTCTAAATCTGAAATTAAATTTTTCTGTTACCACAACAGCTTTTTTTTTTCTTTGAAAAGCTGTGGAGAAGTACTTGGCAACTAGATTATCAATACTCCAACTTTGTGTTCCCTAAGATAATTTCTCCTCCGCCATTAGCTCTTTAATGCAAAAAGGACTGGTCTCATGACATTTTGGGGTCTTACCACAGAGTTAGATTATAAAAGCAGTTGATAAATTAAATGCTGTTTGATATTACTTGTCTGTATTACCATTTGGTTTGAGTCTGAGTTTTCTGTTAGAGGGTTTGTACTATATGGATTCAAAATTTTATTCCCAGCTTTAAATTTTCATGCTTCTATATCGTTTTTACATTCTTTTTTGTTTTTGTTTTCTCCCAGGATACAAACTCCAGGTGACCACTTATAGTGCCCTCTCAGGCAATTCACTTCCTCATTCTGAACCAGAAATCAAAAGGTAGTTCAGAAAAGTGGTTAAACTCATGGTTATGAAAATCATTCACCCTTGGATTCGAAACTGGCTCTGACATTTAGTAATTGTGTAAGCATTTATTAAAATTCCCAAACTTATTTTTCTTGGTTTAAATGGGTAAAATAGTACATACCCTTCACAGGTTTTAAAAAAATCAAATACTGCATATAAAGGACTTACTATGATGCCTGGCATAAAGTAAGCACTGACAAAGTGATAGATGTTAGTTTAGCTGTCCTCATACTGAAATGGTCATTATCACCGCTCCTAAATCTGCCTTCTTTCTAAATTTTGTTTACATAGAAATAAAAAACAAATACTGAAAAATTATGAAAAATAACTACAAGAGTGGAATGTCAGCAATTCATTAATTAGGATCTTGTTTATACTTGTTAACAACAAAGCTCATCTAAGTAAACAAAGGCCTCTCAAATATTAAGATAAATTATGCTTGTATATTACAAATATTTGAAATGCACATATCACATTTTTCCTATAGAAAGCAGGTTTTAGAGAAGCATTCATCTTCTGTTCATAGGTGATCATCTCTCTTAAAGTAATTTCACATACGAAATAAATTTGATAATAGCCTGACCCTACCCTTACATTAGCCCTGTTTCTAAGGAAATAAATTTGGTCATTTGCATTAATAATAACATGGCCTTTCTAGCATAAATTATAATGGAACTCAAGCAGAGAAACAATACAAGCCAGTAGCATTCTGTATTTTCTTTTCTGGTTGATCAAGTGATGACTTTTTTTTTTAATTTTGAAGTTTATTACAAAACAATAAGATGTTTTCCCAAGTTTGGAGGGCAAAATACTTTTGCAACTTAGTTTAAAATTCAAAGATTGCTTTTGCAACAAAGAAAATTTAAGAAAACACTTCAGGGGAGAGGGTAATGAGCTCAGTGGTAGAGTGCCTGCTTAGTATGCATGAGGTCATAGGTTCAATCCCCAGTACCTTCATTTAATTAAAAAAAAAAAAAAAAGAAAACACTTCAGAATTTTATTAAATATATTATATAATTTCTAATGCTTATTTCACATAAGCAATGATAAATAAACCCTATTATTCATTCTCATTAAGAAAAGGGGTTTTCAATTTTCATATATCTGGTTGCTATGAAGTTTTCATATATTTATATGTGACTTATATAGTTTCATAGAATTAGCATACATCAATATATACTAAATCTAATTTGAGCACTACTTAATCACTAAAGCTTTAGAAAGCAATTGATATTCTAGTGCTCTGGGTTATTAAAAAATCAGTAATAATTGTAACTAGGAATTTCTATTTAATAGAATCCTAAGGAGTACTGTTCATAAGTCTACTTTTTCAACTTTTTCAATTTACTCAATTTTCCTTTTTTTCAGTCAATATTCTAAACTCATTAATTCCAGTCTCAGTAAATCCAGTCTCCAATTCTTTCCATTCCCTCTTTAACATTTCCATCAGGCTTTCTTCAAGGTCTCTTTTCATTCCTACTATAAGCACATAAAAGAGTCAATTTTAAACAAATCAAAGAAAAGCTTTTAATTTTCTTTCTCTTCCTCTGCTCACTGGTTTTCTAGCAGTGACAAAACTCTTCCAGACATGATATATGCCCATTATTTCCTCATACCATCAACCCATCTATTATCTTTTCAATGCTTGAAATCTGGTTGCCTTTCCAGAATCTTCTTTCTCAAAAGTTTCTATTCTTATTGCTGGTTTAATCTGCCAAAAGCACTGCTATTGTTTCTTGTCCACTAATCTGCAATAGTGTCCTGTTGCTCATTGCATCAAGTGCAAACTTTTCTGTCTCGCTTTCAAGAGTTGCCATGATCTAATTTAACCTATCCTATCCAAGGCTGGATGAGCAGTTATTCTCTAATATACATTCACAGTTAGAGTCAAGCCAGTATTTTCACCATCTCCTCTACACATAATATTTCTTTCTTAAACTTTCCCTTTCTTAATGTTCTTTCTCTCTTGAATATTCTTTACCATTTTATATCTAGATTTCCTTCCTGGCCAGAATGATGTATCATCATCTTCAAGGACATCACCATTTACTCAAGTTCTCACTTATATTTTATACTCTTGAATTTACACAGCATTAAGTTGCTACCTGTTTTACTTTAATAGCAATTAACTCCTAATTATTTCTTTAATCAAATTGTGGAAATAATTATTTTTTACCCTTTGTTTCATTCTTTCTTTTATCTAAATGAACCGTAAGCTCCACATGGTGGAAGAAACAACTCTGTTGGCTTCAGTCTATATACATTAGGGCCATCATTCATATAGATAAAGACGTGAAAATGACTCCCTTGATTTTTGAGGAGAAAAGCCCACACTGTCACAGAAGTGGCCCTATAGTCATAGAAGATTTATTTAAATATATGTTTCTTACTTTTAAAAAACATATTTTACTGTATTTGGGGCAAAGTCCAATTATAGATGAAATATCGCCATATAATTACAAATATTCAAATACATAAAATGATTTATATGCACATGCACATGTTTCTGTATATGTTTCTGCTTCAATATCCATGGATGCACTATTTAGAAACAGAAAATAATATACTAATTTAAAGCTCCTTCAACAATAGATCTTAAGATTTTGTAAATTTTGAGCATAGGTCAGCAGCTACTGCAACCTCTGCTCCCAACATGGAGCTATTCATACTATAAAGGAGGCTAGAATTCCTTCTTTGCAGACTGCAGTCATTCCTAATAGGAGAATAAGGAGATCCTGAACTTACCCTTCCCTCTCTAGCCCATCTCAGGTTCAGAAACATTACTAGGAGCATTTATCCACAATCAGTGATTTAGGAGAAATAAAAAAATGTGCCAGTTAGGGGAGACTTACACTATAAGAGATTTGAGTGGTCTAAGAGAATTGATGGTTTCCTAGGTGAGTAATTTCTTGCCAGAAACTACCTCGAGCATAGAGGGAAATAAATTCCATTGCTAATAATAATAAATTACACACATAATTTTAAAGTACTCATCTTTTTAACAAAATATGTATGTTCTTTCTATATGTTTTGCCAACTATTTGGAAATATAAACTATTAACATATAAACTAATATAAATGTCTCTGGTCTTGGGTTCATTTTCTTAAAACAGAATTTGGCATCCTTTTTCACATTTTCTGGTAAAGTAATGTAGATCTGAATTAACATTTCTCTAATAATATGAATACATTATACTGATAGTGCTATTAGAATACAGACATGAAAATGGCAGTCTCATTATAACTATTCATAAAGATAATGCATATCATTTTCTAATATTTAAGGGAGTATCATTTGATATACACATTTGAATTCAGAGAGATTTATGCCTGTATAAGGATTATATCAGACCTTTATTATGTTTTGTTCTATTGTATGAATTTTATCAAAGACATTATTTTAGTGGGTTATAATTCTTTTAATAATGCATTAACATTTCAAATAAGGAACACATTGTGACACTTTGTGGAACTCAGCCTATTTCTTTACAGGAAAAAAAAAATTAGGAATGGAGGAAAACTTTCAATCTTTTGTTAATCCAGAAAAATCAAATGAGAAATAGGATCCTTAACTTGTTCTTAAAGAGGAAATTCTGCTTCTGGGAGGGTTTGGTTCAGGGATAAATAAGGACATCCTGTTCTGGTGGGCAGGCTGTTCCTTGTCAGATACAAATGATCCAATGAGAATAAAGAAGGAGATGATTAAAGGGAAAAAATTTTGGCCTGTCATGAGGCTCAAGTACTGTCTCAGACCTCCTGCTGTTTAGAGCCTGCATTTATGCTCTGAAGTTGAGCAACCTTTACCAGCACTTCTCTGTAGGGTTTAGGCTGTTGTGGAAATTGGAGAGTTAATCTGAGAAAACAGGAATGCAGGGATGCCTCAGAGCAAAAGAGGATCTGCCTTCTGCACACGCACACAAAAGAGAAGATTGCTTTTAAATTAATACAGTCTTTTCTGTAGCAAGTCTTTCTTTCTAGCTCCAACTCACAAGCTCCAAATCACCTATTTTTTTCCCCTTTGGCTATTTGGGGTTTCCTCATTGTTTTGCACTGTAGGAAAACAAAAATAAAAACAAACTAGGCATTCAAGTAATACTCACCCCTTGAAAATAAATGAGCATCACCTTATGATACGCCTTCTAATGAATTCATCAATTTAGCTTACATTTCTATTGGAAATTACAACATGTCAACTATGAAAAATGCCATTTATTTACAAAGCAAATTGTTTACATTACAAACAGACTTAGAAAGAGAAGCTATTCCACAACTTGGAATTCAATAAAATGAGAGATTCCACCATATATTGGTAGCATGGAAGCAAACCACAACCAATTTTGCAATAGCTTTATATTCAAACACAGCTATAGTAAATGTCAGACCTTACCTTCAGGCCAACTTCAATGTAGTATTTATTACTAACACTAAAAACAACAACAACCTGAATAAATAGGATGCATTTTCTTCCTAGGATCTCAAAGTGCTTCTCCTAAATTATCTCATTTATTCTCATGACATTTCTGTAAGGAAAAGAAAGCAGATATTGTAGGTAATCTTAGTCTATGCTTTAGAACAACTTCGAGAGGATCCTGTCACATTCTGGCACTGAAACCTGCAGGCTTAGCGCCAAGTGGCTGCATGCCTGGTAGGCCGGCAGCAGCTGGGCTCTCCAATGGACATCTTGGAGCTGGGGGAAGGGTTGGCTTTATAAGAGGGTAGAGAAGGTGATTATCCAAGACAGTGTGCTTGAGGGATGCTTGGAATATATGCTAATATATGAAAGCACCCCCTACCAAAGCACAATATGTGTTGATATATGAAATCTCATTATTATTTGGAGTTTGGCAATAATATCCTGCTTATGTCTAAGTACTGCCCTACAAGTTACATATTCACTTAGGAATAGCTATAAATATCTTAGCATAAATTTCACCAATACTTCCATTAACTGCTAGTTTACAATGGAAGAGAACCGCATCAATTAGGTTTGGATAGGCAAGATAAAATTAATATTTTCATAAGAATTTCATAATTAAGCTGTCATTTATGATCTTCACAATGTAATAGGTCAGATAGAGAGAAACCAAAAAGAACCAAGGATGTTCAGGCATTGGTAGGACTCCAGAATTCCAGAGAGGTGTCAGGAAAGCCTAGGAAGGAGTATTGTAAGTAAGGAGAAGAGTTATCCAAAGGAAAGGTGATGAAGACAAAACTGGAATATCTTTCATAATATTGCATATCATTAGAGCTAAAAGTGACATGCCTATAACTCTGGGTTTTGTATATTGTTCCAGACTTTATGCTTCAGTGCTAAACTACTTACCCAGAGTCACTACAGAGATTTTTCTCTCTTATGAGAGGACCAAGTATATAAGTAAAATAAAGAGTGTCCAAGGAATTTTGGCTCACCCTCTGGGCCCAAAAGCAAATTTCTGGAAGTTTGCCAGAACAAAGTGACACTCCTAGAGAACATAACTTACAGTAGCCACCATCCAAGAGGAATTAGTTACAGAAACTTAGTCGACTATCATTGAGATTACCCCAAATATTACAAGATTATTTTGAGTATAGTCAAAAAGATAATCTTAGCCTTATTTAAACTATAGAGAGTCAATACATGAAAGGTTAAATATATACAAAACTAAGTCAACCTTTCCACTTAGTACAAGAAGAAATTTCACATTGCTATACCCATTTTACAAATGAGGACAGGACACTCATCGAGGAGAAAGAAGTAACTTGTTTCCTGTCTGTCAAAAGCTAGTTTATTTCTTAGTCCAGAAAATACAGATTTTTAAAAATTTCTTTGCTATTTTTACTGAATGATAGAGCATTTTTTTCTCATGCTGTCAAGCTTTCCTCACACTTAATTTCCCTCAATTCCTTCCCTAATATTTCCCTTCTACAATTACCTTTCTTTAAAGTCCAAAGAAACTGACATAAATTAAACTGGAAATCTCCTTAGGCAGGCTCTCTAGAGACAAACTATATTACCATTTCAAGTGTTCAGTAGAATGATACACCTTTGATGTTAAGTATGGCTTTTCTCCCAACCCCATAATACTACTTTAAACTTTTATTTAGCCACGGGCTTGCATTCTGGCTCACCATCTTGTTAGTTATGTCATACAGAGGCTACAATTTAGGGTTTCTGAATGTAAGTTAGTACGCATGCTGAAATGGGGGGAAATCAGGGTGATATGATGACCAAAGCTTTAAGTTTGTAAAGAGGAGAATGGGATTTAAGTACTAGTTATATCATTTAGGAGCTGTTGGCTTCAGACAAGTCATTTAAAGTCTGTGAACTGCAATATTTTCCTATGAAAAACATGGAAAATATGTTTTGTTTTCATTATGAGACTGTTATAAGAAAAAAGATACATAAATGTGTTTGAGAGCATTTTTAAATATAAAGCTTTATCAGTGTGGGTTTATCATATGTTAATTACTCTGCTAGGTACTTTCTAAGCTAAAGATAGAAAGAATACAGCATTGGTCTCTGTCCTCTAGGTTCTTACAAGCATCCAAAAAAGGAGATTTAGTGAGAAAAATTAGGTAATACAATAAAGTTAAACTGAGAATGTTAACAAATGTATAAAGTCTTGGTATCAGGGCAGTGTTCAGCTGGGTCATCTTCTTTAGTGTATAAAATCTAGTATTAATAGTTATCACAAAATCACAAATTCCTGTAGCTTTGGAAAATGACTCTCTCATTAAATAATGCTTATATACATCTGTAGTTTTTGTGCAAAGGCTTTTTTTTTCCCCCTAGTTACATAAAAATCTAGAAGTGATCTTTCTCACTTTGATATCTATCTGTCAGTTTCTGGGACTCACTGTGCTGGAACACTATCTCAGACCATCGACATTTCCAGGTTTTTAGCATTTATTGTTCCTGACATCTGTTGGGGCCATCTCCTCTACTTGCTTTCAGCCCCTGTGTATTAAACTACTCAGGCATTCATTTATTAGTAGCTAAACCAGAGTTAGTGAAATTCTGCAGATATTATGAGATCAGCATCCATCGAAGCAGCTGTGTTGAGTTTTTGCCACAGGGTGTTGCATTGATTATTAGCTGGGATGAATCCCAAAATACTGTGTTCTCTAGAGAACCAGAACATGCTTTCGAACCCAGAGGAGATGAGATAGCAGAGCTGTTACAAAATTATAATTTATCTGCAGAATGAATGCATTCATTTTTGGCAAAAAGACCATCTTTAGTTTCTTTTATTTTTTTTTAAAGTAAAGCTTTATGAAGAATTAAGCGTAAACCCATTTGCTTCTATAATTTAAATATACTTGCTTTAGGGTGCTTGGAAAATTTTCCTTAAGGCTCTTTGTAATATATTTGTCCATTCCATTTACATTATAGGATTCTTAAAATCATAACATTAAAAGACTATCTATCTAGTCATTTGCCTCTTATTTTCACAGAAGAAAATAAGGCTTATAATGTAGTGACTCCAAGACTACAGTCTAGTTAGTAGAAATCTGTTTTCTAATGTCTAGTGAACATTGGTTTTACTGCAAAATGCTGCCTCCCTATGGACAGGGATCTTTTTTTTTTTCGGTGGGGGAGGTAATTAAGTTTATCTATTTATTTATTTTAATGGAGATATTGCAGATTGAACCCAGGACTTTGTGCATGCCAAGCATGCACTCTACCCCCCATCCCCACCACAGGATCATTTTTTAAATTGTTTCCATTATTATTTCTTTTTTCTCTATATTCTTTATTCTCCATCATGCCAATAAAGAAAATAAGGATATTTTTGGTGTATATATTCAAGGTATGGCTGAAACAATGGCAGAAGAAAACTGAAAATGTAGGATTAATATAAAAAAATTTTACTTATAATTTTCATTAAAATCTGTAAAAGACCTAGAAATGAGAACTACATTTAGAACATGTTGATAGAAAATGATCTATCAGACATCTGCAACAATAATTGATGCTTTTAGAACAAGTAATGTAATATGAATTTTTATTACTTCATTTTAATCTCAAGATAATTATGAGTTAAGTCTTATTTTTACCATCCCTTTTTGCAGAATCCACAGCTAAAATGTATATGACATTTTAATATTATAAATATTAAAACATTTATTATGATGTATTTACATGTTTAAAAGATTTTAAATGCATAGCACATGTATATCATATATATGGCAATATCACGCATTGCTATTACTGTAACTCTCTGTGTTCATGTAGTCCCTGTTCTTCTATATTTTAAGATCCTTGAGGGAAATGACTGGGTATCTCGGAAGGTACCTAAATAAGAGCAAAGTGCATAATCAGCTAAAAATGTAATAACTAAAATACACATAAATACTAAAACAATGAATAAATAAATGCACTAAATAGCTACCATTTGTTGTAACTGGAGTAAATGGTAAATAAAAAAATAGTGTTGAGGTAGCTGGTAAGCTTTCCTCCTTATAGAACTATTGGTCTCCCTAAGAATTTTCAAACCCAGGACAACAAATAATTTTCTTCTTTACCTGTAACTCATCCCCAGTAGACTTAGAAATACTTATTTACAGATTTTCCATTCAAAAAACATGATTCATAATGTTTGTGTTTCTCTTATTACTTGTGTTTTACCTCACTAGGAATTTGAAATCAATCTGATCATCTTTCATCTAGAGTGACTGTCATCTAAATACCTGAGATATTAATGATCTAATGCAAAACAGAAAATACAGAATTAATGAAATTATGAGGAAATATTTTCAATAAACCACTATACTTATTTATTTTTACAATACAATAGTGTATTATAAACTTGACCTTCTTATCTACAGAAATATACTGATAGATAATCTGTCATACCTAGGACAGACTATTTTTAAATTTTCTTATTGAAATGATAAACTAGCAGGTAATATTCTCCATCTGGTTTTATGAAGGCACGGGCATGAAAGTTTAGTTGATGCAGAACCTAAGAATTTCAAAGCATGTCTGTCTAATGACAGATAGAACATGTAGTATTGAGGTTACTCAATAAATCTTAACAGTTATAAGTTAGGGTGAGCAGTGAAGCAAGACATGCCATTTATTCCTTCTCTCAAAATGAAGAATGTCATCTCTTGTTTCTATTGTTAGATCTTTTAAAAACTTTTTTTGATTTAACTTGTATTAGTACAACAGGATGTAAATAGACCCAATGACTTCCAAAGACTTTAATTCAAATTATTTCTTTAGCTGGGGTTCAAAATTAATTTTGCAGTCTCTAACTCAGGCTCATCTGACACATTTCAAAACTCTGTTCTGTTAATGGAGTTGTCAACATCTCTAGAGAAATTGAGAACTCATGAAGCAGTGAGTTTTCCTTTACTAGAGTTAATCAAATAAAGGTTCTCCTACATTCATCTAGCTCCTACCAGCTCTTAGTCTATGATTAGCGGCAGCATGACATAGCAGAATTGTATCCCTAGGGCAAACACTAGAGAAACTGCCGCCTTACTACATTACTATATTGTTCCTATTTTAAGATAGGGCTATCATCACTTCCATTTCATTAGCACTGGATATAATTCTTGTTTTGCTTATGCTGCTGAATAAAAATAGCAATGCAAAAATTATCTGTATCATTTCAGTTATTAAAATATTATGTTAAAATAAAGACTACAGGATAAATATTCTTCCTCTTTTATAAAGCACAATTTTAACACAAAAATACAAAATCTTTGTGCTTCAATCCCCTTAAAATATCTCTCTCAAAAAAAAAAGAAGCACTTAGATTAAATTCACATTTCACTGAAATTACATTCAGACATTTGTCAAAGACACAGCACCACAGGCCATTCTATGAGGCCCCAGTGTCAGATTTTGAGTTACTCAATCACACATTTAACACTACAGAAATAAGAGGTTGGTAAATGGAACATTTATGAGTCAACAATATAACCTTCCAACTATGTTCAAAAATTGCATCTTGTGTGAAAGGAAATGTGGTTTATTAGGACATACACATGTGAAAGCAAGTCCTTCAAATTATATTAATTTTTAAAGAGAGAAAAAAACGTACAGAAGTTATTTATTTAGGTACAGAAGCCTGTAAGCCAGCAGATCTACACTTGCCTTTGTCAACTCTATTCATAACTTAGAGTTCTGATTTAAACTGAAAGTAAGCATCAGAGATACATAAGTAGGTAGATTTTACCTATTTTCTGTAACAATATATTATGGTATTTTGGCTGCCACACAGATTATACCATGTAACATGTCAATTGACAAAATACCTCAGAAGTAACAGTGGATAGACCTAAACAGAATTGTTTATACATGGTGACATTTGCTTTTAGCAGAGCTACCACAAGTTTGCACTTTCTATTTATACAATACAAATATATTGGCTCTTGCTGTAACTTTGTTTTTTGTCTTTAGTACTGTAATAATTCATGTTATATTGTTTCCCTTCATGTGATATTATATATTATATACAAATAGCAGTGTTTATATTTGATATAGACTTGTATCAAGGTCTTCATTATGGATTTATTTTCCTGATTCTACGGAAACTGTGTCAAATAAATATCCAAAATTATCACTAATTTTGAATATTTTAAATCTTCTGGGATCCTAAAATGTCTCCATCTTTGAAAAAGTGTCCTATTAAGTATTATTATAATATAATTGAATTGAATTTTAGATTCTGACATATCCAAATAAATGTATGCACAATTTAATCAATACCCTCTCAGAGTTCACGTTCTAGAATTTCATTTAGTGAACAGAATCACCACATATAAAGAAATTTATTTTAAGATTTTCCAGAACTCATTTTAGAAATTAAGTAATACTCATATGATCTTTTGAGTATTTTTTTGCTAGCCAAAATCAAAATGCTATAGAATAACAAATCATGTGTGATTGTGCATATTTATCTTAGGAAATAAATGTGTGAAAGCACAATTTAATCAATACCTTGGGTATTAGAGCTTACTATTAGAATTCAAATTGGGGAAACTATAGTCTTTCCAGAATCATTCCTAGGGCATAATCTGCCAATAATCCTGTATATGTGAATTGGAACCCGGGAATTTTCCAACTTTCTTAGTTGTTTTGCTTTAGACTAAGTCAAGAAATGTCTTAAGCAGCCAGTATAACTCAAGCAGGAAAAAATAGTTATTTAGCATGTGTGTTTCTGGGTAGACCAAGACAAGTTTCAAATAATGATGATGATTATACTTTAATTTAAATGTGATGCTGGAGTGTCATGCACAATTATGCTTCTATAATTCCATTCCAAGAGAACCAGGGAAATAGTAGGCAATAAATGAATGCTAAAAGGAAAAAACGAATATCTAGATGGGGGAATCAATTCATCAATCCACTCTAGCAAATATGAGATAAGTTTATGTAGGAAATGACTTTCTTCTGACTGTTCCAAAAATATTGTTAGTACTCAGGTTTCTGATTTCAGCCCTTTTTATTAATTCATCTATATTATCTCCTTGAGCAACCAATTAACCCACATTCACTCTGAATCCATGCACTTAGATTTTTCTCAGACACCAATTCTTGAGGAATCTATTAGTAGCAGTTACTTCTGTGGAAATTAAAAGTCTTGATGAGTTCTTTACTGGGATATTGACTAAACTCTTAAAAGTGTCATTTTATCTAATATGTTTCACCTAATATGGTAGGAAACTCTGAAACCAGTAGGTAATTGTTTCAAGCCTTCTGTACTATTGTATCTAGCATTGTACTCTCCCTATGCTTGCTGTAAAATTGTTGTTTCAACAATTTTTAATTTAATTTGGTTTGAATACTCCAGATCATTGTTTCCAGGAGAATTCTTCCAATAAGGCTAAAAAATTATCTTTTTTATTTGCTGAGAGGCCGGTCTCTCAAGATAATTTGTTCATGCAACAAAAGTTTGATGGGGATTTAAAAGTAAGCCAAGTTTATAAAGTAGTTGCCAGTGAAAACTTATAAATGTTTTCTCAAACCAGTGGTGAAGACTGGCATATAAACAAATGTTACAATATAAATGATGCTTACTGTGACAGAGGTATAAATTCAATGCTTCAGAGTATCCACTTCTGCATGAGTCAGAAGAAGACTCACAGTAGGCATGGCACTTAAGATGGCGCTCAAAGGCAGTCTGCCAGGTGAGGAGAGGGGAAGGGGCTCTGAAAAGAAAAATAGCATGGCGAAAGGCATAGTTTAAGAAAAAGACTATTCTAAATGGGTAAGAAATGTATAAATGGAATAATGTTTACAGGGGAGAAGACAAAGGGTATGACAAAGGGCAATGAACTGGAGAAAGGTAAATGTCACCAGACTAGGAAGAGGCCTATTTGACAGCTCTCAATGATTTACTTCCTTAAGCTACTGGATAGTGTAAGTTACCTTTTTAAAAGGAACTAATGTGGAAGAAGATTGGCAGGAAGAGCAAAAAGATAAGAAGTTACTAGGTAGGCCAAAGGGTAAGCAGTTACCAAAAGCCCCAGTACGGGATTATAAGAGCCTCGTAGTGACACTGAAAGTGGAGACAAGCAGAGCCCGAGAGACTCCTGAGTTACAGCTCAGTCAAGGATAGGGTGAGGACAACTGTCAGTTATTCTGTATGTTTCTATGGCTGAAATCTTTCAAGAGCCACCTGATGTCCCCTGTATAAATTATAAAACCCTCTTATTTGGACAATATGGTATCTCCATTTTGCTTTGATATCTTATACCCATTATTCTCAGTTTTGCATTTTCTGCTGGGTACATTATTCAACTAACAGCAGTCATAGTTAACAGAAGCAATCTCTCATCTTTGGAGAGACCCCAGTTAATCATGAGATTGTTTCTCACAACTATATTATCCTTGGCAACTGTAGGAGATGCTCTGTTTTTCTTTTTCCTCTCAAATGAGAATTAGACAAGGTCCCTTAATCATATAGTCTCCTGTCAACATTTCAATGAGGGCAAAACATTTAGGGCCTCTCAGTATAGCAATGCTGGGGGGTGTAACAAGAATCCAGATAGACATGCAAAGTTTCCCAAACAAAATATCTCAGTGCCAAATGGTTTTTAGGCAACTACTTTTCTGCAGTACAGCATGGCAGTTATAATGCCAGCAACACTAGATATTTAGTGAAATAATTACCCTAGAAAACAAATATTCCAATTTTGTTAAGGATACATGTCATTGAAAACAGACTGCAAAGTTGATGGTGAATGTGAGCTTATGGCAAGTTTACTGCTCAGATCAGATACATGCATGAGACAAGAAATAGATCTTCCAAGAGAATCACTTTCCTTTTTCTAGTAGAATCAAAATGAACTCATGCAGAAGCTAAATTCATTCCCTCGACACATTTTAACTACGTGCTTCTTCACAGTCACCAGGCTAAACATTTGAACAAGGTAGACAGACATAGCCCTCAGCTCACCTAGAGATTACATCCCAGTAGGATAGCAGACACAAAATAAGCAAAGCAACAAATAAAACTATTACAATTTGTGAAAAGGCTGAATGGAAAGAGGAAGATCCATTTGATCCCATTCCAGCATGGAGGGTACAGGGGTGAAGGAGGCAGACAACAAAGGCTCAGGTGGCTCTCTTCTCTGCCTGACTGTCAACTCATCCTTTCCATGACACTGAGCTCATCCACAGGAAAGCTAATTTTATTTATTTATTCAACAAATATTTGTTAAATTCTTTTAATTACTAAGTTCTTAAAATTAGGAAACCTTACACCAAACACTCTCACATACTAAATAGGTCCTCCGGCTGTGCTAATTCAATTCCTCTTCTTTGATGCAGTCCTTAATTAAGTGCAACAACTATACAATTTGTTTTAAAAGAGTCCTTTTCCTTGTGATGGCTGAAAAAGAAAAGCAAATAAAAAAAAAATAAGTGCACACTCCCCAATAGAAGTGTAATTTGAGAGCAGATTGAACAAGATAGATTACAGAATAACACAGTTTCCACCTTATGCTGGAAGAGGTAGAAGATTCGTTGTTATGAGAGAATAGCAAGTGGCCATAGTTTAACATATCAGAATTAGAAAATCTCTTATTTAAATATACTTCAGTTTTATCAACATTAAAAATAAAAACAAATTTCAAGGAAATAACTAAGGCAAATAAGAGTATTTTTCAAATGTACTGAAATGATTTTTGAGACACAGAATAACTTTTTGTGGTATTATGCAAAGTAGATGCTTGAGATTAATGTCAGGAATCAAAGAGGAATAATAGTCTACAGAAATAGAATATTACAGAGGAGCCAATTTATATTGCTACTTTTTGAAATATAGAAATTTGCTAATCTGCTGAAACAACAGGAAGCCGACATCTTCTTCTCTATACATATTATTTATTCAAATTTGTCCTACTATCTATTCTAACAATTACATGTTTTTATGAAATAAATCAATGTTCTATTTTTCTTCTACTAAGATTAAAAGCAATGGGGTGTGAAAATTTTGGTTAAACACTTTATTTTCCAATTTACATAGGTTCTCACCTACTCTGAAGTCCTTTGAATTATGTGGTAGATCACTTTGTACAAACTACTACCAAAGTGAAAATTAGAAAGCCAATGCTTTAATTGAATGTAACAAGATATGTGTTTCATAAATATTTCAAAAGGGAAATACATGAAAAATAAAATAATATTTCTAAGAAAGGTGTAAAACATATTCTTAGCATACACTGAAAAACCAAGGAGGAAAAGAGTGGACTGAGGGATCTCTGAACCTATTTAGTCACGAAAGTATTTTTTTAATGAATTAATAGCAATGAAGAGACAAAGTGAAAAAATTAAGACAGAAGAAGAAAGAGGAAGAAGAGGAGAGGAGGAGGAGGAAGAAGAAGAAAGGAAAGAAAGCATTAAAACAAAATGGCTATCAATATTCCATACTTGAATGTCATTAAACTGTTAACGAAAAAAAAATTCAATGATACTTACTGAAGATATTAAGGCAGATTTTATTCAGGACTATCGTAATAGGCTAAAGGGACCAATACAATGAGATTTTTACAGTGTGGGGAGAGAGACTGGGTTCAATTCTGAAAACAGCACAGCCATAGAACAAGGTGAGAGCCAGTGGATGGAAAATTACTAAGAGAAAACATCAAAGGTAAGGGGGATTCTGGCTAAACTGACTTAACAGAATTCTTGCTGAAGACAAACCAGTAATCAAATGCTCAGACAACACATGGTAGGGGGTGTGGAGAATGAGTAACCTGATTAGATACTGAGGGTGAGGAGATACTGAGGGAAGGGTGGTGGTTAATCTGACCTAGCAGGGTTCTTGCTAAAATTTTAGATTTTACAAGGAAGTGCATAAATGGGCCTACAAGAACATGCAGGAGCCTGACTAAAGTTTGGTCAAGCAAAGAATTTTTGTCATATGTATATATACACAATATTTTTGACATAGGTAAGATACTGCATGCTTTAATCAGGAATAAAAGGAGATTGTAAAGCAACTCTAGCTATTAAGAAACAGATGATAAATAATTTTAGGATGAGTAGTTTGTTATGACCCCAGAGTCTTAAAATCCTTAAGTGTAAAAAGTGAGGGGCCAAAGGAAGTCAGAGTGAACAGAAGCATTGGCTACCTGAAATTCACTGAAGGAAAAAGAAGTTGTGTTGAGATGGCCCCAAACCAACATTCCTTTTCCATTTGATGGTGCCTCCTGGGATGGATTCTGATCATAACTGCCATACTATAAAGGAGGTGGTACTAACAGTCAGTTTCAGGAGATGGTGTTCTGGTTCTTGCTATCAGAAAATTACAAACTCTAATATTTCAAAATTTTGTAACTCTGGCCAAATTATTTATTTGGCTAATAATTGTGGTCACTAGTTTCATAATATGTAAACAGGGCTAACATATAGTTCACAGAATTTTATGAAGATGAGACTATGATAATGTAGGTGAAGGCCTTAGTACAGTATCAGAAATCAGTTAACATTCAATAAATATTAGCTAATAGTCTAAAAAGTGATTAGAATTGTGCTAGCGCCACATAGTAAATCCTCAAAAATAGTAGTTTACTCTTATAGTACATTAATAATTTATATTAAGAGAGAAAGAGTACACATCATGACAAGGGTGTGATGCTTTAAAGGAAAAGGCTAGATAAGAAGTTCAAGGGAGAAAACGGTGACAACAGGAGCGAAGCTGTCCATTAATCACAGGCTCAAACTGGGTCAGGGCATGCCAAAGCATGATGAGTGTCAGGTCAGCAGTGTCCAAGTCAAATGCTAAATCCCTATTCTTAGGCAATCCCCTGCCCAAAATATTATGGGGCAGTTGAAGGTATGTGGTAGGCAGTTATTTTATAAGACTATGTTCTAGAATTTAGTTGATTTTAGAGTTTCAGGAATGGGGTTAAGGGACAACAGAGCCACAGCACAATCATGTACATAAAGATGTGATCTCAAAAAACTGTGTAGCTTTTAGTGTGTGTTTCAGGGCATACTGGTCATGCCCTTGCAGAAAATAAACAAAAGCTAATGTATCATTTCTTTAAAAATGCCTCGATCTCTGGACACCTCAACTTCTATGATAACTGTAAGGCTATTGCTACCTGGAGAAGATTTACCAAAACTCACATATTAGCATCAAGTTGTACTAAAATCTTAAATTTCCCCAAAAGTAGCCTTTAGAAACAGTCAGATGAATGTCAAATGCTCTCTTGACCAGTCAGTATCTGGAATGCCTTGTGAAAAGTAACTCTGTTCCCTAGTGCGATCTCTTTAAGAAGCTCTTGGGTAAATTAGGATATCTGGGCTTGGGTAAAACAGACTTATAACCCAGTATTTACTGGCCAAACATGAAGCTGTATTTCATTTTCTGCTATAGGGTATCTAAGCCCACCAGAGAAATGTCCTTTGAACAAGTAAGTGAGAAGCCTTAGCTTCACTGTAAGTTGTCTACTCAATTGATATTAGGTAGTTATTCAATTTACAGCAGTTCCTCAACTACTTGCAGTTGCATGGTTGAGTAGTAGTAATCCCTCAACTTGTACTAGTTACTCAACTTACAGCAGGTAATAAAGATTCTCTAACCTCCAGGAAAAAAATTTAAATGGAGTACCATAGTCCCCCTTCACCTGCCATTCCACTTTCTGCATTCTCAGTACCTGTGGTCAACCACAGTCTGAAAATATTAAACAGAAAGTTCCAGAAATAAACCGCTCATAAGTTTTAAACTGCCACGATGTCCAGAGTAGTGTGATGAAATCTTGCACTGTCTGGTTTTGCTCTACCCAGAGGTAAATCACCCTTTAGTTCAGTGTATCCATCCTGTATATACTACTTGCTAATTGATATAGGGAAAACATAGTGTAGGCTTTGGTAGTATCTGTGGTTTCAGGCATCCCCTGGGGTTCCTGAAACATTTCCTCCACTGATCAGGAGGGGACTACTATAATCTACCTCGTTGTCTGAGGTAATAATGGTGGGAAGTAGCAGGGCTGTAGGCTAAATGCCAAGGTTTAGCATAAAAAGAAGATAAAGACAGCAGAGAGTTACATCATTGGAATAGAAATAAAGACAAAAAAAAAAAAAAAACCCAACTTGGAGTGCAAATGGAAAGATAAAAATTATAAATCTGTATTGTGAATTTACTGTAAATTTAAACTTAAAAATTAAAGTTATCTATGCTGTGCACGTCCCATGACAGACAAAGAAGAAATGAGCAATGTTGGTAGAATGATTTGTCGGAGGGCTTTTTATCTTAAGATTGCCAAACATTTACCATGTATATATTTTGCAAACATATTCTGATTCTGTGCTTAATTTCTTAATGTGTGTGGTGGTTATGATATCCTTTGACAATCATAACTTTTGAATTTGATTAGTTCAAATTTAATCCTTGTCCTTTAGAGTTCTAACTTTGCTATCTCTTTTAGGGAGGCTATCTCCATGAGAAGATGATTAAAAATATTCTTCTATGCTTTATAGTTGTTTTAAATACTTATGTCTTTAACCCATCTGGCACTTCATTTGGGATATGAATGAGATAGGCATCCACAAAGCTTTCTCGCCCAAATACTTTTTCCCTAATTTTCCTTTCCCTATAATTTTATTGAATATTCTCCTTCCCTCATCAATTCAAAGTCATCACATAATATATTCACAAATAGATATAGATAAGATTTTGGATTATTTCACTCATTTACTTGTGTAACTCTATGCTTGTGACATCTGAGCAGCTACAGCTACTTTTAAGAATTTCTGATATTTGGTTTAAAGTCCTACTCCTTATCTCCACTCCAATAAATTTAATATAATAATAATGAAGTTTGACACATAAATCCTCTAAACAAACCTTAAACCTAAAACTAGTGTGTAAACCCATACCAATATTTTTGGAATTTGATTGCAATTGTTTTGACTCATAAATTGAGGAAACCAAATTCCTTAAATGAATTGAAGAAGAAAGGATAGCCCTAACTATCACAGGCTAGGTTCACTGGAAAAGAGACTTAGAGACCAAGACAGCATGCACAATATTCTCAAACAAGAATAAAGTAATAGTAATGGTTAGAAGGAGTTGAGACACTGCACGTCCAATAACAGCATCAGCTAACCTCATCGGGAGCTCTGGAGTTAGAATGGCCAGTCAGGGGTTTCCCAAGTTAGGTTGAAATAGCCCAAGTCTCTTATCAATCAGTCATTGGATATGAGAGACCAGGGAAGGGCCATGGCTCTGAGCAACATCTCTCTCTTCAGCTGAGACAATTTCTAAAGGGGATGACAGCTGAAGACTGTCTTCAGATAGCACTCCTAACAATTATGAGATCAACTCTCTCATCGAAGAAGAATCTGGATGGCCCATCACACTGTCCACCACAACTTCACAATATTGATTCATTTTATCCTGATGTTCATCTCCATTTATTCTGGTCTTGAATTATGACTAGCAGTAAAGAAATTATATTTTTCTTCATATAGTTCTTGAATATTTTGGGTTATATTGCTATTGGAAAGACTCTTTTTTTAACCATAATGTTTTCTTTTATTAGAATAAGAAAGTTTTGTTCACTCTTCTCTTTTTAGGTGTTTATTGTTATTATTGAGTATTTGGTTCACATATTTTTAGTCTTTTTTTCTATGAGTATGTTGAAAGATAGTTTTCTCCTGAACCCTCCCTGTTCAGGCCTTACACTATAGATGTTAATTAGCTGCATTTCCAAAATATTTTCATTCTAAATATTCTACAGTCACATATGTGACTTTAGCTTCTGAACAGAAAAAATTTCTACTTCATCTCCTCCATTAACACTTTTTAAATCTCACCTGGTTTCTCTATTCATTTAGGAGTATTCCTTGCTGTTGGATTACTGAGTCTTTCATTGAAAAAAGAATGGGGAAAAAAAGCATAAATGTGGAAGGAAAACAAAACATGAAAGGAAACAAAATAAGGTTCTATTGATGGAGTAAAGGCAGAAATGACTGTGTTTTTATAAAACACCCTTCCTGAGCAAAAAAGAGTTGCAGTAATATTTAGGGCAATATTCCAAGGTCAATATAGTTTCTTATGGTTATTACTAACATGGATTAACTATTTAGTATTATATATACCATAGGATAAATATATTTCCTATAATTATTATCATAGATTAAATATCTACCATAGATTAAACAGTCTAATATCTGACTGTTTTAGATATTAGAACAATTTTATGGTTCTTAAAGTTCAGGGTGGGGGATTTAGATTTGGTATTTTAAAAAAATATTAAGTCCTTTATACCCACACCTCTGTGTTGTTTGCTTGAAGCTGGCATTAAAAATCACAAGGACCCATATATTCTGAAACCAGTGCCATGGTTCTCCATTTTAAAAAATGTCAGAGGACTCCATGAATTTGCTATAACCTCTGTATTGATGGTTTCATGTAAACAGCTTCAGTTTCTCCCACGTCAAGACTGAATGGGAAAGTTTCTCCCTTGCCAAAATTGAGTGAATGAAATATGTGCTATGGGATAATTTTGTAGATTTTAATGTAGAGGATACAAATCTGATCCAAAGTAGAAAGGAAAGTTTCTGATCTAAAGCCAAAAGATGAATGAGTAGCGATGTTTTCTAAATCTCTACTAGGTGAGAGAAAATATAAAGACGCATAAATAGATATTTAGATCCTTAGGAAAATAAACCTGGTCTGATTTTTAAAAAGCCAAAGCAGGAATAAAAGACCATGACCACTAAAGCAGAAAATATCCATACATTTATGACATGACTCCAATAGGAAAGCACAATACTGAACGGCTGGTGATCAACCTTAACATACATGCCTAAATTGAAACCCTAGACTACAATCCTTTCCATTTGTATATAGAAGAAATGTGCTGTGTAAGAATATAATATGAAATTAATTACTGTAATAGTTAATAGGGTGACACTAAAAAAGGCTTCATCAGCAATAGAAAGTATATGAAACCCGTAAGCCTCTATTTTGTCTACAACAGGTTGAATAATTGTGTCTTAGTTGGTAAGTTATGTAACACAGGTTTTATGCTTTAAAATGTAACTTAAAATCAGCACAAATAATTAAAAACAATAAAAAGGCACTACTTTGATAAAAGCATTAGACTTTGTACTAGGAGCTGAAGAGATAAGACGTAAATAAGACCAGATCCTTGAATTCCGATTTAACACAGCATTACACCTTTTGTGACTACTATGTTCTGTTTCATACTTAACTATTTTTTTTACATCTTTTACCAGACTGTAAACTCATCTGGTCAGAGACCACATTGTCATTGTTGGAGCTATTACTGTTTTTACCATTCTACCTTACACAGACTCTTGTATATAGTAGATACTTTATAAATATTTATAAATGAATAAATATATGTGAAAATGAATGAGTGAATAATATTTTAACATAATAATTCCATGTAATATATACTGGAGATTATATCTTATCTGATACAAAGACAAGTAAAAAACTCACATGCTTGCTATTCAAAGAAGAGAAATATTTATGATTAATTTACAATAAACCTATATGCCTAAATAAATATACATTTATTTTCAAACTCATGCAAGAAGCTGTTTAAAGTGTTACATAGGATTACTTAATACAAGACATTAGCACTACCCACAAGGTACGGGGGACAAAGAGCACAAGTACTTGAAAATCTAAATCAGTGAATCAGTATTTGACATAGCTGTTATTTGTTACATTCTATATATTGTAAATCAGCTATATGGAAATAATTCAGCTACAAAGCCTGGTACTCAAGCAATTAAACAGGCTACCCTAGCTGTACAAGTAGGGGTTGCAGGATTGTTGCTCAGGAAAGTGGAGCAGTATGGTGAAATGAGGAATCATTATTCTGGGACATCTGGTCTCAATCAGCATTACCTTTCAGGAACAAATCAGAGATGGTAATGAGTATAATTAGGTAGAGTACTTAAGTTTCAACCAAATGAACTGGGAAAGAAGGGAAAAATGGGAAAAATCCACTAATCATTCATTATTTTAATCTCTGAATAAACATATAATGAATATCTACTATACACCAAGCACTATAATATGTGCTAAATTTTCAAACATGGTCCTTGCCTTCATGGAGTTTGTAGTCTAGTTATTCAAAGGAACAGATAAATTAAAAGGAATATGGAATGCCATAACTGTTAGGTATTGGTGATAATGAAAGAAAACTGTCAACTGGCCCCAGCAATAACCAATTTATTACTACTGTGACCATACTGCAGTCTGTATAAAATCTAAGTTTGGGAGTTTAGGTTGAAAAACTTATAGAAATTTACACAGGTTCTTAAAAATGAAGACCATCATTATTCTATATGAAGGGATGTAATTCTCTGATTGAAAGTAATTTGTACAATTAAATTAAAATGCTCTCTTTTTTAATATATTACCAAATTTTCCACACTCAAAGATCTCTGGATCTACCATTCATTTCTGTATAACGTCATATGAAAGTGCTCCTGCCCTTCTCAGCCCCAAGGCCTGTTCCTAATGGTTCTCTACATACAAGAGAAATAGAATTAAGCAGATCTCTTTAAATACTATAAACATTTTCTCATTTATAATATATACAAAAATGCATAAAAATTACAGTAAACTTTTTTGTAATACATTATTCCTAGTTGTCCTAGAGCTGTCACTTACGGATTATAAACCAATAGCTATGTTCTAGCAACAAGTTACGAGAAGGGTTTTTTAAATGGTCTTTTAGATCACAATACAAACATTATGCAAAGAGATACTCTCAGAATGTTAACATCTTCTGTTCCCTAACTAAAAAAAAAAAAAAAATTAAGATAAAATAAAATAATTTAAAATTTAAAATATAATAGTGAGATTTTAAATCAATATTTTGTTATAATAAAATGAACTAGTTTTACAAAAGTGCATTTCTCACATTGTTGAAATATATCCATTTAAGAGCCAAAGTTGTATTTCTTTAACAGTCTTTGATGAAACCTTTATATGAACATTATAAACTTCACTTTTTAAAAATAATTAGTATCATTATGAGCCTCAGTTATTATGCTGAGACAATACAAAGATTCTTCATTTGGCATTAAGGCAGGTATATAAGAATGATTTTCTTGGATTAAATGGCCTCAAATCACTAAGCTCTTTGCTCTTGTGTTTGTTTACAGTTATCTCTCCCCTCCATTACTATCAGCCTGTCATCTCTTGTTTGTTCCTATCATTCTACTTTCATTTCAATCTTTTATATTAAAGTGACATAGATTTTAAGCGGTTTAAGGGCAATCTCCCACACCTTTGTGGGGTTTTAGACAAGTGAGTCAGCCAGAAAACATCTTCCTGATTAAGTGTCACTGTAATTAATGTTATCAAGCCCCAGATGGTTGATCCTACAAGAGATTAAAAAAAAAAAAAGAAATATTTTGCTTCAAACATTGATTATATTTAAAAAGTAATTTCATAAGTATAATCAAAATTATATATTACCTAAACGTGCAATTTCATCTAATGTTAAAATTGAAATATTAGACCCTTTGTTTTCACATGTTGACATTATTTTAGCATCATTATCTCAACCAGATGCAACTCTATTTGTTTTTGTGATTCTGAAAAAAATAAGCCATAAGCCAGTCCTAGTTTCCTTCATTCTGTTGATTAATTTGGGTTTCTCATATTTCCTATCAGTAAATCTCTTTGGCCTGATTCAGTGCAGCATTATCCTTCATTAGAGAGTCGGATTTCATGCTATCAGAGAACACTGTGGTAGAAAGGGACCTTAGAGATCATTTGCCTAGCCCTTTTATTTTAGAGATTAAAAAGGGATTTAGAAAGATGCTGCCTTTTGAAAAATCTCTTTTGTTCTGATTAAACTTTATCCTTTTTGGTACACTTAAGTAAGTTTCTTGTATCTTCTTTACATAAACAGTCTCACTGTTATATAAGGCCAGCTAACTGGTACTGTACTTGAGACATTATCATGTTTAGGAAAAAAAGAAAATAACATTTTGTTTGAAATTTCATACCCAGTCATGTCCATAAACTACATCTATATATTACAATTTTATCCTAAGGAAGTTCTCAACTGTGACCAAATAATTCCTATCACATCTTATCTCTTCCTTGTTCCAATTTCTATTTTATGCTATTGGTGAGGAGAGAGAGATATCTGGGAAAAGTCATTTTAGTGGTATTTCTGACAAGAAAAGGCCTTTCAGTACTTTTTTTTCAGATCATAAAAGTAATGTAATACATGGGAAATAAAGAAAAGAATATAACATAAATAACAGTGACCCATTATGTCACCATCCAGAGGCTGAATATCTTAAGGCATTTCTATTTTGTCTTTTTGCTGTGCTTTTTTTTTTTTTTTTCACATGCATATATTTGAATTTGAAAGCCTGGCTACTTTCTTAAAAGATAATTTACTAGATTTTTTTAGTTCTGATGTAACATACCAAAGATAGGCCTACAAAGTCAGTCTCAATAATTTCTCCTTCTGTGTCTACCATTTAACTCTTAGCTCAATGCAAGAGGAAGGGGAATGTTACTTAGAAGTAAAAGAAAAGTTCATATCATTTTAATCCTGAAAAAAAACTGTAGAAAGGTGGGGAAATGCTTTGCTGAAAAGAGCATCAACAGCAGAAATTCCTCCCTTGACCACCTATTCAATCATTGGCAGGAGGGGATTTTGCAGAGTATCTCATTAAAAAAATCTAGAAGAAAGTGTGATCAAGGGAGAACTTTGAAAATTAGCTTTCTTAGTCTAATTTTACTTCTTGTATGGATTGGAAGTAAATTGAGAGCCAGAGGACCCCCCAGGGCATTTGTCATAGTGTGGTGAAGTTATATCCTGTCAGACCATGGGCTGAGAGCAGTGGTTGAAAGCTTGAAAGTGCTTAGGTAAAGCAGATAAATCAACTGAAAGATGGCTTCAGTACCCAAACCAAAAGAGCAGAATGCAAATTCACCTGCAAGATGGGTCCTGAGCCAGTAGAAAAAACTCATTGCCCTGAAGACCAGAAGGTGCCTTTACACAATCAAAGACCAACACAGTTCCTTTATCTTCAAATTTACAAAGACACAAAAACATCACCCTTCTTGTTCATATGGCATGATGGTGATTTTTAGGGTGGGGAGATAATTGGAAAAAATGAAAAATTTTATACTAAAATAAACAAACACTAAATGACACTTTAAATAGTTGGATTGTTTTTGACAGAATCATATACATAGTCACTTCCTTTCCCCTCTGCCAAACACATACTGTCAAAGGTTGGGATCCAAAAGAAATATTCACAGATTACATATAACAAAAACAAAGAGTTACTTTTTCTCTATATATCTACACTATAGAAGGAGTTGAAATTCACATATTTGCTTCATATGCATTTGCTTTCCTTAAATTTCTGTGGATAATGTGTGCTTTAGGCTGCTATATCTTATATTTGTTAAAGCATTATGCCATTAGCAATAGGATCAGGGATTTAATTTCAATGTCAACAGGTTTAACATTTGCCTATCTAGACTTGAACTGTTCCTAAAAGCCATCAGGCAAAAGCATGCCACTGTAGAAAATGTAGTAGAAAAAAACAGATGATAGTGTATTTATACAGATCTTTTTATGTGTTATTGAAGCCACAAAGTTGTTATTGTCATTACTTGATTTTATTTATTTCTAGCTAAAACCAAAATCCTTACATATAGAATAGCTGTAATACAAAAGATGCCCAAAGCAAAGGACCTGCACCACTAAAAGTGTACTGTAGTTTTCTATATCCCATCTCCTCTTTACTAGAAGGAATTCTCCTGAATTCTGTATTCAGGATTCCTGATTTTAAATAGAGCCCATCTTTTAATCATTTTGATAAGTGCAATTGCTGAAAATTGATACCCCAGGATATACCCCTCTCTTTAAAGAGAGATTCAGAGAAGTTATACTCATTAAAGACAAACACACCTGAGACTTTACAATCTTAAGTCTTGAAAGAACATTAAAAATGGAAATCTTTTTTTTGAAGTATAAAGAATTATCTGAAATATTTTATGCAAAGAACAATTATTTTGCATATTTGAATTGTTCTGTGACTAAGCAAATCTATTGTATTAGAAATATTATTTTTTAGAATGCTGGTAGACATACAGTTTTCCATAATTCTAGATCCAAATTTAGAAAATGGAGAGCCATGAGATAAAGTAGTGCTATTCCTGGCAGAGAAAGAGTAGATGATTTAATATGGCATCTGGAATTCTGACTGAAAATTATGTCACTGGATTTAGTTTGGGGCATCTACAAACTTGAATGCTCAGGACAATCAGCTAAAATATTCTTATAAAACTTTACCATTTACAAAATGCTTTCACAATTTCTAAAAGAAAAGGCAACATAAATATCTTGATCTTACTTATTAATAATAAACAGCATTTATTTCATGTTTAGTTGATCCTATTTAAGTCTTCTATGTAGAAATAGAAGGCTTAGCATGGTTAATTAACTTGCCCTAGGTTGGCTGTACCTTGTAAATGTTAAAGTCAGAAATCAAACCGAAGGCTTAAAGTAGGTGGTAACTTCTACTGCATTATAAGTTAAAATTGAGAAAAAAATTTAATGTGTTTATTAATTTATTTAAAAATAACAAAAAGTAAACTCCTTACACGTTAATATACATTTATAAGAACAAAACAAAAATGATACTTTCCATAACAGAAATATTGAGAAACATGACATTATTTTACCTTTTTGCAAAATCTCTTTATTGGCTTAATAGAAAGCAGCTCAACACATCTTTGGCATTCAGTCAGGTAGTCTCTGGATACTGGATACTCAGGTGAGAATAGAAGTAAAAAGGAAACAAAACCTTAAATTGTTAAGAAATTAATTTTGATCTTACAATATCCCTGAAAGAATTTCAAGAATGCCTAGATTTTGATTAGGAAATCTCTATAATTCTTTCCAAATATACAATCTTAAATCTTTTTCTATTCTTATTTTTTATTGATGTGTAGTCAATTTACAATGTTTGTTTCACGTGTGCAGCAAAGTGCAATCCTAAATCTTCACTGGTGATTTACATCTCTGAAACCCAGCTTTTGTTTTGTGGGTATGATCAAATTTCTTTTTAAGAAGCATCCTGAATCAGCACTGAAGAAGAGAGCCTGAAAAAAACACAAGGAGAATTCAGAAAACTACAGTAGCAAGAAATACTCAGTAGTGGTAACGGAAGTGCAGAGTAGAATAGATTCAAAGCCAATCTAAATAGAATCAGGCCCATGTTGGAAGCTGAACTGAATACAGATGGCATAAATGCATGATTGGATATTGATTAGCTCAAGTCACCAACAAGAGGCTGACAGATGATTAAATATTTGCCAATGTAAGTCCAGTCCTATGACAGCCAGTTAGATAAGGACCAGACAGGTATTTGCCACTGCCTTGTTGCTAGAACACTCTACCCAGTTTTCTTAGAAGATATGGTAAAATAATTGGAAATTAAGGGAAGACAATGACTCTAAAAATGCTATACCTACCAAACATCTTTCATTCAGGATGAGATAATGTGTTTTAGTACAAAAAACCTTGAGGGGACAGAAGTTTCATATCCTCTAATAACTACCTGAGAGATAGAGGTAAGTAGCTTAATCTCTCTACCTCAGTAATTCTAAATGAAAGAGATGAACAGAATGATATCTAACATTTTTGAAAGTTCAATGCATAATGTACCAAACAGGAGCAACAGTAGAAGACATACTGAAACATCTAATTAGCATTATAAAGTTAAGTAACAAAACACACTTGATACTCTCATTTTGTTGAAAAAGGCTCTGATTATTTTATCATTATTGTTGGATAACTTCAATATCTTTACAAAATATATATTGAAGAATGTTTTAAAAACAGTTTGGTTTCCTTTTAGGAATTGAGAGTTAGAGGGAAGTGACCAGTTTAGAAATATACTACTGGGAATTAGAGGAGTATAGAATAGGACATTAGTTGTAGATAAGAGAAAAAATGTAAAAATGTCTCAAGGGATCAAAATCAATCCCTGTAGTCAGACAGCAAGCACACATAGCCAAAGAAAGACAAAGTAGATTCTACGAGGACTTGAAAAATTAGGTAGAAAGGTCACACAAGAGCTTGCATTTCCTGTGGCCTAGAGCAAGGAAAAGGGATGGAGAACATGGGAGATGTTTCCAAGAAAATGTTTCCAAGAAGGAAATGAGATGAAGTGAAGCAGAAGCAATAATCTTCATTAAATTAACCATAAAAATTCTTTAGATTAAAGCGAAATGAGAATGCACATACAAACTATTACTACATTCTAAGGAAATAAATAAATAAAAGGAAATTTGAACCATATATAGCCTAGCAAATTTTCTATTTATAAAGAAATAAAGCTGAGAGTCATCTATATAGAAAAAGGAATAAATAGCAAGTTAATTTCAGATCTTTCTTCTGCAGAAAACAATGGAGTACTTGATAGGATTCTAAAAAAAAAGTTAATAATTAGAAAATTATGCCCTTTCAAGTTATTATCTATCATGCAGAAAACTAAAAGATACCCCCAGAAATGTATATGGGCTCAGAAGTAATGCCACAAATAAATCTTAAATTAAAAAATAAAAATACATTGAATCTAACTCCAAAAATTCAGGAGGTAGGTAACAGTCTACAACTTAAAAATGGAAAAAAATTATGATATCAATGGATTAACAAAACTTATTTTGTTTGGACCCTAGAGTCAAAAATAAATTATCCAGCCAAAATGTGAGGCTTAATCCTGTAATACTATCTTCAACCATTTTTCTGCTTCTCCTTCCCCTGTATGAGCAGATATCTCTTGAGCACACATCCTTCATCAAGAGTGATGATGGAATCTTCATTGAGAGTAATATGAATTGTTAAATATTGAAAAGTTCCTCAGCCAGAATGTGCAACAGTTGCAAAAAATGTTACTTACTTCTGAGTACCTTAAGGCTCACAAATCAGAGAACAAAGAGATGCAAGAAAATGGACACTTGGCATTCCTGGGAAACAGTACTTCATTATGTAAGAATCTAACACATTCGTGTTAGCTGAAAGAAAGGATTTTCAAAATAATTAGTCTATTTTTTTAAAGTGTTTCTATCTCTCAAACTTTCTCTGCAGTCCAAGGAAGTCAGTCTTTGACACTGGCAACAGTACAGCCCACAAATCTTCAAAATATTTGGATACAGTCACCGTTTGCTTCAAGAACAAGTGCCAACATACGTAATGAAGCTTTTCCTGGGATCTGAATGGTGTTAATCATGACAGCAAATATTTAAGTTTATGTGTTGTGCTGAGCAGAAACAGCCATGTGTTCTATAATAAATTTAGTTATAGTCAAGGCCCTCTGACTTGTGGAGCTCTTCTGTACTGATCGAAAGGCCACATTCATGGGAACCATGTCCTATCCAACTTGCCCACACAGTATTAATACTATGTGCTCAAATATATATAACATATTTAATACTATGTGCATCATATACAATACTGTGTGCTTAAAACTGTAGAATTTGTTGAAATAACTTAAAATATAATCATCAAGAAACTGCTAAAGATATATATGGGAGAGGGTCTTAAATTTGTATTATGATACTTTTTGGAATCCACCAAATGACTAAGTAAACTGACATAAAAATGTAACTAAGAATTTAAGACAATAAGGGATCAAAATAAAAGGGGATACATAGTTGGAGAATGCTTGCAATATTCTCTCCCTCTTTAGAGTATAGTTCCCAGTCATAAAAATGATAAAATAAGTCATTAAAAAGATATTACAAATAATGAAATATTGACAGCCCTTTTCAAAAGCAAATCCCACTTTACTTCTGAAAGAGAATCTGTTTACACTCTATATAAAAAGCATTTTGTGAATCCAAAGCCTGCATACTTCTTCTACTAAAAGTATCTTCATTTTTATAAGCAGTATTTAACATAATTGTGCTACTAAGAGAAATTATAAAATGTAGCCTAAATAGTGATTGAGTAAGGAAAATGTATTTTTAACTGTCAATTTGTTGAAGCAAGTATAAGGCAATGTCACGCTACTATGGTCATATCTCAAAATATCTCTTTTTTTACTCCAAAATAAGAGATACTCTGTAATGTATTTGCGTATCTTGAGATGATTTCACTGAAATCAGTGTAGGGTTTCAAGAAGGTAATCAAATCCTTCAGAGACTCTTCTAAATATAATTCTTAACCTGTGAGGTATTTTATATTCTCCTTAAAAGAATACCTGACAGAAACAAAATATGAAAGGATTTCCTTCTTAGTCCCCAAAGACATGCAGTGGATCTGATTCTGTTTCAGCCTGAGTCAACAAAAGGTATTAATGGAAATACTACATCTTAGTATGCTCCACATTGCTAAAGTTGACAAAAATAGTCTAAGGGTAAAAACCAAGCTAGAAAATTTTAAACTTTAGTAGTTCATTGTGAACCTTGAAAAGAGTCATTAAGTCTGTATTTTGATGATATCTTCTTTGGGAAAAAATATGTATACATATATATTTAAGCGAGCCATTATTAATCTATTACTGTTTTATATCTCTACTTAAATGGTTCCAAAAACTACTTTCTTTAGGAATAAGGTTATATTGTACACACATAACTTTTAGAGCCATATGATAAAAAATCATTTTCCCGCTGCTGTATATACTCACTTCAAATTCTAGTTAAATGATTTATGCCATTCTGTCAGTTTTTCTCAATAAATCAAACATAATTTTGGTCTTCTAAAAATTCTAAAACTGATAGAAACTTAAAATTCTAGAACCACGGCAGAGTTTTCATCTAATTTATAGTTGTTATGGCTTGTTCTGAGAGATAGAGTATTTCTGCTATAATGTGTATTTTCTGTAAAGTGGATTAATCACACATAACTGATAAACAGGAAAATGATGTCAATATGATGTGTAAATTAGTTGGCTCATACATGATATTCCCTAGCACTTTTGTGCTTTGTGCCAAGTATCTGCTGAATGCATCAAACCATTAAAGAATCCACTGATCCCACAATTAACCTCTTGGATCAAGTTGGGAAACTCTTCTAACTTGGAAATGATTATTACATAGTTAGCTGTGATATTTGTGTATTAGGTAAAATGGTAGCCCCCAAAAGACAGGCCTACATCCTAATTCCTGGAACCTGTGAATATTGTCTTATTAGGAAAAAGGATCTTTGCAAGTGTAATTAAGGATCTTGAGATGAAGACATCCGGGATTATCTGGATGGGCCCTAAATCTACTAATGTATCCTTAGAAGAAGAAGGCAAAGGGAGATTTGAGATAGAAGAAGAAAAGACACGCAGAGGACAAGGCTGTGTGATAATGAAGGCAGAGATTGGAGCAGTGCAACCACAGGCTGGAAGAAGCAGGGAACTAAATTTCCCCTAGAGCTTCTGGAGGGAGTACTGCCCTGACAAAACCTTGACTTTAGATTAGGGCTTCCAGAGCTATGAGAGAATAAACGTTTGTTGTTTTAAGCCACCCAGTTTGTGGAAATCCGTTATGGCAGCCCTGGCATACTACTTACTATACCTCGTAATTTTTGTTTTTGTCTCCACAGTAAAGCAACCTAACTCAAAACCTTCCTTATTCCTCATTCTAGAGCTACCATTCTTGCTTTTTTTTTTTTTTTTTTTGGTAAACAAAGTCATATATGTACTTTAATATTTATACTTACTAGAGATTTCATATATTTTTTTAACCGTACCAGCATATTTATAAGAAATGCCACTATTTGTGTTTATGTTTCTATTACAAAGTTTTACAGATTGTTAGTGGCCTTGCCTATCCTTAATTTTACCACAAAGCTCTGTCATTTTTAATGCTAGATTTTGCAAAGGAACTTAAGATGTTGTAGGAATAACTATTTAGTGAAATGATAGAAATGCCTATATTTTATGTGAACAGATGCCCCATCAAAAAACTTAATTCTATATAGAATTGACAGCATAAAATGTTAATGATCACTTAAAGTTTAATTCATAATTTATAGGATAAATAAAATTACAGAAGCAGAGAATCAGATGTGATCTTGTTGATTATTTTGTCTGACTTTCAGACAGTTGCAAGAAGCCTCTCCGTAACATTTGTTAGATTGTCATCCAATAACTGGTTGAAGATTTCTATTGAAGGAGCACCCAAAACTTTAAAAGACAGCCCATTCAAATCGAGGCCTTAAAGCCATCTATGATTTCTAAATTACAACTTTTTCAAATATATTTAAATCTTACTATTTTTTCATTTTTACTTTCATTTATACTTACATTTTTCTGCACTTGCATATTTAAATTTAAAATAGTCTTTCTTTAGGTAAAATAAAACTTAATAGGGTGACTAAGAGTTTGGTACAGTGAAGATATAGAGAACTAGGAGCAATAAAATTCTCTACGGAGATATTGGAAAGTAAAAATATGGTCTGGGTAAAAAACCCAAATGTTCATCATCTGATAATTGGATAAACAAAAGGTAGTATATCTATATAATGAAATATTATTCAGCACTATAAAAATGGTACAATATGGGTAAGTCTTGAAAACATTATGCTAAGTGAAAAAAGCCAGGCACACACACATACAGACACACACAATTATTTGACTCCATTTTATGAAATGTCTAGAATAGGCACATCTGTGGAGTAGATTAGTGGTTGTCAGGAACTGGCAGTAACGGATAACGCAGAGTGACTGCTAATGGATTTCTTTTTGAGGCAATGAAAGTTTCTAATATTAGGTAATTGCAACTGCACAACCCTATAAATACACTAAAAACTACTAAATTGTACATTTTAAAATTTGAATTTGGTGATATATAAATTATATCTCAGTAAAGCTGTTATAAAACACATACACAACACAAAAACAAACGAAAAACAAAACAAGATCTATGTGGTGTAAGAAGCTCTGAGAAGGGAAGCAAAGCAAACTCTAATAGGCTTGAAAGCCTGAGAACTTCACATCACCTACAGATAGATGATATTTCTGAAAATCCTGGTCAGCAAATCAGTGCACAGCAGCCAAAACTGAGTCAGGATTGTACACATTCTGATTCAAAGACATCTGTAACGAGACTATTTAAATTCTGTGGTGTTAGAGGCCGGGTCCTATGGATCTTTGAAACTCACTAACCAGATGTCCTTTCCAGAACATTTTTACACTGAGAGAAGCTATAGGATTTTGAATCTAAATTGAAAAGGTTCAGACAGAGTTATGGAAAAAAAAAAGAGAGCCAACAGATTTAAAAAAATGCATGCCTATATTTTTTAAAATCTATAAAAATAACAAAAGAAGTTCTACAGCCATAAAGTTAGAAATGCTATCTTGACATATTCTCTTTAAGAATACAGGAAGGAAGACTAAAATGAACATTAGAAGATTGCAGTAAAGCCCGTGCAAATATACTATAAATGAAATAAGTTTACCTACAACAAATCAATGGAATGATATATTTATAAAATTCAAGGAAAGAAAATATGAGCCAAAGATTTTATTTACAACCAAACTTACTTACAAATAAATAATTTATAAATTATTATAAACATGGAATACTGTTCTTAATGAACCCTTCTATGAGAGCAAGATTCATGCAACTAAAATGACTGAATAAATAAGAGTACAGATAATGATTTGTGGCAAATATTAAGTATAAACCATACTTCAAATTAAATGATGGTTATAATCAAATTAAATAGTATATAATGTCTATGCACTGTGATAATATGCAACTATCAAAAATGGTGTGGGGGGATAGAGTAAATGAAAAGTAAATAAACTCACAGATCCCTTATTAGTATTAACATAAAGTAAAATAAAAATAATTTAAACTAGCTGCTGTGGGGATTCATTATATTTTTCTCCCTGCTTTCATATATGTTTGAAATTATTCATAATAAGAATGTTAATAAAAGAGATAACTTTGAAGTTCACAGTTTAAAGGGTATTGCAATAAAATAAACAACACAATGAGACTTGAAACAGAGCAGTAGTGAGGGGAAGAGTAAGGAGAAAACAGGATGTATTATTGGATAGAACTGACTGTAGTCTGTGACCTGTGGAGATTAAAAGAATAGAGGTGCCAAATACGCCTCCAAGGTTCTGGCTGAGATGATCTGGTAGATTGTGGATGTCATAATTGAAACATGAGACATGTGAGGAAGAGTGATGCAATTAATTTATATGGGAGCACAGAAGAATAATACATTTGGCACAGAAAGTGAAGAGATGTATCTGGAGAGCTTAAATTTACTAAAAACACTAAGGTAAAACGAAATAATTAGCTATATTAATGTTTTGAATTCTAAGCCCAAATTAAAAATAAAGTCTATCAAATAACTTCAGAATTGACTCTCTTTTCCTTCCCCTCGGTTCTGGTTTGTGGAGAGTTCTCCTCTGTCAATTCATCGCTCTTGCTTTCTCCTCTATTCTTACATTCAAAAAATTTTTATTGTTTTCAGCAAATGATGTGCCCTTGTTTTAAAAATTCAAACTATAGGAGAAAATGCTAAAAGTTGTTTAAAAGAAAAATAGACCACTGTCTTCTAATTCTGCTGCCCAGAATTAGGAGACCTGAAGTTCTCTTAATTGTTTATCCTGGCATTTACTTTTGCATTTTGAAATTACATACAAATTCTACCAACTCTGAATTTATCATTTAATAGATTATCTATTCCCATTAGGATAACTATTTAGTTCTTACACTCATTTATTCTACAATCATAATACAGTTATGTCACATTAATGTTAAATCAGCATTTGGTGCTTCTATTACTGCACTTATATTACATTTTTTTTCCTTTTTAGGCAAAGTTTCTTCATTTTTCATGAAGTTTGTAATTACTACCTTTTTTTCACATTTTTAGTTTTCCTTGGTCCTTTATAATGCACCTTCTCACATCATCCAATACTCCTTCAATTAAATTTTCTCTTTTTTAAATCTTTCTTTAATTGAAGTAAAGTTAATTCAATTAACCATGAGATCAAACATAACATATTGTATGAGTTTTCTTCTAGCCACCAAAAACTGAAGAGGCCTTAGCTTTAAAAGCTTCTGCATAGCTGTGGGCTCGAACATCCCATCACCATAATTCTGTGAATTTCCTTCCCAGTATGGATAGGGAGAGCCAGTATATTGTAGGGTTTACAAGCACATTTTAAAGCCAGTTCTAACAGGGTTTAACTCCTACTTCTCAGGATATAAATATATATATATATATTTTTGAGTTAATTAAGATAATATAATATATATAAGATATAAATGAGTTAATATGTATACAGTGTTTAAAGATGTTAATTCACAAAGGTAAATGACATACAGTATTTTTAAATAAAAACTTTCTTCCTGCATCATATCCATGGCTTACTTTCTTGGCTTCTACTGTTTTGGTGGAACAGATGTTCCAAGAGCTTCTTGAGAAAGGATGGGAGATAAATTGTTGAGATGCTACATGTTGAAAATGTACTTCTTCTACTTTTACACTTGCTCAAAATTCTAGTTTAAAAATATTAAAAATATTTCAATCATACAATTAAATTAATCAAAATTGTAATCAATCATGTGAGTAACTCAATGTAATTGGGTAATTAATTAAAGTGCTTTATAAAATCTTAGAGAAATAGCATAAGGAGTCCCTGCATCAAAAGCTAAAACTAAATTAGTAAATTCTGACACTGAAGATTCTCAGTGATTAATGAGAACAGAGAAGCAGGATAGTGACCCTAACTACTTAATGAGAAAATACACTCTAGCTACTAGCCACAAATTCAGTTCAAATTAAACCCTTTCCCTTCAAATGGAGTGGAAAATCTTGAGACATAAAACATTTACAAACAACAACATTAAAGAAAGTTTTTAATCAAAGTAAAAACAACAACAAAAAAGCCCATTACCATCAATAATACAAAAAGAACTAATCAGGGTCCTAGGAAATAAAGTTAATGAAAATAATAAAATTTAGTAGAAGAAAAAGACTAAGAAATTAAAATAAATAAATAATTTAAAGAAATAAATGAAAGAAGTAAAGAAGTAAAAATATTAAAATAAATTTTTCTTATGTAAGTTTACATTTGAATATTAAAACAAGTAAAATATTTAAAAAACTTTAAATAATAAAATAAACAAATAAGAATAATAAATAAGAAAAGCTTTTTAAAATGATATAATAAAAATTTAAACTAGAAAATAAAGAAGAATGAAATGTTTTTTAAAACTCAGTTTCTAGACCTCAAAATATGAATCTATCCTCCCACACACAAAACAAAACAACAAAACTTGATTAATATACACTCTAAAGAGCAAATGAGACAGGATTATACATAACAATAAAATGGAAGAACCAGTAAAAATATTATTCTAAAATAGAAATTAAATGCTCAGAAATATGATATATATCCATATCTCCATAAAAGACATTAAAAAGGCATTTTAGAACATAAGAATGGATAGGATGGATGGAGAAATGATCAAAGAAATAATATGAGAAAATATCTATGAACTGAAGAAAGATCTTGTCTAGACTGCAAAGTGCTACCGAATGACAAAAGAAAATGAAGAAAATGACCTGGAAAACATAAATGTGAAAATGTTGAATACTGAATAAAAAGATAAAAAGAAAATTGAAAACTTTCAGAAAAAAACTACACACAAGGGAACAGTAATCATACTAATATTCAATTTTCATCTAAAATCAAAACCTATAATGTCCTAAATGAGCCAGATTCTAAAATTTATCTCTTCAATCTCATACCACTATGTTCCTTGTTTCCTTATGTGTAGCAATACAAGACTTCTTTTTGTACCTTGAACACACCAAGCTTATTCATTCATCATGACTTTTGAATGAGTTGATTTCTTCCTTGAGATACCCTTACCTTGGATCTTTGGAAGCTGCCTATTTATCATCCAAGTTTTAATTGTAAAGTCATTTCCTCAGTGTAACCCAACTTCTCTTTCTGACTTCCACACCCAGTCACTTCCTGGTCATTGCCCAATACATAAATGAACATTTTCTAAAAATATCATGACTCAATCTGATTACTTGCTTTTTATCAGTCATCTTTAATTAGAATATAAGGTATTTGAGGACAGAAAATGTCTCCTCCTCCTCCTCCTTCTTCCAGTACTACTACTATTATTATTTTCTATTTCACCAGCAATAGAAATTATGTCTAATACATATTAGGTGTTGAGTATCTACTAAATTAGTTAATGAATAACATGCTAGTTTTCAATAGACAAGTCATTTAACCACTCAAACTTTGTTGCCTCAGGGGACAAAAAATGAAGCGGCTAAATGAGATGATTTCCATGGTTCCTTACAGCTTATATTTTAGTGAACTAAAGTTGACCTCTTATACCCAAAAGTTCAACAGATCTTAACTCATCAGTCTCTTTAATTTCTGCTACACTTAGTGGATATTTGCTTTTTGTCTTGTTGTTATTGCTTCTGTTACCCTAAATATGAATTCACCTTCTGTATTGGAATGTACCTATTCTATGAATCTTAATTGCAGATGGAATTGATCCCTGACTCTAGAAGCCAAAGAACCCAGATAAAGAAAAAGAAATTCTTCCCAGGGCTCCTTTATTTGGGTGCATGAGCAAGTGAACTAAGTGCTCTTATTCAGATGCTCTTATTCAGACAGTGGAGGAACCATTATTGTGCCAGGAGAGGTGACAGTGGTTTCCAGAAACAGAAGTAGCAGTGACAGCAGGAGCCACAACCAGAGCCTAGCGTTGTAGCAGTAAAACAAGCTGTGACATTCAATGATCAGCGGCACTGCCAGTGGGGAACACATTGCTAAAATGATTTTGGCTATAGGACTAGGTACTGCCTAACTTCCTTTATTCCTCCGTTTTCTTTGTGGTGATTTTGTTTTTTTATTACTCAATATCCTTTCAATATTTTTTTTCAGCTTACAACACATACGTTCTTTTTCTTATGCTTTCAGTGAAGATATAGCTGGCAATACAGTTATAAGACATTTCTGAAAGTCTAAGTAAATTCTCAGGAACATGTTTATAAACTTATGATTCTGCAATTGTTAGAAATAATGGTATTAAATTATTTATTTTCAGTGAAGGCATATGTGATTAATACTCAGTAAAAATAAATTATTAAGGGTAGATTGTGAGCTGTATATTTCTAGAAACTTGTCTATTTCTTTTAGGTTGTCCAATTTGTTTCTACACAGCTGTTAATAGTATTCTCTTATATTTTTTTGTATTTCTGTAGTAATGGTTGTAATTTCTCCATTTTCCTTTCTTATTTTGTTTATTTGTGTCCTCTCTCTTTTCTTCTTGGTGAGCCTGGCCAAAGGTTTTTTTGATTTTGTTTACTCTTTCAAAGAGCCAGCTCTTGGTCTGACTGATTTTTTTCTATTTTTAATCTATTTTATTTATTTCCTCCTTAATTTTTATTATTTCTTTCCTTTTATTGACTTTAGGTTTTGTTTGCTCTTCTTTTCCTAATTCATTTAGGTGATAGTTTAGGTTGTTTATTTGAGATTGTTCTTGTTCTTTGAGGGAGGCCTGTATCACTATGACCTTGCCTCTTAGGACTGCTTTTGCTACATACCACAGATTTTGTGTAATAGACCACTTGAATAGACTGATCACTAGAAGTGAAATAGAATCAGCAATTAAAAGCCTCCCAACAAACAAAAGTCCAGGGCCAGATGGCTTCACCGGGGAATTCTACCAAACACACAAAGAAGACTCATACAAACCCTTCTCAAACTCTTTCAAATGACTGAAGAGGAGGGAATACTCCCAAACTCATTCTATGAAGCCACCATCACCTGATATCAAAGCCAGACAAAGACACTACCAAAAAAGAAAAATATATGTCAGTATTTTTGATGAACATAGATGTAAAAATCCTCAACAAAATACTAGCAAACAGAATCCAACAACACATAAAAAAGATCATACACCATGATCAAGCTGGATCCATCCCAGGAACACAAGGATGGTTCAACATACACAAATCAATTAATGTGATATACCACATCAACAAAAGAAATGACAAAAATCACATTATCATTTCAATAGATGCAGAAAAACCATTTGATAAAATTCAACACCCATTATGATAAAAGTCCTTACCAAAGTGGGTATAGAGGGAACATATCTCAACATAATAATAGCTATTTATGACAAACCTACAGCCAGCACAATACTCAACAGTGAAAAGCTAAAAGCCTCACTAAAATCTGGAACAAGACAAGGATGCCCACTCTCACCACTTCTTTTTTACATAGTATTGGAAATCCTAGGCACAGCAATCAGGTAAGAAAAAGAAATAAAAAGGATACAAATTGGAAGAGAAGAGGTAAAATTGTCACTATATGCAGATGACATGATACCATATATAGAAAACCCTAAAAGCTCCACACAAAAACTATTAGAGCTGATAAAAGAATTCAGCAAGGTATCAGGATACAAGATTAACATACAGAAATCAGTTGTATTTCTTTACAATAAGAATGAAATATCAGAAAAAGTAAATAAAGAAACAATCCCTTTTAAAATCACATGCAAAACAGTAAGATACTTAGGAATAAATTGACAAAGGAGGTGAAAGACTTATACACAGAGAACTACAAGATATTGACTAAGGAAATTAAAGATGACTGGAAGAAACAGAAAGATATTCTGCGCTCTTGGATTGGAAGAATTAATATTATTAAAATGGCCATACCACCCAAGGCAATCTACAGATTTAATGTGATCCTTATCAAAGTACCCATGACATTTTTCACAGAATTAGAACAAATAATCCTAAAATTTATTTGGAATCACAGAAGACCCAGAATTTTCAAAGCAATACTGAAGAAAAAGAATGAAGCTGGAGGAATAACCCTCCCAGACTTCAGACAATACTACAGAGATACAGTAATCAAAACAATGTGGTATTGGTATAAAAACAGACATATGGCTCAATGGAACAGAATAGAGAGCCCAGAAATATATCCACAGACCTAAGGTCAATTAATCTTTGGCAAGGGAGGCAAGAATATACAATGGAGAAAAGGCAGTCTCTTCAGCAAGTGGTGTTGGGAAAACTGGACAGCTGCATGCAAATTAATGAAGTTAGAACACTTGCTCACACCATACACAAAAATAAACTCAAAATGGCTTAAAGATTTAAATACAAGACAAGGCACTATAAACCTCTTAGAAGAAAACATAGGCAAAACACTTTCTGACATACATCTTAGCAATGTTCTCATAAGGCAATCTATCCAGGCAATAGAAATAAAAGCAAAAATAAACAAATGGAACCTAATTAAACTTAGAAGCTTTTGCATAGCAAAGGAAACCATAAGCAAAACAAAACAACAACCTATGGAATGGGAGAAAATATTTGAAAATGATGCAACTGACAGAGGTTTAACTTCCAGAGTATATAAACAGCTCGTATAACTTAATAACAACAACAACAACAACAAAAAACCCCCAAGTAATTCAATCCAAAAAATGGGCAGAAGAGCTAAACAAGCAGTTTTCCAATGAAGACATACAGATGGCCAATAGGCACATGAATAAATGCTCAATATTGCTAATCATCGGAGAAGTGCAATTCAAAACTACAATGAGGTATCACCTCACACCAGTCAGAATGGCCATCATTCAAAAGTCCACAAAAGATAAATGCTGGAGATGTGGAAAAAAGGGAACCCCCGTACACTGTTGGCAGGAATGTAGTTTGCTATAACCATTAAGGAAACAGAATAAAGGTTTCTCAAAAAACTAAAATAGACTTACTATATGATCCAGTAATCTCACTCCTGGACATATATCTGTAGGGAATTCTAATTCAAAAAGATACATGCACCCCACATACAATAGCGAAGACATGGAAACAACCTAAATGTCCATCAACAGAGGACTGGATAAAGAAGTTGTGTCATATTTATACAATGGAATACTACTCAGCCATAAAAAATAACAAAACAATGCCATTTGCAGCAACACGGATGGACCTGGAGATCACTCTAAATGAAGTCAGAAACAGAAAGAAAAATACCATATGATATTACTCATATATGGAATCTAAAAAGAGAAAAAAGAAGACACTAATAATCTACAAAACAGAAACAGACTCTTAGACATAGTTAATAAACTTATAGTTACTGAGGTGAAAGGGAGGGGGAAGGGATAAATTTGGGAGTTCCAGATTTGCAAGCATTAGCTACTGTACGTAAAAATAGATTAAAAAACAAATTTCTGTATAACACAGGGAGCTATATTCAATATCTTGTAATAACCTTTAAGGAAAAAGGATATGAAAACAAATATATGTATGTACATGTATGACTGGGACATTATGCTGTACAGTAGAGACTGACACATTTTAACTGACTATAGTTCAATTAAAAAAAAAACAAACCAGTAGATTGTGAGCGCTTTCAGGCAGGAAGTCTTCTGTATTTCAAATAATTGGTAAATGTGTATGTGTACATATATGTAGTAAGAACTTATTAATATTTCTTGAACTTAGAAAAATAAAGAAGTGACATACTTTTAAAAATTACTGAGATACTATACACAATTTAGTTATTTAGATCGTTAAAAAGGTTGAAAATAAAGGGAAGTGCAAATATACAAAGAGAATAGAATTCAAAGTAAAATAATTCAAAAGGAAAAAATATAGTTTATATTAATAGAAGGTAGATACTACCAAAAATAAACAGATAAAAATCATAAATTTTTGTCATAAAATATACAATTTATATTTTCAATGTTTATAATCACAGGAAGAAAAAATATCAAATCAAACTTCACTCATAAATTAGACTGGAGGCTTAGATACATAAATAGATGACTTTCAGGATGAAACTATAATTATTTAAAAATTGAGTGCTAAAAATAACAAGCTTCATATGTGCAAGCATAATATTATGTACCTAATATAAAGAAATACACTTCTTCTTCAAACAGTCATGCTAACTTTATCAAAAAAAAAGAGCATGTATTAGGCTGTGAAGATCACAATCTATTCCACAAAGAAAAAAAAAGGAAACAATACTGGGAATATAATGAAACCAAAATAAAATGCAACTCAAAATTAACAAATTTATAAAATTAATTTGCTATTAGAAATTAACAACAAAATTTAAAGAATAATAAACTTGAAAAATTTTATAATATTCAGTGTTTTTAAATTAAAAAATCAAAACAGAAAGTATAGACCATTTAGAAATAAAAGACAACAAAAATCCTCCATCTCACAAATCTGTGAATCCAGTTAAAATGGTGTTCAACTGAAAAAGTTTAGTCTTAAACATTTGTCATGCAAATAGAGTTTGAAAATAAAATAAATCTGTATCTCAAGAAACTAAAGAAAAATACAAGAGCCTAAGAAAAGTAAAAACAATGAATACATTTGAAGCAACGGCAGTAGCAGTCTTAATTAGACAACAATAACAAATTCAAGTAATAAAGTGTGTGCTTTAAGAAATATCAACAAAAGACAGGGAATGATATTCAGTATCTTTTAGTGGCCTATAATGAAAAAGAATAGGAAAAGGAATATATATATATGTATAAATGATCATTATGCTATATACCAGAAATTAACATAACATTATATCAATTATATACTTCAATTAAAAAAAGAAAGAAAAAAAAGTATCAACAAAAGACAGAAAGCTTTTTTGGACGTGTCAAAAATTTTAAAAAGTACTATAATGAACTACGTTATGGATGTAGGGAAAGAACGTAAGTATATATTTTTAAATGTTGAGTAGACTAAATACAACTTAAGTTAATAACCTTAAGATTTTACATTATCAGACAATTTCTTATAATATCCTAACTACCAAATTGATGAAAAAGGTTAAAATATCTGAAAAGAATTAAAAGTTTAGATAAAATTGAAAGAGTAATTAAAGATGTCCAACCTCTAAATAAACATTTGATCAGATTCATCATCTATTCCTGATATTATATATATTATATTAACACGTATTACCCACAAATGTTAATAAAAATAATGCGAGATTCTAGGATAATGGCCAAGTTTAAAATGTTTACATGTTTCATGTTTATATGTTTCAACGAGCATATTAGCAATTTTTTTAACTGAGCTCCTAGAGAAATGGGACTAGTGGACAGTGTAAGTTTTAGTGCATTAAGGTATGCACTTTTTGAAGGACAGTTTTAAATGTGCATTTTCTTTGTTCCAGAAAGGAACCCTATCTACAGAAATACTTCAACATATATAAAAAGTATGTTACTCACAGCATTGTTGGTAAGAATAAAAAAACTGAATAATGCTACATGCCCATCAAGGATAAATGGTTAAATAAAATATGGTATGTTTATCTTAAAAAATAATCTGAAGATCTTAAAAAGTATAATCTCATTTGTATAAAATCAAGACCAGGAAATATATTTTCCTTATAAATTTATGTGATATATTTAAATTTTGGTACTAAGATTCATCTGTGCAATATATGACACCTTATTTCTTTTTCTTCAATTCAAACAAAGTCTGGCCCTGAGCCTACAAAGGAAGAAAGTTGAGAAGGGTACAAATCACAAACTATTACAATTAGGAATGGGAGAGGTACATCTAAAGAGGACTTACACATTTTGTTCTATAGTCCTTTTATTTATGTATTCATTTATTTATTTTTAATACTAAGTATGTATTTGCTTTTTACTTGAGTCTTAAAATGTTTGAAAATGTGTAAAGAAATATGTAAATGCAGTTTACGATTTCTTACCACCTTTGAGATGCTTTCTCTTGTAGTGGTGTTATTTTCCTGTTTTGGTGCCTGTTAGCTGCTCTAGAGCCAATTACTTTGGTATTGCCTTATTAGGTATACTGAACAAAATAAAGTTTAGTAATGGTTAGTAAAATGACGCAACAAGTTTAGAAGTAGTGATGAAATGGGCAATACCGCTAAGCTGCTGAAAATGTGCCGAGATTCACTAAGTACTATACAAAAGAAAACAAACAAACAAGACTTCATTACACAGTTGACTAAGCATCTGCAACTGATGGCTACCCTCATTGCCTTGAGACATTTGAGATTTCATTAGTGATTTCGGGCCAGCAGAGGAGACAGTAAAGTTGGATGCATGCTGTCACGGTGAAGTTTTAAGACTTATGATTCTGAATTTATTGTTAAGAATCATGTAAAATTAATACATGCCAAATAGATTAGAAATGTCTTTAAACAAGAAATTATGGGGCTCTAGTCTTAAATCCAAGAAGACTTAATACATTAAAAAACAAAAAAAACACAGACGAAAGAAGTTGTCATATAAATCCAACTTATAGAGAGTCCTTTGTGTAAAAGATAACGATAATCAATGAATATGGCTATGCCTATAATTCTCTATTATTTTCTCATAAATTTGAATTTAAGGAAGTCATACTAATGCTTCTTAGGAATGAGATATTAAACAAAAACTACACATGTACCTGCATGTAAAATAAAATCTTTAGCAACATCTCTTATTGCCTGAAATACAGTCAAAATGCAAATCTGTGTATTATCATGAAATAATAACATCTGGGGCAAGAGAAGCAAATTATAGGTCATATTTCTAATCTTTTAGCAGGGAGAGAAAGCCTTGCAAAACCAAACAGACTACCCTGCAAAGGCTTCTGAACTTGATTTTTTTTTTTATCACAGAGAATTGCCAGCTATCAACAGAAAATCTCAACCAAAGGATTCATAGAGCTTAATCTATTAGATTAAACGGGAAAAGCAGTTCACAAGGCTCTTTTATAAGAGTGGTTTAATAATATTTTAGAGACATTAGTAGGATTTCTAAAACCTGCTGATGGCTTTCCAAAATTGTGGTTAATATTTCAGCTTCCATCAATAATTTTACAATCATATTTAGAGTTTTCTTCCTGAAAAATAAAATTTATTACTAGGTGATGCATAATATAAAGTTCTTTGACTATTCTCTTATATAAACCTAGACTGACTTTTCATTGTTAACTTAAAAAAATTCTAAGTAAACTATACTATTTCTTGAGAATTTAAGTTTTTGTGTAGATTGTAAAAATTATAAAAGTATATTATGTGAAAATAATGAGGAAATAGTAATTTTAATAATGAAACAAAATACATTAGTAAAAGATGTACTAATGCATTCCCAAATACTTAAGCAATCAAAAACTATCATATAAAATGTATGTATCTATTAACTACAGAACATTAACTTTTGAATATTTTTCACAAAAGAATCTTTTTTTGAACCAATGTGGCTTTACAATATGCTGCTTTTTAGTTTACTTTGGTATACCAAATGGCCTAACTCTAAGCAAGAATCATTTGAAAAAATTATAAGTATGGAAACTGTAAATACCTAGAAGTTGAACCTTATAGTTTTAAATTAAGAAAATTGAAGCCCAGTGAGATTAAATACTTTTACAAAATCACAATGTTAGAAGAGGAGAAGCCAGTTCTAGAGATTCGGGTCTCCTGTCTAGCAGTTTATTTTTCCAATCCATTATTTGAGCTATCATTTTCAATTAAATGTTAACTATGCTAAAAGTATACATAGAGAAATTAGAAACAAACAATTGAACATCTTATAAACTAAGCTGCATTTATCATTGTTAGCAATCTCATAAATACTCAGGAAAGTGAACATTTATAGTCACAAGTATATCAGATATTCTGAACTGTTATGAATGACATCATGGCAAAATTTTAAACTTTTCAGTCTAAAAAGTAAACTTCATATTATGTAAGTCTCATCTTTTAGATTTTTACTAGCCATCATTAAATATTATTTTTATTTACATACCTAAACCTCCTTGGATTAGTGGCACTGTTCATCAGTTCTAAAATTCAACATTCTATGTTTAATCAATTTAAATCTACTCATTCTATTAAAATAAATAATTAACTCTGGAACTCCAAAGAAAACGACCCTAAAGATAAATAAGCACGAAGGCAGAAGGACTGTTTTTCACTTTTATTACATGTAATTTATACCTTACATGAATTAGGACTGAGCACACTCAATCTCACTAAATATGGAACTGTTCTCATCATTCAACAAACCTCTGTCTCACCCATCTTACAGGTTATCTCTTCTCAAGCCCAGCTTCTAGCAACTTTCCACTTAGTCACAAAGGCAACTGCAGGTACAGTTTTTAGGGTGATTTTCTTTCCAAATTCAAAGCAAAAGAAGCAGTTCAGCTCACTGAAAAGGCTGACTCAAAGCAATAAATGTTTTTAGCACTGGGCTCTTCATTAGCAATAAAAAGTGTGTTTCTGTCTGTTGTGGATCAAGGTCAATGATTCTCAAGTAAACAGCTCCCTCCACTGGTCCAACCGTCACTGTATGCTCTGAAGTCTAAAGTCACTTCAGTTCCCCTACTACCAAGTTTGCATACAGACCACAGAATGCTAGAGCTGCTTGAGAATTTAGAAACACTGAATTAAAAGGTGGGTCAGCCAGCAGCTAAGAGGCGACAGCCCCTGTAGAGTACGAAGATCTTAATGGAAATTTAATGAGATGAAGAAATACATATTAATATATTTAACTATCAGAACGCCTTTCAGGGACAGCAAGACTGAGATTGGAAAACGCACTCTAAAAAGTAGTTCGCAGTTTTGAGAGAATATGATAACAGAGGGAGAACCAATGATTTCTAAACTACCATCAAAGGATAATGGGTCCAGCTGGGCTTTTGTCTCACCGGTTGGGTATTAAAGTCTACGGATTGAACTGAATTGCTTGGGCCATAGTAGGGATTGACTATTCTGTTATATTTCTTTGCCCTTTTCTCATAAAAAAAATCTTCCCCTCCTAAAGGATAAATATATTTTCAATTTGAGAGGATAATCATCATTAGCGTATCTGGGGTGTCTATATTTCTTTGTCAGTCCAACTTCTTTATTTTACAAGTGAGGAAGTTCAAAAAGATAAAATGGTTTACTAATAATGTTCTCACCTAAACCCTAGCCAGATTATGCAACACTTAATCTGGTGTTCTGTATAGAGAACAGTGTTTTCAAAGTGTAATCCCCAGACCACCAGCAGCATGAGCATCCCTCAGACTTGTTAAGAATGCAGCCCTCAGACTTGTTAAGAATGCAGAGTATTGCTACCCACTGCCCAACCTATCAAATCAGAAACTTGAGGTACATGGGGAAGAATCTGGGTTTAAGTAAGTCCTACAGATGATTATGATGCATATTAAAGTTTGAAAACTTTACTTGACAGATGTAACCAACATTCTAAATTAAATTATTTAATAACATTAGTGGAAATGCAAAATTTCAACCACTGTTTATGTACTAAATTTTAGCACATTAAATCAACTTGTGAGTTACGTTCAAACTGATCCTCTTCAGTCAATCAAAGGTGGACAAATTGTTCTCACTCATGCTGACTGTATCCCTCCCAACATCCCATTCTATTTTGACCACAAATTCTATCCATTGTTCTAGTTCACTCACAAGACAATTCCTGTGTAATTTTTTTTTCTACAACTCAATAAGTTCCAAATCAAACTGGCTTTTCCCTATGACTATAGGCATATTTCTACTAAAGGAATTTTAACACTTCACTTACTGATTCACAATAACTGTCTTCCATTATAAGATTCTAAATGTTTGACAGGCCACAAAGTGTTTTATTCATCTTTGCGTATCATTCCTACCAACCCCCCACCAAGCAAAACATCTAGTGCAGAGTAAGCATTTAATAATACGTTTGTTAAATGAATGATTGGATTGATGAAACTTATCTGGTCCTCATGGTCTTTAAGATTCTTATAATCAACTGCCTTAATGGAGAATTCTCTGCTCAACTAAAGAACTTAAAAATGACTGATTTCTGGATCCCTCCCAAACCCTACCAAAAGGCTCTGATATAATTGTTATGGAACATGGTCAGGGCATCACAATTTTAAAAAAATTCCTCAGGTAATTCTAATGCTAAGTCAAAGCTGAGAACCACTGACCTAGAATGATCTCCAAGTCAGTATCAAGAGCTGTATTAAAGTAACAGGAATCAAGCTGTACCACCACATCTACAGCAAACGTATGTAAATATGTCTGGTTTAGATCCACTGAATTGGCTTACTGAGTTTACCATTTCCATGCAAAAAGAAGAAAAAATTGTTCACAAAGTTAGAGAATCCGATGTTTAGAAAGCAGTAATGAGGACAAACATTTCTACTAATGCAAATATACTCTAATTGCCTGAATTGTCTTAAATCCTTCCCCGGTTCCACATCTGACATGTTGACGTACTACTTTTATAGACAAAAATCTCACAAGTCTCTGTCCCAGTCAACAATAGTATTTTAGGATTCTTTGCAAGATTTATTTGCTTGGCTGGACAGTTTCTCAGAGCTGCACTCTGGTTCTTTAATGAAAATGCTATTCTTGGCATATCAAGCCCTAGCGCCAACTATCTGAATTTCTAATAGACTTCTAATATAATGTTAATACATTCTTAGTTGGTACCCTTTTTGAAAAATTTCAAGCACTTCGATAATATGGGCCAGAAATTTAAAACTAGTGCTTCCATATATGTATAATGCACTATACTCAAAAAGAAAAGAGAAAAAAGGAAAAGGGAAAAGACAAAAGCATAGAAACCAGAACAGGAAGTTGTTGTTGTTTTTATTGTTTCATCTGGGAGATTTCATTTAAAATCTGAATTTCTGACTTTTAAAAAAAATGAAAACTGGAATGTTTAGCAACACTGGGCATCAACCCTTCATGACACATGAAAAGGAAAGCCAGAAGCTACATCTCCAACACTCACTCCTTATAGGTTTCACTCTTCAGTTTGTCACAGTCCTTATGAAGATTACTTCACTAATTTATCAACTGCCTGGCTCTTGATAACCTACATTTAGGTGGGTCTCAAGTTTCACTAATAAGAGTATTAATGCTAAATGGGAAGATAGGGATAGCATGAAGCAAATTTTAAGTTAAATTCAGTTGAATTTTAAGTTAAATTCAGTTGAAGATGGTAAAGAGATTTCTGCCTATTAAGTCAACCTGATAACCTTATCTTTTTTTAAACCCAGTTCTACAAAGTGGTCAGGGTCTCATGAAAGCATCAACCTTCCATTAATTGTGAACAGTCCAAGTGTTTTAAAAAAGAACTAAGGACAACATGTTTGGGAAGAAAAAAAAAAGAAAGAAAAGGAAAAAAAATACATGGAGGAAGGAAATTTTAATTTAGGAAAAATGCCCTGGGTGTAGAGATGGTTTATGAATTCCAAATATCAATATGCCTTATAAGTTGTAATTCAGAAATGACTACATAAATCAATTTATACATGTACATGTGCACACATAGTAGCAATTATTTCCTCATATTGTCATCCTTTCTTTTTGTTCTTGCTTACGTTTCAGATGATTGACACTTCCCAGTAGCTTTGTTTTGTGTATTTTGTCATTACAAATGCTCTGATGTGACTACAACTTTTGAAATATCTTTCTTGTTACAATCCAGAATATGTCAGATATAGGAATCTAGCCATTCTGATTTTCTTTTGAGCTACTTTTAACTTCACTGACTACATTTTCTTTGACTAACCTTCTTTGATCACTTTCTATGGTAGAAATTTATTATGTCCCTTCACCCCTCCCTTTTAAGTTGGGAAGTTCTCTTCGGGTAATTACATTCTACGTCTATGAATCTCTAAGGCAAGAAAGAGAAGAACAAACTCTCTCTCAAATGTGCCAACAGAAAAAAATATTTCTGAGAAATATTTTAAAGACATAAATTTCAAAGTATTTTTCTCTTTCCATTATTTCTCTCAACGCTGACAAATGGTCAAAGACTCAGACATAATAATGTTCTAGAACTATAGGATTTAATTTTGTATTAACAATTTTTTCATTGTCAGCTTTATCATCAATTTTGTTGTTGTTATTTTTGGACTGGGAGTTTGATATCAGAATGAAAGTCACTTCTTCATCTATTCTAGTTAGAACTAGAGAACATTTACTCCATTAGAGAATAATTGGCAACCAATATTGTGGCATTCTCAGAGATTATGGTGACAGACTGTCATAGCTTTTCTAGCCAGTGAAAAAAGTGGCAGGATTCAGAATTTCTAGGGAATCACAAATACATACATTGATACATGCTATCTGAGTATCTATTCACCCGAGCTCATACCCCCTCCACCTGTATATTTAGCCCAGGGACTCACAACTTCAGTACTATTGACATTTTAGGCCAAATAGTTCTTTGTTTTGAGGGACTGTTGTGCACATTGCAAAATGTCTAACAACATCTATAGCCTTTACCCACTAGATGCCAGTAGCAACCCCCAAGTCATGTGGTGACAATCAAGAATGCTTTCTTGCCAAATGTCCCTTGGAGAGCAAAGCTGCCCCCTGTTGAGAACCACTGATTTATTCTATGTTAAATGGATATGCCCACTCATCTCTAAGAAAGATTTTGGATATGACTTTAGGTAAAACTCAAAAGAGTTAATATCTAGTAATATTATTTGAGCTGAATTGTAAATAATTACAGTCATCACTGGTAAATAGTTACAGAGCACCAACAATATGCAAATTTCACTCTCCTTTTTGGTCTTATTAAAATTCAATATGAGAAATAGGGTCAGACTTGCATAATGTCTTAATCGGGCATGATATGTTTTCAGGGAGTTAGAAAGTTACTTTTGAACCAAAAAATGTTTCCCATATTAACTGTAATTCTTAACAGCTTTTAAATTGTCTAATATTCTAAAAATTAAAGACATGGTTCAATAAGTTTCTGATACTCCAAAATATGTTTCATGGTAACGATAGATGTTTTGAATAATCTCAACTTTACCTGGGTTTGTGTATTCTGATTTGTCTTACTACTGCTGTAGTTGAGATATACATACCAGTAACACACATTTTTGATGAGTCAGAAGAAAATGAGAAGGTTAAATTTTACTTCTTTATGCTCTTTAAATGAAAGAAGGTTATGATGACAGTATTGAAATTTATGTGAGATCTGTGCTCCCCGAAAACAGAAAAGGTTAAGACACCCCCCAATTGCCTATGTTCAAAGAAATGATAGAACTGCCCATGAGCATTCTAAGAAAAAATCCAATTCCATCTTTCTTCAATCACTCCTTTGTTTTATGAAATTTCTAGCTGTCTCCTTAAGATGTTCACCATTGATGAACATTCACCCTACTATAAGAGCCAGAATAAAATCACATCCTTAATTGTTTGGTGCATTTACGTCTTTCATAATAGCTTTTCAAATCCATTTCTTTTCTGTTCGTTTGCATGGCCTTTTTGGTTCATTTTGTTTTTATTTATCTGTATTCAGGTAGGGTGAGTGGAGGAGTCTTAGTAGTCTCTGAAGATCATGAGACAATCTCACAAAATATCCTTGAGCAATCTATCATTTAACAAGATTCCCAGATTATTCATACACACATTCAAATTTGAGTTGCAGTATCTAAAACTTTCCCTAGGCATTCCTTCTAGTAATATGGAAGCTGTTACATTTTCTATCTTTCTGGATCCAAACTGAGGATCAAAGAAATATCAAATTGATGATTTGAATTTTATTACAATTAGAAATTTCTGTTCTTCAAAAGACATGATTTAAGCCACAGAGACAATACTTGTAAATCACATATCTGATAAAGGACTTGTGTACAGAATACCTACAGTACTCTCAAAAATCAATATGAAAACAAGCAACTTAAAAATAAATGAGCAAAAATTTGAACAGACATTCACTTTACCATGGGAGATACACAAATGGCAAATATAGTCATGAAAAACACTATGACAATGAAGATGTATGGACAGAGGCTGAGTTCACGAAAAGATGTTCAACATTTGTTACTAGGGAAATGCAAATTAAAACCACAGTCTGATACCACTAAACACATATTTGAATAGATAACATTTAAAAGACAGACAATACCAAATATTATCAATGAGGTGGAACAACTAGAATTCTCACATGCTACTGGTAGAAATGTAAATTGGTAAAACTACTTTGGAAAACAGTTTGGCAGTTTCCTAAAAAGTTAAACATACACTTTCCACATGATCCAGCCATTTCGCTCTTAGATATTTTCCCAAGAAAGATGTCAGTACAGTGACTTGTACACAGATGTTTAGGGAATCTTTATTTGTAATAGCCCCAAAGTAGAAACAACCTAAATATCCATCAACAGGCTAATGAATAATCAAAGTGTGATACATCCATACAATAGAAAAAGCTGTTGATACATGTAATACTATGAATAAGTCTCAAAACACATTGAGTGAAAAAGACTAAAAAAACCGGAGTTCATACTGTAGTATTTCATTTACATAAAATCCTAGAAAATGCAAACTAATCTAAAGTGACCAAAAGCAGAACAGTATTTGGCTGGAACAGAGAAGGGAGGGAGAGGAAGAGGGAGGAATAACAAAGAGGCATGAGAAAACTTTTGGGAGTGATGAGTATGTTCAATATCTTGAGTGTAGTGATGGTTTCATGGGTATGTGCATATGTTAAAACAATTAATTGTATATTTTATATATATGCAGTTGACTGGGTGTCAATTATATCTCAAAACTATTGAAACAAAACTGATCATTTTAAGATGTGTTTCTGGTTTCATTCACAATGCTCTAAACATTCCATTTGTTTCAATCATATTCAACACTTTCATCTTCATTTAAGGAAATATGACTTCATCTTGCAACAAATAGCTTGGGCTGATTGCTTTTGAGGAAGAGGATTTAGGTAACTTCTTTTCTTCCTCACTCAGGAACTAATGTTTTTGACACTTGTGGGACAGAACTTGAAAGAGATAAGAGGTGTAAAAAATTCTGATTTGACTGCCACTATCATGTAATGGATTGACAATCTCTAGGGTCTGGCAGAAATTCAAAGCCGACTTTTTCCCTCTAGGACATTTCTGTAGGTTCTCTAGAACTGAACTGTCCAAATGGTATTGGTCCAATTTGAAGCAACTGAGCACTTAAAATGTGGCTACTCTAAAATATATGCTGATTTCAAAGGCATAGAACAAAAAAAGGAATGCAAAGTATCTCATTGATATTTTTATTTTGACTATAATCTTGAAATAAAAATACATTAAATATCTTAAAATATATTTTCAATTAGAAAAATGGAAAATAATCTAAATTATTAAATGTCTTTAAGAATAATTTCCTCACACCAGTCAGAATGGCCATTATTCAAAAATCCACAAATGACAAATGCTGGAGAGGCTATGGAGAAAGGGGAACCCTCCTACACTGTTGGTGGGAATGCAGTTTGGTGCAGCCACTATGGAAAACAGTATGGAGATTCCTCAAAAGAGTAGGAATAGACTTACCATATGACCCAGGAATCCCGCTCCTAGGCTTATATCCAGAAGGAACCCTACTTCAGGATGACACCAATGTTCATAGCAGCACTATTTACAATAGCCAAGACATGGAAACAGCCTAAATGTCCATCAACGGATGACTGGATAAAGAAGATGTATATTTATACAATGGAATACTATTCAGCCATAAAAACTGACAACATAACGCCATTTGCAGCAACATGGATGCTCCTGGAGAATGTCATTCTAAGTGAAGTAAGCCAGAAAGAGAAAGAAAAATACCATATGAGATCGCTCATATGTGGAATCTAAAAAACAAAAACAAAAAACAAAGCATAAATACAAAACAGAAATAGACTCATAGACATAGAATACAAACTTGTGGTTGCCAAGGGGGTGGAGGGTGGGAAGGGATAGACGGGATTTTAAAATTGTAGAATAGATAAACAAGATTATACTGTAAAGCACAGGGAAATATACACAAGATCTTATGGTAGCTCACATAAGAGAAAAAAAAGTGAGAAAAAAAGTGACAATGAATATATATATGTTCGTGTATAACTGAAAAATTGTGCTCTACACTGGAATTTGACACAACATTGTAAAATGATTATAAATCAATAAAAAATGTTAAAAAAAGAATAATTTCACTTCTTTCGTTTCCATTTTTTTTTTAAATGTGACTACTAGAAAGTTTAAAATCACATATGTGGTTCACATTATAATGGGCAGTGCTGTTCAAGAGAATTTCCTCTTATGCCCTCTTATATACCTGCCTTGGCAGTGGCAGTGCCCTTCCTTCAGTTGGTTACTTCAAATACATCCTTGGTTTGTGCCCCAGTGATACACCCCATTATACTTACTACCAGAGTTCCTTCACATTGAAGGCAGAGACTCTAGGCTGACATTCCCTTTGTGGATTCCTCAGCTGAAACCTGGGATTTGTGATGGATACTGTGATGCACTGCCCAGGTGCTCCTTCAGGAAAGAAGAATTTAATCCCCCTCTTAGTGGGAGGGTTACACTCAACTCTCAGCCCTCTTTGGGGATGTCTTACCTATGGTCACAGTTCCTTCCATGGGTAGCCAGTGTCCCAAGACTGATTAACATGGGGAGATAAAGGATCTGCCCTCTTGTACTACCTCGGGTAAACTCTGAAGAGCTATTCAGCCTTGCAGCCCTACTTCCCCTTCAGCCCTCCCTTCCACAGGTGTTGATCCCAACAATACTCACTAAAAACAATTTTCATGAGCTATCTGATCCCTCTTTCAGAGTTTGCTTCCTGTGATGGCAACGTGCAACACTGTAGCATTAACTCATGAAAAACAAGTATAGATTCTTTCCATCAAAAGAAATATGTGTTCACCCCATTGACACTACTCCCTTTAGCTTACTTTGTCTTGCCTCAATCACCAGCCTACTAACCTTCTCAATCACCAGGGACACACATCAAGTTCTCAGAGTAACCTCATTGAAATCCTTCTCGTGGGAAGGTGGGATTCATAGCACAACTCTCTCTAAAGGGGCTCTCTTCAAAAATTCTCTCCTTACATCACTCTCCTGTCACTTATCCTCTTGGTGAGTCAGTCATAGGTGCTTGACTATGGCGATACAGAGTTATCTGTTTTTTTCCTTTAAGCCTCAATATAAATTGAGGCAAGAAAGTAAAAGGGAAGAGTTAAATTAAACATTCAGTTACTTGTATGAGGTCTAAGTTTCCCATGCTTTCCCTGCTTTGAAACACCAGAATAATACAAGCTCAGTAAAAGTATCACAAGACTAGGAGTTAAAGTTAAAAAAAAAAATTGTGCTAATTGCCATTTCAGTTTTAAATGGTTTTTAACATCATAAACATAAATTATTGTTCAAAATATTTAAGATTTTCTTTTTATGACTCAATGTATCCCTAAATTTCTGAATTTCTAACATGGATATTGAGAGACAAATCATAAATACCTCTGAAAAAGACTAGAAAAGACAAATACCCAATCTAAATCTTTTCCTATCTAGGAGTAATGTGTTAATGTGACACAATTTAACCCACAGATTTTTCTAACTCTAAATAAAAGAAGGAGCTATAATTAGTTGTAGTCAAATTCTAAAGTATTATACTAGGTGTCAACCTAGTGTAAAAGGTAGAAATACTAGCATCCACTTTAATACTATGTTCTATTTGCAAGAAAGCTTTTATATTATTTTTACCTGATTTTTTTTTTCATGAAGTCCTACAAAGTATGCAGGACAAGTGTTACCTCCATTAGCAGTAACTAACTTGCTCAAGGTCACATAATCTGTAAGTGGGGGATGAATTTAGAATTCAGGTCTTTTCATTTACATATCACCACTCATTTCATTCCCTATTTGTGACTGCATCTGTTTTTCTTATTAAGCATTATCTTTTCTTCTCTCATTTTTGGCTATATATAAATTTTATCACAACATTTAGCATTTGATTTTATACTAACGGTAATTATTTTCTCTTTATTATTATTTTCCGAAACAGGTTTGTTATTTTCCTATTTTCTTCACTGTGAAAATGTTTAACAAATTTAATAAAATCTTTGGAATATTCTGTATATTTTATGTCTACACAACTATGTACTTACAACAATAGGTTTTAAAAAGCTAATTTGCATTTCCTATTATTCAATATTTTCTCTATAAAATTATTATAAGTCATGTTGGAGAATGAAATATACTTACTAAAATATTACTGTATGTTTATTAAAATGAAAAAAATTAAAAATTGGATTTCATACGGAGAAATTTTATAATTTGAAAATTAGTATTAAGCCTGACCCTTCAATTTTAATACTACTACCAAGCTTTTGTGATATATTAGTATATCTACCTATCTTTCCTCAATATACAAAACATAAGATTAGTTTTTAGTTTTGGATTCTTAAAATTTTGGTTTTTAATCAATTAAAGGCCACACTGATTTAAATTTCCTCATATTCTATTTAAATAAATCACTGTGTTTGAAATAACAGATTGCTTGGATAAGTGTTCCAAGGTGAGAAGCAGAAGATAAGCTCTACTGCTAGAAAGAAGAGGATTTAGAACAAAGCTTCTTAAGGATATTCTTTGATATATGCTTTGGCATTTATTTTAAAAGCTATACTTCTTTTTATGGTAGGCCAAGAAAGAATGATAAAGTTACAACACAGTTGAATTTATATGTAACGTGATTTGTGAGGTCAACCATAAAAACACGGCTGACTTTCCAGTGCAAAGATGACATTTTCTGACCCACTACCAGGAAAGCATGCACTTTAGATTCTTTTAAGACTGATGATGATAGAGATGGATTTGCAGTAACTGATCTACATTCTCTCATAGGGTCTTTCTTGAAAGTACAGAAATGGTCTGGGTCAATGTCTATGTCCGTGAAAGAAGAGGAAGCTGACAGGATTATATTTCCATTACTGGCCTCATGAGCATGTTTCACAGAAGTGAATCATCAGCCTTGGAAAGCATATTTGCATTTATATATATAAATTAGTATTAGTAGTAATATCATTTTCACTATTCAGTTTACAAGTAGAGCAAAAGATTTCCTAGTTCCATGGTCCAGTTTATTCCTTTATTTAATAAATCTTTAACTGGGTTATTGTACTAAACTCCCTGGGAATAATATCGACCCTGTTCTCCAGAAACTGACAGGACACACATCTGATCCTTGCCAAGACTGAGGTACCCACTGAGATCCAACTAGGCCAATGCTGTTTTCCCAACTCCTGTTCCTTCCCAGCCCAGACCAGATAAGAAAGAACTCAGTGCCCCAGCCATCTACAGGCAACCTTTATGTAAGAGGACTTGGACGTATGTATTTCATCTTATTATTGTTTATATGAACTGAGACTGTAACCGTCTGATATTAAGCAAGTTATTATCTGCCTCATTTCCCCCATCTGTAAAATGGGACTAATAACATTCCTGACCTTGTAGGATTAATGTGAGGATTAAATGAGGTCAACCATGCAAGACACTTAGCATTCGATAAGCATTGAGATGTTACCTATCAGCAAAATTAGTAAAGCCCCATTCATGTACAGGAAAAAGATCTTGTTTTATTTCTACCTTTAGAACTAGAAATTTATTTAGTACTTAATCTTATGACTACATTGAATTAGGAATCAGGGTACAGAAGTTTCACTTTGCTTCAGTCACTAGTTTGCTAAGGAACCTTGATCAAGTCATTTAGCCTCTCTGGGGGTGGGGTTTCTCATTTGAAAAATAAATACTTCAACTAAATAGTCTCCTCGGTTTCTTCTCACACTGTTTATAACCCAATGTGTTGTTAAGGGCAAGTAATACATGAAGATCACTCCTGCCAATGTAAGGTGCTGACCTCTCCTGAGAGCAGTGGTCTATAGAGGGGTGGAATAGATACGAGAGTACATGAAATTAAGAAAAGGAAAGATAGAAAGTATCAAACAATTTGACCATAAAGCAGTGAGCCAAAAAGACTTAACCACATGGGATAGCAAGTCAAGTTAAAAAATTATAACACAGAGAACACATCTATGTTTGAAGACAAAAGGAAGATATTAAATTTTAAAATGGTTAAAATGGATCTTTCATAGTTGTTAATTTTCTAAAATTAGTCTAATTATTAGTTGTTCTATTATTTTCATCAGCTAAGGATTTTTTTTTTGTCTTCAGTAGTCACTCTTTTCAGCATTTTTCTCATTTTGTTTTATTATTCCAGAATGCCCAATAATCAAGTTGTGAATTTTGTTACCAACCTAAGAAAGTTAACTTAAAACTAAAGGCAAAAGTTAATCCTGTCTTCAGTGTCATTTCTTTTATTACACAGAACCATAGTACAACCAGAAGAATTTTTATCAAAGTAAAAACAATCCATGATCTTCTCACTCCCTATACTGCTCTGAACTTAAAACATAATGATATACTTGCTCATTTTAGCTGAACTAAGGATGCTGTAATTACTGAGGCATAAGATAAGAAAGGAAACTAAAGAACGGGTCAAAGGAAGGAAAATGGAGGTAACAGTTTAAAAATGAGGATACACATAACACATACAACCACAGTCTCACTGAGAGACAAAGGTGTTTCAAGCAAAGGGAAAAAATCTAAAAAAGAATTGGCAAGATTGGAACCCAAGGTTTTACTGTTATAGGTAGGTCCAGAATCTTTAACAAAACAAACACTTGATATATAATAATACCTATAAGACAATTCAAAACCATTAGAACATAAAGGGACATGTTTCAATTATATTAAAATATATTGTCCCTGAATATCAATGTTTAGATATTGTTTTATGACAATGGCATTGACAATTACTAACATTTGTATCTATTGTAAAAGACTGAACTTACTTTCATATATTATCATATATCAAGAGAGCAGATGACAGACAGATGGATTAACATGGACCTACTATATGCCAGGCACTTCACTAAGTGACACAAATCACATCATTTAATCCTCATTAAAAAAATCTACAAAGCAATGTTATCTCCATTTTACAGAAAATAAAACCAAGACTCAGAAAGATAAAGTCACTTTCCCAAAGTCACATAATTAGTGTCATAACAGAGATTTAAACTCAAGCTTGCCAGGTTGAAACAATATAAATTCAGGGAGAGAACAAGAGAAAACACATTAGAGAATAATTTTTTGTTCAAAATTCAAGTTCAGGACACTTAGTGATGTGAGAAACAAAGAAATCATGGGCAAAAATAGAAAACACTGGAAAATTTTCATTTAACAGAAATTTAGAAGAAAAAGAATAATTTTAAATCAAGGCCTTCTTGGTTAATTTATATTAATTGCATACATCTGATGCTATAAACTAGTGAATATAACAAAAAAGAAGCAGACTCAGATACAGAGAACAATCTAGGGGTTACTAGTGGGGTATTGGGGGGAACACAGGAGAGGGGAGAGGAAGGCATAAACTATTGGGTGTAAGATAGGCTACAAGGATGTATTATACAACATGGGGCATATAGCCAAAAAACTAAACAATAAGAAAACAAACAATCCAATTAAAAAGTGGGCCACAGACTTCAAAGACATCTCATCAAAGAAGATATACAAATGGCAAAAAAGCATATGAAAAAATGCTCCACATAATATGTCACCAGGAAAATGCGTATTAAAACATGAGATACCACTACACACCTATTAGAATGGCCAGAATCAGAACACTGACAACACTAAATGCTGGTGAGGAGGTGAAGCAATGGGAACTCCCTCATTGCTCATAGGAAAGCAAAATTGTACAGACAGTTTGGGTTTTTTAAAAAAAAACTAAACACAGCCTTACCATACAATACACCAACTGCACTCCTTGGCATTTATCCAAAGAAGTTGAAAACTAATGTCCATACAAAAACCTGCACATGGATATTTATAGCAACTTTATTCATAATTGCCAAAATTTGAAACCATCTAGATGTCCTTTAGTAAGTGAATGGATAAACTGTGATGCATGAAGAAAACAGAATATTAATCAGAACTAAAAAGAAATGAGATATCAATCCATGAAAAGACACAGAGGAACGTCAAATGCATATTACTAAGTGAAAGAAGCTAATCTGAAAAGGTTATAAACTGTATGATTTCAACTATATGACATTCTGGAAAAGACAAAACTATGAAGATCATAAAAAGATCAGTAGTTGCCAGGGGATGGGGGTACAGGGAGGAAACAGTAGGCAGAACACAGAGTATTTTTTAGGCAGTGAAACTACCCTGTATGATACTGTAATGATGGGTGTACATCATTATACATTTGCTCAAAACCACAGAAATGTACTACACCAATAGTGAGCCCTAACATAAACTGTGGATTTTGAGTGATTATAATGCATCGATGCAGGTTTATTAGCTGCAACAAATGTGCCACGTGGGTGGAGGATATTGATAATGGGGGAGGCTATCATGTGTGGGAGCAGATGGGTGTATGAAATATCTCCACCTTCTGCTCAATTTTGCTATGAACCTAAAAATCATCTAAAAAGTATTTTTTAAAAGTTTGAAAGTTAAAAAATAAGGAAAGGAGAAAAGGGAGAAGGAGAAAACAAACTATTGAAGTTGTCTAATATTTTTAGCAATGTTTTAGTAGGCTCTAGTGGTCTCTACTCAGGAGATCTTTGGTATTTCTATGAGATCTATCTTGATTTTATCCCTGCTTTCTGGCTCACCCTTCATCTTATACTTATCAACTACAAGATAGTTAATAGTCTCCACTATGAAAGTCTAATCTTCTTCTGGCATTCTCTCTCACCTCTACAGGGTTATTAAAATAAAACAAAATTCACAAATATGAAAGTTCTTAATAGAGTAAATTCTAAGAGTTATAAAAAGAAATTTTTTTTCTTTTCCTCTTATTTTGCATCTATATGAGATGATGGATGCTTACTAAACTTACTGTGATAATCATCTCGTGATACATATGAGTCAAATCATTATTCTGTACACCTAAAATTTATACAGTGCTGGAAGAAAACAAAGGAAATCAAGGAATGATTATCTCATATTTCAGAAAAGTGGCCAGCTCTCTGGGAGAGAGTACAGGAGGTTATCAGGGCAGGAATATACGTGGCCTTCAAGGTTCTGGTAATTCTCTGCTTCTTCAGGTGGTGGGTTCAATTACATTCATTTTATCACTAATCTTTCAACTGTACATATCTATATTATGCATGTTTTGTCTGTATAATATATTTCACAATAAAACACTTTTAAACAAACCAAAACAAAAAACCACCAAAATTAATAAATAATAAACAAATAACCTCTGCATCAGGCTAATTTTGATTTTTTTGAAATTTCATAAATAGGTTTTGGGATGACGAAGATAACTAAATCACTGAGGCTTCTCTTCAACCCTTATCCCCATTCATAGCAGAGAGAACTCCCTGTTTGAGAACTCCATATTAGGGTTACAAAACATTCTTTCCTCATATACTCTGACTGGAGTTTTCTCTCTGTTTCAAACCAGATATTGACTACTCCTAAAAAAATAGTCTCAGGGAGAATGTGAGCGCATTTTCTAAGTAAAGGTGGACTATTAGTTAGAGTAGCTTTAAATCTACATAGTCTTTTTAAAATGTGTAGATTGCACCTTGAAGGGCTTATAGCTAAACCATTCTCTGATCATATCTTGATAGGGATTAGTTCTTGAAGAATGGAAAAGTAGGATGAAGGATTTAAGAAGGGTACTGGTTGGCACTGTAACTCTGCACAATTCGTGAAAATTGAGACCACAGCACTGAATGGCTAGAATACAGTAGAGCCAAAATCTCTGACTCCCAGGATCTGAGTTCCACTAACTGGAGTAAAAGTCTAAAAAAATCTCAAAGACAATTCCTAAATGGAATGCTTAATATCATCTACCACACTAATATCTGCTTTGGATAAACATTATAAAACAGCTTTTCATTTGCAACAATATACCTAATGGTTAGCATTATCTATCTCCCTCATCTCCCAAATTGCAAAGAACATGTCTTTGGTAATTTTCCATTTACTTTTTTTTTAAATAAGAAAATGTGCTTTTACATTTAATGTATGATTCATCCTACTTAAAAATAATTTAAAATATATAGATAGAAGATTTAATAGTATTAGCACTTTGGGCTTTTAAAGACAGTGATTTGGATTCAAATATTTACCCTGGAAATTATATTTGAAGGTCTGCAGGCTTCATCACAAAAAACAAAAAACAAAACATCTTTTTTGTTTCTTTGGTCAGCATTTTCTTTGGACATGCTTAATAATGAAAAAACTGTCTTCATGTCCACAAACTGCTTTTTCTCCTTTAAATGCGACATGTGACAAGTGACATGAAATTAATGTTTCTGGAAGAAATGCAAAATTATTTTTCTGCTAATCTGCTGCTTCATCACCTTCTTTATAATTTGGTGTTAAGTCATACCATTCAGACCAGGATAAGTCTTCTCTAATCAACCTGCCACTGACTCACCATTTCTGGCTACAGAACCACCCAACATTCTTCTCTCTCTGAATAGAAGTTTCTTGCTATACTTCTCTGAGACAGATCATCCTTTTCCTCTAGACTCTTTTCAAGACTTCCTTATTCCATTAAATATTTCTAATTCCATCCCCCTTTATTCCACATTTCTTTTTAATGAAAAGTCAAGGAAGGGCAATGGGAAGGGAAAATAAATGTTAAGGACTACTCAAGCAGCTTTCCTTAGTGCCATCCTGAACAGGGCTATAGACAAACAAACCAAGACTTGAAGCCGTTTGACACCGTTCAAAAGATTACCTCATACTGCCTGAGTGCTGAAGCCAAGTTATCACTTCTTCCTGCACTGATGGGTATGGATTTTCCATTCTCTGCACAAAAGTCTGAAATCCCAATCCAACTTCTCTTATGTGAATACTTGTTTCCTTCTTTCAGTGAGTGTAATACTCAAGTAATATTATATGGAAAAGACAGTCAGACTTCAATTTTGGGAGGACTTCAGGGGTATAATATGAAACACACCGTACACATTAAAGCTTAGAAGATCTTGAAGTATCATTGATATTCATGGGACCTTAATAATAAATTATAATTAGTGGGCAAAAGGGTAGTCATTGAAGACTTCTGAATTGAGAAGAAATAAAACAAGAGTTATTCTGATTTGACAAAGAGAGAATTGTGACAGTCAAATGACTGATCATGAATGCCTGAGCCTGGTCTTAGAACTAGATAAGGGGAAAAAAAAAAAAAAAAAAGGATTCTAGAGGTATCACTGGAGAAGAAATCATTAAGATTAGATTTTTTTTTCCTGTGATGGTGATAAAGGATGGTGAAAAGAGACCAGGGAGAACAAGGGTTCTAGCATAGGCGGCCAGGAAATAGTAGAGTCCTTAACAGAAAAGACACCTTAAGAGGGAATGTGTTGCATGTGTGTTTTGGAAGGTGGACGGTCAGAGCAGTACTGCGATCTGATTAGCTTTTACATATGCTGACTTTGAGTAGACATGAAGATGATCAGAAGAGATAGTTGGTAAAGAGTCAGAAATGCAGGGCTGGAAAAAGTCAAGACTGACTTAATGACTTATAGGCACAGAGAAGATATTTTAGGCCATATACATGGACATAATAAAACAAATTTTAAATGTAAAGAGAGAATAGGACCACACATAAAATCTCAGGGAGTGCTTATGTGGAGAAAAAGGAACCCTCCTACACTGTTGGTGGGAATGCAAATTGGTGCAGCCACTATGGAAAACAGTATGGAAGTTCCTTAAAAAACTAAAAATATAGTTACCATATGATCCTGCAATCCCATTCCTCGGTATATATCCAAAGAAAACTCTAGTTTCAAAAGATACAGGCACCTCAATGTTCACAGCGGAAATATTTACAATAGCCAAGACATGGACGCAACCTAAATGTCATCAGAAATGCATACATTTTCTCCCAGATTCTGTTTTTAATTTTGTTGATTCAAAGATATATAATGTAGAAGTATATTTTAATATTTTTTTCTGCTTATAAAGGTAACAAATTCATTACATAGCATTTGAAACTACAAAATAGTAACAAGTAAAAAATCAACTATAATTACCCCATTAGAGGGAAACATCATTTAGATTCTGGTGTTCTCTATATGTATATCTAGCATTATGTCTATATTTATGTCTACATCTATCTATAAGCAGTGATGTCATATTTTGTATTCAGATTTGTATCTTGCCTTTATCACTTAACACTATTTATCACTTAGTAAAATAATTTTCCCCATGAAAATAATTAATTTCATTCTATAAATGAAACATATTGTACCTTACCATTTCATATAGGAGAATTACATTTGAAAGTTTTTTCTGGGAAAGGCTGAGTATAATGTTTATCCATATGAGCCTCATTTCTATAGTACTCCATAAAAATAAAAAGACCTTTAAGCAAAAAATAGCTGGAAAAGCACCGGAGAAAATCCATAGCACTATGTAATCCCATTAACTCTGGACTTAATTTACTCATGTTTTTATTAAGGTCTATGGGGTATGCTGATCAACTGTGCAGATGGCATGAAACTGGGAGAAATTTTAAAAAACATGGTGTATGATGAAATCATAATCCAAAAGGATCAGACAGATTGAAATGATAGGCTAAGTAAAAGGAGAGTAATTTTTTAAAGGGCTGAACATAAATTTCCATGCTTGAGTTAGGGAAAAAAGTCAGTAGTATATGATATGGAATGTGATTTAACAGAAAGTTCATGCAAATAAAAGTAACAAACAAAGAGATGATGGTATAATGTGGCTGACAAAAAAGCTAATGAAATTTTGAGATATTTTTATAAAAATACTAGGACCAAACTCAGGAAACTGAAGGCTTATTTTCTTCTAAACTGGACTAGACAAAGATGTAGTTTGTTCAGTTCTTTGCTGTATACCTTAAGAAGGATATTTCAAATGGTCACAACCTAATAGAGAGTGCTCATATTGCAAAATGTCTTACAATATAACATACAAAGGAAAGCTGAAAATAGTAAGGATATTTAGCAGGAGACAATAATAGTGAATCCTAGAAATTAATTCAATAGCTGTATTAGAATGTGTGAAGGGATTTAGGAAAAATAATTTGACTTGTACTAACATACTTATTTTGTGTCTCATGAAAACAAAATTAAGACGTAAATAGGTTCTGACACTAATTCCAATGCGCACGGGGATAGGGAGGTTCTCCACAACAAACAAGTCTTAGAATACCAGCTGAGTGTCCTACAACTCACCTCAATTCTGACATTATCTCCCTGGACATAGCATCAGATTCCACAGGTTAAGGACTCAGTCCCACATTACTGTCCCCCACTTCAGAGACCAATTGCAAGCTCAGGTCCCTATCAGCTACAAATTGGAAGTTCCTATGACCACCTCCAACTAGGATGCCGATCACAAGTCCAGGTTGTTACCTGGACTTCTGACAGAATGGCTATAAATCAGAGGGTCTCACAACTTCCACCTAGGGTTTGATTAATTTGCTAGAACCTCTCACAGAACTCAGGAAACTCATTTACTCATTAGATTACCAACTTGTTACCAAGGATATTAAATATGAATCAACAGCTAAATGAAGAGGTACATAGGGCAAGGTTCAAAACAAAGGATCTTTTATCCTTATGGAGATTGGGGCCCTGCACTGTGGCACATCAAAGTGTTCTGGTTCCCCCACCTGGAAGCTCTCGAAACACCCTCCTTTTGGGGCTTTTATGGAGGCTTCATTATGTAGGCATGACTGATTAATTCATTGTCCATTGGTGATTGATTCCACCTCTAGACCCTCTCCCTTTCTGGAAACCAGAAGGTGGGACAAAAGTTCCAACTTCTTTCTATTCCTGGTTGGTTCCCCTGGCAATGAGCCCCCATCCTTCTGTGCTATCCAAAAGTCACCTTCATTAACATAAAACCAGTTGTGATGGAAAGGGCTTGTCATGAATAATAAAATATCCATTTCACCTTTAAGCCTCTGAAATATTTTCAGGAACTAAGAATAAGAAACCAAATATTATAATTGAAGATGCTCCCACTACTCTTACTGCTCAGGAAATTCCAAGGGTTTGGGGAACTATGAGCCAGGAACTTTGGATGAAGACAAAATATATATGAAAAATATATTTTTGTCATCTGAATGACCAAATGCATATATATTTCTTATAAATCACAATATCATAGAACTAAAGAATGATAGTTATGAAAAGATTAATTTTGGCTCAACACAAGGAATATGGCTCAAAATGTAACAACATATGACAATGATAACAATATCATTGTTTGAAAGTACCCAGAAATAGAATGGGCTGCCTCAATCTATGAGTTTATGAATTTTCAGTCTCCGGAGCTGTTCAAGCAAAAAATAGATAACTATATAATCATCTACATTCTTCCCTGCACAGTCTCATCTACTCACATTGCTTAAATTGCTGCTATTAATGATTCTAAATATTGATTTCAAGTTTTATCTGTATCCTAAATTTAGTCACACAATTCTAGCAACCTCCTTGTCTGTGTATCAGCAGTTCTCAACTGGGGGTAAATCTGTCCTTGACTCAGAGAACACCTGGAAAAGTCTGGAGGCATTGTTGGTTGGCACAACTGAGAAGGGTGTTGTTTGTATCTGTTGTAAAGAGGCCAGGGAAATGGCTAAATACCCCACAATGCAAAAGGCAGCCTCCCACAATAAATATCCAGCCAAAAAGTCAGTAGTGCCAAAGTTAAGAAACACTGCTTTACATGTATATCCAACAGGTAACAAACTCAACATGACCAACTTCAAACTCATTATCTCCACTCCATTATCCCATTTTCCCCTTAAAATCTGAATTCTTCTCTGAAAAAGCTTAGTTGCTATTCCCTATTGTGATTAATGGTATCATTAGCTACCCAATCACATGAGCTAGAATCTCAGAGTCATCCTTAACTCCTCACTTTCCCTTGCCTATTAAGCTACTTCCAAAATGCCTTTCTAAGTCTTCCCCCTGCTTTCCATCACTGCTGCCACTGACTTAGCTCAGTCTCACATTTTCTCCCAACAGTATTCTTTTTTCCAATTCATCCTTCACATTGTTGCCAGGATTATCTTTCTAACACAAAAGCAACAGTCCTATTATCCTATGCAGAAAACACAGGTAAGCCTCTGGCGTCCACTGAATGAAAGTTCAAACTCTGAATTGATGTCAAAGGTGCTAAACAATCTGGTCCCAAGTTCTCTCAACAGTTTCATCCCATACTACTACCTCCTCCCCTTGGAAGCTAGATTGTAATACTTTTAATGTCCTTTTAAATACTGAGATTCCAAAGCTCCAATATTTTTTACTTAAGGATGAAAGGGACAGCAATGTTCACATTAAATATGTTCCACTGTATTATTATCTTTATACGAACATCTCTTATGTTGTTTCTGATGGAGCTTAGACCTTCCTAGAGAGAATATATCAAGAATAGGAAATGTAAAATGGTCTCTTTCCTACCATAGTGATTATAGCTGTTTTATATATTTGGTAGTCAAAAGAAACACAGTAACAACTATTTATGTTTTGCTTTGTCGTGTTTTTTAAATATTCAGATTTTACAAATAAATACTTTCAAACATCATGAATCAAAAAATGTCAGCACATGTTATATTCTCCCACTGGAGAATTGAGAGAATCATTGTGTTTGTACATTTTCTTTTTGTGAAGTATTAAAACTTCAGCAAGGAACGTTAAAAATGTAATGGTCCTTTGAAGGTAGCACTGAAAGGAAAACAAATATTTGACTATCTAATGGATTCAACAAGAGTGAAATGAATAGACATACAGATGATTAAATCTTAAATGGCTAAGGGAAGCCTCATGAAATATATTTGAGTATGCACTGCACTGAAATCCATTAAATGTACACAAATCTCAAAATCTCCTTTAAAAAGGTAGAAAAAATGGCATGTTCTGGGGAGCACAAAACAGCACACCCAAACCTTATATTTGCCTTTAGAATTTGTATTCATTTGTACTGTCACACACGTACTCAAACAGTCTCCTCCTCCATGTTGAAGCTGAATCCTTCCTAAGGAGACCATACTGCTGGCAGCCAAGAACAGTTAGATGCTCCAGAGAAGTAAGTCTGGGGTTACAGCCAAATCTCTGCAAAAGAGAGTTCTTTAAATAATAAAGAGTTGACTGTGATGGCAAAAGTCTTCTTGCAGGTGCAGATGCATATATTTTGGAATGCAAGTAAACCTTTTTCCTAACCCACCACCACTATCTTATTTTCACAGTGTTCTAGTCTTACTGGTGTTCTTCACAGGATCTCTTTACTCCAAACTGTTCCAGGTGTGGGATGGAACAGGAAAGCAGAGAAGACAAGGGAGTGTGTTGTATACAAACAAAAGCAAAATAAGAAAATTAAAATGAGGTTGGGGATAAGCTCTTTCTTCTATTTCCCAGGCCTTATTCTTGCCTTTATGCAATATAATTTGATGTTTTCTATTCAGACTTAATACCTGAAAATGAGTCTTCATGAACATATTGCTGGCATTTTGGGTGGTAAGTAAATAGACTACCCTATCAAAATGAAGCCCCAGATGTCAATTAAGACATCTGTATCATCACTGCAGTTTTTTAAAGAAAGCATACTGTTTGGAGTTTTACTGGATGAATTCTTTTATTCCTATTAATCTCCTTTGTAGTAAATTAGCTTTGATATAATTTAATTTGTTATCACATCTTAAGAAACCTTTGCAAACAATAATTTTGGAACACTTAATCATTCTCTACCTGCCATCCAAGAAATTTCCTGCTCAGCAATACTTTTGTAATAAAACCCAAATCAGTAACTGACCCATTTAAGTAGAGTTTTAGGCAAAATTATAGCAATTTCTAAAGCTTTGCAGTTTGCTGGTCAGAGGTAAATAAAAGTTAAAAGTATAGCAAAGTAATCTATAAAGCATAATTTTCTGATATTTAATTACACAAATAATTATAATAATTACACAATCCTAGATTTTTCTTACTCTTCTCAATGTGATGTGGACCATCAAATCAGATAAACAGTATCCTTTTCTTACTGATGAAGTTTTCCGTATCTCACAAACTCAATACATTATCTCTTTGGCCATTTGTAATTTGTCCAATCTTGCAATACTGACAAAGGCTACGATGACTCTCCACTTTTATTTTCCAGAAAAATTCCAACATGGAACAGTGAAAAAAAATTTTTTAAATATATCTGCAGAGCTGAAAAAAAAAGTATTCTAAAAAACAGAATAGTAGATATGAAAAGTGTCTCTGAAATTGACTTACAAGATCATAAACACAGATCAGAATAATTTATTGCAATGAATTATATCCAATTTTAATGGGTATAAATTTGACAAAGCCAGTCTATAGTGAATCTAATTTCCTGTATTTGAGATATCCGCATAATAAGCACCATTTGACATTGGCTAGAAGATTCTGTGTAGAACCTGTCAGTCAATAAGACCGTAAAAGCCTTACCAAAGTGAAAAATCCATAAACACACCAGAGTAGAAAGAATCCTACAAAATGAGCAGAATGAGAAAAAACCATGGACATTTTGGTGATTAGAACTAGGTAGTATAAAACTATGGTGATAATGCTGAAGATGACATATTAAAGGAAAAGAGAGAGCAGGTTAAATTTCTGAGCTAAAAGATAGAAAAGGTCTTTATTTTGACAAAAAAAAATGTTACTCAGGAAGCAGGTGAAATGGGTAACATGACCATGATGGGGAACAGAATAGGCCACCCTAAAATGTGCCACTTTAGCAGACAGCGTATTTTGAGCTGAAGGCAATCATGAAACCCCAGACTCAGGAAAAACTTTTACCTCTCCCTTAACTGCCTAAAAAAAGTTTAGACAGGGGGCCCAGCCCAGATGAGAGCTATTACCAGAGATAACTTTTTTTTTTTTAACGGGAAGACTTATCTGCACGGCAGGGCAAACGTCTGATTACTAAATAGCTACTCCTCATCTTCCTGTGAATTGTTCTCCTTCCATTTTGAAGCCCCAGGTCCCTATCCCTTCCCTTAGGTCAGGATGGCATATAAGCCTCAACTGCCTGACTGCCTTTGGTTCTCATACTATTATGAGACTCCCATATGTACAAAAATAATTTTTTTCTCCTGTTAACCTGTTTTATGTCTTTAAATAATTAAACTTATTAGACCAGCCAAAAAAACCTAGAGGGGAAGAAGAAAATTTTTTCTGCCCTGACAATCATTTAGTCAGACAATTCTGGGTTTTTAAATTTTTTTTTCAAGTGTATTTATATTACCTACCATCAGGATTGTTATCAGGACAACAAGTGGGTGGTAATGTTATTGTTACTGTCATATATCTCAAGGACAAGGTTTAATCTTTTGCATTATTTATAAACCTATCACTTAATGTTTGGCACAATGCTATGCATATGAATAGTATATGCCTAAAGGGCAATGATGATAGGTGTCCCTGAAATTTACAAACAAAATCATGAATATATGAAATCATACTGTAAAGTGATTTTTTTAGGATTCAGCTGCCATTTTTCTTTTGTTTCTGAGTATGGGTGGTCAAGAGCAGAAAGTGAGAAGGCAAGCAGAGAAGGTCAAGAAGTGACAGCTGGAAAAGAGTTTAGATAAAACCAAAACCTGGGAAAACAATTTTAAAAGTAGAAATAAGAAGACAAGGAGGCCTGGAAAAGCCCCTCTTGTAGCTACCTGAATGTGAAGCATGCAGCACCCTCCTCCAGACCCTCTGCAGAAGGAAACAGTCAGAAGATCATAGCTACATAGGTGATTTGTCAGCAATACTCACCAAGGAAGATTTTGACAATAACCTTCTAATGTCCAAAAGAAATGTACTAAAAGAATGGTGACTATATTTTCTCAGTCTTTAATAAGATCAAACAAGAAGGCATGGGCTTATATAGCAGCAAGAGAGATTTCAGAAACGGTTTAACTACAAATTTCACAATGCAGGTAACTACGTGTGGCAATGGATTAGCAAGGGAAGATATGGCATAACTTCTTTGAAAATGCTTTTTGATATTGTAGAAATTCTCATCTCAGCCTGAAAATCACTTCTCATGATCTTCTTTCGTCCTCTAAGATTTTAAGATTATATATTAAGGCCAATTCAAAAAAATAACTATAAGGAACTTATAGGTTATATTTAACCAGAAAAAGTCTATTAGTAAACTAGAAATGCCACTTCCTATCATATAGCCGCCATTAAGTTTACTATTCAGCAACAGATCCATAAAATTAGTTGGCACAACTGAAAATTTTTTCTGTAGCAGAAGGTACAACAAGGACTTTAATACCTTCAATAATAATTTTAAAGAAATTAATGTCAGGCAATTTACTAATTCTGGAAAAAAAAAACAGTTTTAGAGAACACTGGTGTTAGATATAAGAAATGTTTCATTCAGTGCACTCTTCAGAAAGTAACATCTGGTACCCACAATACAAAAAAACACAAATGTTCTAAAACTTCTGGTATCATTCTAAAGAATTAGTAGTAGATGTTTCCCCATAAAGAACTTTTTAAAAGTTACCAAATGCTTCTGTCTAGTACTAAAAATAATGAAAATATGAGTTAAAAAGTAATTCACTCAAGAACTGTTTGTTGGGAACCGTCACTGACTAAAGCAGGAATCTTGTCCTCCAGGAGCTCCTCCTGTAGTGGGCAAAATCAATTTTATCTACTTGTTATCCAGTATGAAAGGCTGGAAAAATCCAATAGAAATGGAGAGAAGGTGGGATCTAATCCTAAAATATTGCACTTAAAAAAATGTCAAATAAAAAAATTCAAATCAGATTTCTTAGTTTAGGCAATGTACTTGTGACTAAGATAAACAGGGACCAAGGATCCAGTGCATTTACTTTCAAAATCAACCTACTTTAACGCACATCCTACTGAGCTCAGTAGGTATCTTGTCATTCGACCGCCAGTTAATCACAGTAAAATGGTGATTATAACGTTGACCTTTATAGGTCATAGCATATCATGGTCACTTAAGAAATATTTATCCATTTTCATCTGCAATTTTATATTTTTTCCTCATTATTTCCTTTAGCATGAGCCCATTTTAAAACACTTCTTTTGGCCTGTTAACTTCTGAGTGGAAATGCAGTCTCATCTTTTAACAAACTTACTATTAACTGTTACTTAGTCATCTTAATATGATTATTACTGTCTGCCACTTGTGTTTAGTCAAATTTAGTATTATTTTTGTTTTTGATTTCAGGTTCCTTTAATGTGTTCTGTATTTCAAATGACCTAGGAAAATGAAGCCTTCAAGCCCTGAGTTGTTTTTACATCCTGACAGTTTCTAAGCCGGCTGTGCTCTCCCCTGGGGGTGGGAGTAGGCTCAGTCTACTTTCAACTAATATCCAACAACTGCCAAATTTCTGTCTCATCTTAAACTTTTCATCCTCCCTTCAGCTTCATTTGTCTAGTTGCCTATATCTCCACTTGCCATTTAATATAATGTCATCAAAATCACCAGGAGAACTTGTTAAAAACAAAGACAGTGACCCACCTCAGACTCTGAATGTGAATCTCCTAGATTCACGTCTGGGAATGTGGATTGTTAACAAGCCTTTTGCCAGTCCCTCAACTCCCAGGGGATTCTGAAGCTGTCTCAGTGTGACAGAGTACTTTATGACATATGTATTGGCCTCAATGCTACTAACATTGAGCCCTGGGATACATTCCTTAAGATCTCAGTCTCCATATAATTTTCAAACTATTACAAAAACCCTGTGTGGTAAGAATTACTGTTTCTATTTAACACAAAAGGAAACTGAGGCTCAAAGAAGTTAAGTATCATGTGGAGCTGTGAGTACTATCAGTATGCTATGTAGACTGCCTGGTAAGATGAAGAAGACGAAGGACTCAGAAATGAGACCATATATGAATCCTGGCAGTGCCACTAAAGCAGCCTGATCTTGTCATTCGACCTCTTTGAGCCCAAGTTAATCACAGTAAAATGGTGATTATAATGCTGACCTTTATAGGTCATAGGATATCATGGTCACTAAAGAAATATTAAGCCATTTACATCTGTAATTTTAATTTTTTCTCATTATGTCCTTAAGCATGAGCCCATTTTAAAACACTTCTTTTGGCCTGTTAACTTCTGAGTAGAAATGTATTCTCACCTTTAACAAACTTATTATTAGATGTTAATTAGTCATCTTAATATGATAATTTAGGAGGTACATCTGTTATGTAAAGCACCGTATCAAGCCTGTTTAAGTAGGCTAAAATTGGAAATAATAGGAGAATTTCCAAAATTAGGAGAATATTAAACAAAGGCAAAATTATTAAATAAAATGAGGCCAGTCACAGAGTGTAATAATATGTAGGCACTAAAAATTAAAATTTTTAAAGAACTGCTGACAAAGTTAGTAGGCACAAAATAGGATGTGAATTGTATTTATTACATGATTTGATATTAAAATGTGTGTACAAATGCATGTGTGTATATGAATATATGTACTTGAAATTTTGTTAAAAGATAGAAAGAAAATATGCCAAAGTAGTAATAGTAGTTATCTTTTGGTTGAGTAATTATATATTACTTTTGTTTTCTTCTTTGTAGATTTTCTGTATTTTACATGTTTTCTAAAAATTATGTGCATGTTTTACAGAGAGAAAAAGTAAATATTATTAAAATAAAATTTATAAAGAAAATATTTATAAATAAAACAGAACAAATAAAGAATGCTGCAGGTGGACCATGTTATCATTTGCTTCTTTTCATCCTGAGATCCATAAAAGAATACATTTCTTATAAGGGTTTCTTTAGTTTCTGTTCTACCCAACACTGTAAAACACTCAATAAAAGATACAGATCTCCTTGGATCACACACATTAGTTTTTCTCTGACCATATTTGGCTTCCATGGGAATCCTACAGATAAAATATCTGCAACAGAAGGCTCTGAAATCAGGGAACAAACTGTTCTTAACTGTGTGGGGTAATTTTTCGGTTACATGGGAATCAGCCTTCTTAAAATAAAATGGCAGTACCTCATCCCATTATTGATACAAGTCTACTCTCTCCTGGGCACTGTTCTTGGTCTTTTGCTTTCATTATTCTTCTTTCTGTAACCTTGTTCAAGTAATTTAATCTTTCTCTGCCTCTATTTCTTATATAAAATAGCACAATAATAGCACCAACTTGATAAGCCTTTTTGTTTGAGGATTAACTCAATTAATATTTAGAAAGCCCAAGAGAAAATTATCATAGCATAATAATAATAATACATATTATTTTTAACCTTAACAACTATCTTTAAGAGGCAGGTATAGTACTGCGCCAGATAGTACATGAGGACACAAACTAGAATTTATTTACTTCTCTCCTTCTATGTGACACTAAAAGTCAAAAGCAACTTTTACTGACATCAAAGCCCATATATAGTCATTATACCATCATGCAACAGACAGTATTCATAAATGTTCACTAACATATTGTAAGCCAGACACAGACAATGAGCAATATTGGACAAGACTCAGCTCGTGCCTTTAGCCTAGTGAGAAGGGCAAGCAAGTCTTCAGGCATTAAGTGTGATGGCAAGGATGAGGATATGAGGCCATAATAGCAGAGAGAAAGGTGCTAAGTGTATTTTAGAGAGGTCAGGCAAAGCTACCTGGAGGAAGGAAGACTTCAGCAGAGATCTAAAGAATGAGTTGGAGTTAGCCAGCAAGCTGGTGAGGAACAACAATCAGTTGGCATTTGCTCCCTGGTGTTCTGTGCTGGAACTCCGGAGCTGCCAACACTAACTTCATGCCAGGTGACAAATGATCAGAGTGCTCACAGCTGCAGCTGCTGCTTTATACCCTCTCCCTCGTACTTCCATCGTTAATGAGCCTGAGACCAGAAAAGAATACATCTTAGTAACCAAAAGCTCTTCTGTTAGCCTTTGGTCCCAAGATACAAGAGAAGTTCTTCACTCCTGTTAACAATACAGCCACAGATTATTTTCCTCTAGCACTTGCTAACATAGAAGTTTGCTGCTACTAACTCTCATTTGTGTACATCTTGCTGGCAGGTTGCTGTATGCTAATAAATACACTTATTATAAAAAATGCATGATTTTTCCCCCAGTAACGGCTCTAAAGGATGTCAAGGCCTGTAAGGTTCCTTAAGGTTAATTCTTGCTGTTAGGAACTCCTCTGATTTACCCTAACTGTTAGCAGTTCTAACTTTGGAATACTCTACCTGCAGTTACACAACACCCCAGAGACGCAGGTATGCCGACAGGTATCTAGTCCAGATGTAAATAGCTTTACAGAGTAAAGTTTTATACCTTTATTGATATATCTATATTCCAAATATTATTTTTAAAAAAGATGTCTCAAACAGTTGACTGGAGGAGAAGGAACTTTCTTTTTCTGCAGTGATATATCAGATATGACTTCCCAAAATGCAGAGTTTCTAGAAAGATTTCCATTTTGCCCCTTAGAAGTCACTGCTATTTGACTATAACCACTTAATTGAAATTGTGTGGGGGAAAAAGAATTTATTATTTATTTAATTGTCAATAAACACACTCCAGTGCTGTTTGTGGCTGGCAGTATGAAACAGATTTAAAGGAAGCATGGAATTTGCTTCCTTCCTTTAAGGAGTTTAAAGTATGGTTGGAAAAGCTAAAAATCATGTTAAACTGACTCAGTGACACTGACTACAGAAAAGAGTGACATCAGGACACCAGAGGAAGAAAATGTTTCACTATACTAAGAAAGAGGAGCATAACATGGGATCTTGTATTAGAAAATTTCTGCTATTCGTGTATATTTTGCATTTGTGTTTTTTGAATGCCTAGTCTTCCAAAGAATAAAGAAAAGCCCCCAGTATATTTTCCAAGGCATTGTATTTTTATCCTTCAAAATGATGATTAAAGAAAATTATGGGCTATCCTGACACAAATGTTTTAAAACATAAGTTAGAGAATCATCATCAAACTAGTTCCCACATATAAACAAAAGTCTATTTCCATTGTTACAAAAAAAAAAAAAACAACCAAAAAACAAAACAGCTTTAAGGCAACCACTAGGGGGAAAATCCTGCAGTACACATTGCAGTATATTTCTCTAAAACTAAATATCCAGCTTTATTTGGACAACATATGCTTCCCCTAATCCATCTGTCTCCAGGCCAAACCATGCCTCTGGGCTTAAAATAAGGTGAAAGTCTTGGGTCACTATATCTTACCACCTCTTCTTACATGGACTAAAAATAAAATATTAACAGCAGGTCCAGCAGGATGGAGACCAGGACCAGTGTGGAAATTTGTCTTACTGACACTGAGGAGAAAAAAGCCTGACTGCGCAGATTAGCTCAAAGTGAAGCAAATCCTGCATCTTTATTTTAACTGACACATAAATTCCATCAATGTATATTTTTAAACTGAAGAATTCCACTCTTCTGTATTTTTTAGAAGAATCATGTAAGAGCAAATTAAGATATATAAATTGTCATCAGAAGATAGGTCTGTCTTAGACAAAAGGGGAAACTCCAGGTAGTTGTTTATTTTTTTAATGCTGTTGGTTCAATGACATTGTTTATTTGGCCCTTTTATTTGTAGGACACTATACATTCATTTATAATTTAGTTGAGGAATAACAGGTATAAACTCCTTAAAAATGTTTGTTTATTTTCATTTAGTGTCATCCTTTCAAATGACAAAAATTGTTCCTCACATATGCCCATCACTGTTCATAAAAGATAAGAGATCATTACACAGGGACAGAGAAAAGGACTACCTGTGTATGCAGAGGCTGGGACCCAGAACATGCTACCTCACTGCCCCACAAAACTATGGAAGCAAACAGCTAAGGATCTCTCAAGTGATCGCTTTGAACTCCCAGAATTACAAAGAGGCTCTAGAGAGTATGGCTAAACTAAGTTACAGGCAGCCAAATATTTGAAGTGTTCATATAAGAAGACAAATTTTTATTATAGGGTGCAAAAGCATTCCTCAAACTTTTCAACTGTTTCCTTAAATTTATTGGTTTCACATGTGTTACATATCCACTATATTTCTACTGAAGAGATATAAAGATGAACTGGTGAATTCTGCGTGAATAATTAGCACAGCTTATAATTACCTTAATAATCCTTTTAAAAACTTTAAGGCAAGACTATTCATGTAAGAGGTTAAAAATAGAGTATGATTAAACATCAATAGTGGCTATTCTAGGGAATTTGTTTTGCATTGCCTGAGCCATAAAAGGAATCAGCTGGAACAATAGCTCCAAAGACTTGGTAAATTTTGAGGATGTTAATCATTGCTGAGTATTAGGAAATACAAATGTAAATAATATTGAATCCTGACCTTACCTTCATTTTACCATTCATTCTTTCATACAGTAGAATATTTTTCAAGAAATTTCTAGGTTCTTTGGATATAATGTTGAGAAAAACTTTTGTGTCTTGGAACTTACATTCCAACATGGTATATACACAAAAATAAATTATAAAATTATTGTAAAATTTCATACAGGCTCTCACTATTATGAACAGCACTCAATGTTTCTAAAAGACTGCTGAATGCCTATATTGTTAGTGGCACTGAGCAGGAACTAATGATGAGATCCAAAATCTCCAGCCTGAGGTTCAAGGCCATCTCCAACATTGCCTCACCCACCTGTACAATATGACCTCTTACTGCTCACATTTGAGACCAATGAAGAAAGCAGTACCCGATATAAACTAAATGTCTGAATGGACATCGTCATCTTCACCCACCAAAATCATTCTTTCCACCCATCCCTTGAGAGGAGTGCCTTCCAATATACAGTCCCTACTAAAGCCCCTAAGTCGGATTTCTCCCTCCATTTAAATGCTATATACCTTGTGCATGTAGCTCTCTAATAGCAATTATTTTGATTCTTACTTTACTGTATACTTATATTCACAAATATGCCCATCCTAGTCATCTGACTGGCAACTTTTTGAGGGCAGGGACTCCTTGTAAACTTTTTTGGCATCTCAGGTTTTATTTAGCATATTACCTTACATAGTTAGCTCTCAATTCATACTTCTTACGCTGAATTATGTTGTATTTGCTTGTGTGCAATGACAGGACTAAAATTCAGTAACTGGTTCATGTTACACATCTATTACAAGAGAATATGTGCAAGTTTATAAGTAAGTCTAACATTAGTTTTAGAGTAATAACACCAAGTGGAACACCTCAGCCTCTGTTATTTCTAATTTAATTCTGAACTTTTGAATCTTCCAATTTTCTGGCTAGTTTCTAACATAAACTCCCAGTCAGAACTCTCAAGTTTTCAGAGCTCTTGTAGATTCTGGCTATAGTTATCTCAAGTCCTGGTAACCTGTATTTATATATCTAAGCATTCTATTTCCATATAATCACTTCAGCCAATATTTTATGTTCAAAGTATAAAAACTAACCTTTCCTCAGAATTTGAAAGCATAGAAAACTAAATGCACAACTGAATGAAACTTGGCAAATTTAAAATATAACAGTAAAACAAGTACATTCTTTAAATAAATCTTCTTTTTTCAATAGATAATCTTCATACTGAGTTATCTAGATAGAAATAGTATGTGTGAAGGTATAAAAAATCTACCCAATATCTAACATATGCATTTTCATAGCTGTGCAATAATTCTGCAACCATGTTATTGTCTACATATACACAACACACATTCACGTGGCATATTAGACCATACAAAATGTACATACACAAGATACATATTTTCTGTCATTAGTGTTTTCATAGATACACAACATTCTTTCTGGCACATAGATGTGAAAATCATTCATATATTACAGGTGTGTTTCTGTCTACATCTACAGGTAAAAGTGATTTAATATTCAGTCCATGGTAGCTAAACATATATATACATGTATATATAATATACATGTATATTTAGCTATTGTCTTTTGAAAGTCATATCTGGTAAAATTGCATGGTAATATGGTTTAGGTTTACTTTTCTTTTTTTGTCCTCTAACAAAGAAACATAAAAGAAAAAGTATTTTGGTACCACTGTCATGTTTTCTTTAGACCATTACTTAGGTCATATTTTATCAATAAACAATGTGCTGTAAAGCTTTTATTATATCACATTGGAAAAATGAAAGACTGTGATCCCATGCCCCCCATGATCCAGGTGAAGATGACATGAGTGTATACACATAGGAACAATTCAGGACACAGAACGTTTGGTACACAAAGAATAATCAGATGGGTTCCTACCCAGCACAATTCCATTCAGTAGTTTCTCTTGCACGTACCAGCTCAAGCTGCCCACGATCCACGCTGCTTTTAAATACTACAAAGCAATTTAAACTCCAACTGACGCCCGCTTAAGTTCTTCTTTTTGCGCTCAGAAACGGAAACACTTGGACAGTGAGTGATGCCCTGTTGCAGCTGCCTCCCCAAATCCTTCAGCATCCCACCTCTGAGCCGCGCCGGGTTAAGCCCAGCAGCTCCAAGCTCATTCTCCTCAGCAGCTGGCAAGTGGTCGGCCGCTGTGCTGGGAGAATGGGCATCAGGGCGCCACCTGGAGGCGCCTTGAGGCAGCTGCAGCAAACTTAAAAACTAGGCGGAACGAGAACGTCAGCAAATTCTTTGTTAAATAAGCTTACTGCTTTTATTTACACTTTCCTGTGCACATTTTTTTTTTAAAGACAGAGAAAAACATAAGGAAGCCTCATTCTATTCCCTATGAATACTCTATTTCTTTTATATGTCACAATAAATTAAACTGTGATCTCATATATGTACAAATAACAAGAGACGGCAAATTAATTTTCTGCTTCTTTTTGCTTCATCTCCAAGGAAAACAATTAACACTGGCTACTATCAGAAGTTTCCAGGATTTTGGTATTTAAATCAAAGGCAGCTTTTCAAAAGAGAAATCTATGCTTCTGAACTAACACAATGCAAGTGTGTTAAACATGCTCTGCTACTTAAAAAAAATTATAAACCTTACCTCTAGAAATACTTAGTGTGTTCCTTATCAATGCACTACCCTGACTTGAGTATGATAACAAAGAAAACCAGTTTCGGTTCTAGTTCGTGTGATAAGGTGTTCATACGACTTTAATATTTCAACAAAAGCTCCTTGAATTAATTTCTCTCTAAATATCTCCCTAAGCTTCTTTCCCTTAAAGAGGATAATTTGTATACCTGAATGAGATATAAGCTTAATTAATTAATTGACTAGAGCACTTAAAGTCTTATCTACTGCGATATGCATTTAGAAATGTGATTATTGGCTGTTTCATTATTCCCTACAGATCAAAATGAATATGCATCACTATTCCCGATCCCCACCCGACCACTATCCTACATCTCCTGCACCTCTCAAGATTTGGGACTTCACTTTTCCTGTCAAATTAAAATTTGATTTTGAAACTATTTAATAATGGACCCATCTACAGTGATTTATATTTTTATAGGCAAATGTCAGCCAGATCTTGAAGCCCCTTTGGGAAATAGAAGTTCTTAATCACTTCAATTTCAAATCACAGTTTGAGAATATCTGGTAGGATAAACATAGAAGAAATCTGTTTCATCAATATTTCATCTCAATTTTCACTTCTATGTGTATGATAAATAAACAGTGGCTTTTCAAAGGCATACCATTAAACATAGTCTTAAGAAAAGGGGTTTTTCCCTTTAAATACAGCACTATCAAATATCAAACTATAATTTCTGTGAGTTTATAAAGTCTCTGAAAACCTGTGTGCTGATGGGATTAAAAAGAATGTTAATTCTTCATGTTTCTATGCCCTCAACACATACCACTGTGGGATATGAAAACATATTAGTTACCTGACTCCTAAATTATATGATTTATATGCTGCATTATGGTTAGTATTGTATAGAACTTCTTAGAAGGGTGAGACACTCAAATATATAGTTTAAAATTGCAAGCAGAATAAACAGTGTTTGGAAATTTATAAATGATAAAGCAGTGAGCACTGACCAAACTCAGAGATCCTCAACTTTTACAAAGCAAAATTTGATAAATGAACATTTAAATGCCACAAAGAGATAAATTAGGGGATAAAACTTCCCACCATAAATGTTTTGAACTTATAAAATCATTCTTTAAGTTAAAGTTCCCTGGACTATCAAGGATGACTTTGTTGAAAAAATATTTACATGCATAAACAGAAAAAAAATGAAACATTAATGAAAGGAGATGTATGAATTTCATAGCCAAAGATATTTTGTTTATCCTTATTAGAACCAAAAGCTGAAAATGATAAATGTTGGATGCTACATGAAAACAAGATGATTATATGGTCAGAGAAGGAAGTATCATGATCACATGCTATCCCCTGAAAGAAGGTCTAAAATTAGTTTTAAGACACTAAGACAAGAGAAACTACAGGATAAGAGTAAGTTCTCAAATAGGAGTATTCTAAGAAAGAAAATTATTTCTATTTCCACAATTTAGCATGTAAAACTCAAAGAAAGTGAAAAGGACCAAGTCAGTCACACAGTGGAGTCTAGAACTAAAATAACATGAGGACTATATAAAACATGTCTTTTACAGTGAACTAGGATGAAGGATCTGTGTTAGTGTTCTATTGCCACATAACACATTATGGCACATTTACTATCTCACAGTTTCTGTAGGTCAGCATTACAGGCACAGTTTCGATGAACCCTCTGCTCAGAGTCTCTCAAAGCTGCAATTTAGGTATCAATTGGGCTGTATTCTTGTCAGGAGACTTGACTGGGGAAGAATCAAGTTTCTAAATTCAATCAGGTTATTGGCAGAATTCATTTCCCCGACCTCTTCAAGGCCACCAGGAAAGCATGTCTTCATTTCAGGGAGGTCACCAGACTCTCTTTTAAGGACTTTCACCCAGAATAATCTTGCTTTCAATGAACTCAAAATCAACTAATCTGTGACTTTAATTACATCTACAAAATCTCTTCACATTTGCCATTTTCTGTTGAGTAGAAGCAAGTCACAGGTTCCACCTACACTAAAGAAGAGGGGATTATGCAAAGGTGAGACACATTGGAGGTCACCTTAGAGTGTGCCCACAACAGGATCTATGTAAAGACACATGGAATTTCTTGTTTACCAACCAAAAGCATAAGTAGAAGGATAATGGGAGTACAAGGGCATCTTGTTGACTCTACAGAGACATGGATATATTTATCATAGAGTTTTGCACATGCATGGTTATATCTAACAAAGAATATAACAAAGAAAAGTTAGAGAAGTCATTTGATCAAGAAGGGATATGGAGGCAGAAGGTAAATGCATTGGACTTGAGGAATAATGTCAGACTCATGAGCAGAACTTGGGACAGTGAAAAGCATTGGTGCTGTTGTGGCCCCAACGCCATTAGGTACTAGATGTGTTCGTGTTGCCTGGCTGCCTGCGCACAGCTCCTCACACCTCATCATCCGTACTCTGAAGTGGCTCAGCCTTATTAGACCAGGAGCATATGTTCAACTGAAAAAGAATATATCCAGAGACTGGCCAGAAATTTATAGTTTGTGTGGCCTTACTGGGAAAATATGTCTGTCCAATTAGATTTTCAGGAATTTGAACTGAAGTAAATGAGAGAAGTTGCCAGTTGTTGGAGAACATTGCAGCTGAAAGGCCATGTAGCAATTATGAGCTGTGTGTTAGCTGATGCAGAGAAAGCAGCTTAGCAGAAAGGAAAAAAAAAAAAAAAAGACTCAAAAAGAAGTAGAGATTAGAGAGACCATTCATTCACTTAATCCCTCTATACATTCATATGGAGTTCTCATTATGTACTAGGCACTGTTCTAGGTGCCAAGAACACCACAATGACTAAGACAAAGTCCCTGTTCTCATGAAGCTGCTTTTCGTAGTGCGGGAGAGACAGGAAATATGCACAAGCATATACATTGTATTTCATTAGGTGAGAAAACTGTAGAAATAAAAATAAAGCAGGCCATGCACAGCTACAGAAACAATAAAAAGATTGTGGTTTCCAGGGGTTTTGGGAGAGGGAGGGAGGGAGGGATGAATAGATGGAGTACAAGGGATTTTTAGGGTGATGAAATTATTCTGTATGATACTATAATGGCGGCTAAATGTCATTATGCATCTGTCAAAGCCCACAGAATGTACAACATCAAAAGTGAGCCCTAACGTAAACTATGGAATTTGGTTGATAATAATATACCCATGTTGGTTCATCAATTGTACCAAATATGCCACACTGATGAGGGGTGTTGAGGGTAGAGGAGTATGTATGTGTGGGTGGGGAGGGCTATGTGGAAACTCTGTATTTTCTGCTCAATTCAGCTGTAAACCTGAAACTTCTCTAAAAAAATAAAGTCTATTAAGAAAGAAAGAAAGGAGAAAGCAAGCCAGCCAGCCAGCCAGCCAGCCAGCCATGAAGTTTAAAAGTAATGGGGAAATTGCTACCTGAGGTAGTACGGTCAGGGTGCCTATTTGACCACGTGTCCTTTGAATGGAAATCTGAATGCAGTGATGGTGCCAGCCATGCTGGTATTTGTGGAAAGGGTATTCTGGGAAGAGTGTATAGTTGGTGCAAAGGCTCTGAGATAAGTGTGTGCTTGGTGAGTTAAAGGAATAGCAAGGGAGGGAAAACTGCCAGGGACAGTGGGAGAAAGAGAGCATGTGATAGGGTTGAAGACAGATATGGAGTGGGCAAGATCACACAGGGCTTGTGAACCTGGGTCAGAACACTAGCTATTACCTAGAGAGATGGGAAGCCACTAGAGGGTTACTAGAAGATAATATTAGACTTAGGTTTAAAAAAATCATTCCTGCTGTTGTACAGAACAGATGGGAAGTGAGGGAGGTGACAGGGAGACCATTTGGACCCTGAAAGAGACAAAGTGTGGCTTAATTTCCAACTATGTTTCCTATGAGGTCTGGCTGTACTTGTTTCAGTCCTTGAATTTCCATGAGATAACACTGTAAATCCTTTTTTTTAAAAAATCCCCATTTTCTTAAACTAGATTGCTAAAGACTCTAGGAAATGGTCAAAATATTCAAGGCTTGGATATTTTAAATTTTTATATATTTTGGCATAAGAGCTAAAAAGTATTAGAATGTTAAAAACATGGTACCTTTTTATAAATGATAGAAAGTGCTTGCACATGGGGAGTTGATGTCAGCCTATTAAATTGCTGAACAGTGTTATTTTTCCAGGGCATTGGCTTAAGCCCATAGGAAAAGGTCAGTTCCTAGGATTATTTATCTGATCCTTTGTGACATAAGTGTTTCGAGGGTTTTTAACTCAAGGAATACTAACATCCAGCACCAATAAAAGAGTATTTAGGATGTATAGTTCAATTTTACTATCTCATGGATAACTATTTTGTTTGCTATACTACAGAACCTTTGAAACTAGGCACACCCTCTGCCCCACCTTTAGAGACAAAATAATTTTAGAGACAAAACAATTAAAAGATTTTATAAGGAATCCATTAATTTCCAATTCTGAATCCTTCTAACTCACACACATACAGAAACACACACACATGAGTATCAGTTGTGTATGTGTAGACATATTTTGGCTACTTTTCATGGCATTTCAAAAGAAATTTTACAAAATCAATCATAAAGTTTTTCAAAATGGAAGAGAAGTGGGTAGCAAACATTTTGTCACTGTATTAATCACATGAGACATTTCACCATTACCCTTTCAATGAAAATACTCAACTGAAACAAGAAATAAGAAAATTAATTTTAGGTCAGATTATCCTTTGAAAATATTAAAGGTACAACATTAAAATACATGCTTAAATATGCAAATATCCTTGTCCTTTATTTTATTTTTGGTGAAGCTTTCTAGAAAGTATTTAATGATATTTTTTTGGAGGGGGGAAATTTATAGTAACATAGGTTCCACACTGTTTGATAATTTTGCCATCATTAAAAAACAGTGAATAGTATCTTAGCTATGCCACATCTATTTATCTAATTTTTCTTGTTATTTAAAATATTTGCTAAAAATAACATTTATAAAAAACATTCTCCCACTCACCAAATTCTTAAAAACACTAACATCAAAAAAAATTAAATTCAAACCATTCATCTATGAAAGAAGAGAATTTTCTTAGATATGATGGGGAAAAAAATGGCATCCATGGAATCATATATTTACTTTTAGGTGTCCAAATGTCAATAGACACACAACAGACACAAAAGAACATCAATTTCAATAATCAAAAGACAGAGTACACAGATTACAGACATGGGAATAACTAAACATTGATTAACAACATAGAAATGTGAAGGGAGATTTAGATAGACCCTAAAAGCTGAAAGAAGCTACATCCTAAGATACTCAGCAGAGTGACGTAGAAGGGCAACTAAATTCAAGGAAACAATTTTTTTGGATTTAAGTCAGTTTAGGAATTATTAATGTTCAGATATATATTCAGTGTTTCATAACATTGTTGTTCTATCCTTAAACTGCAAGGTGGTACATAAGATTTACATTATCTGTGAACTCCAGCACATGATCACATTAAAACCTTTCATCTTGTCCCATACTTGGTAAGGAAAACATTTTTCAGCAGGCTTATATTGAAATCAGCCTCATTTAAAAATATTCATTTCATATTCATGTTTTCAAATAGATTTCACAAGTTCAAAGACCAGGGTGAATTTGATTTGACTTATAAATATCTACATGTATTGTTCAGGCTCTCTAGCTTCTTTAGCTGATACCAATATTATTCTGCTATGATGCTGTAGTTGATTTTAAATTAGTAGAGTAAGAGGGTAGATTAGTAGATTTAACATATAGATCTTAAAATGTGGTCCCACAGAGATTTCTATGAAAATTAGCTTAAATATTTTGAATATATCAGAAGTAACTTTTAAGCACTATAATGTCCTCTAACATCTTGTCCCTGTAGTAGTTACCACAAATTCTACAGTTTCACAGCTTCAATTATCATATCAATTTAAATGATGCCTTCTCTAGCTCTAACTCATCTCTTGAAGATTGGTTCTGCATTTCTACCTTCCAGGTGAGTTTCTCTCAATACATATAAATCTATCTCAAAAAGTAGGAAGTTCATTACCCTAGATTTTTAAACAAATCCTCAAGGGGTAACTAAGACAAATGAATGGGAAGTTAAAGAAAACTAATTTTCTTCAATTTGCTTAAACATTTTTCTATCAATTAGATTTATCCAAAAATAAAATGTGCTGCCCTGAACTATACTATGCTGCACATCATAGGCAATATTAAAGCATAGTCTGGATAACAACCTGGCAAGGGATAGTGAAGTAGGGATCTGAATATCACATACCTGGTCAGACTAGATAAACTTTTCAAGTCTCACTTAATTCTGAGATTCCATGATGCTATAAAATTACTTTTATTCCCTTCTTTTATGATGTATTAAAAAAAAAAAACTGCCTTCACTTCTAAACCTTATGTGATTTACCTCTTTCCACTACATAACACCTATTGTTTATTTCCTCATGTACTATTCAATAGCTTAATTCTTTTCAATAAATATATTTGATTAATTTCCCCTTAACTTGGTCTCTTAACACTTTTATTTGTCTCTCAGTAGTTTAAATCTTAATATCTACAATCTGTTAATTCCAAATAATTTTAGAAAATCTCTTATAAAGGAAACAACATCTTTCTATGCTGAATCCATACTACAAATAAAAATTTGGAAGGTTGTTCGTACTCAAAAGATTAACTCTGAGAGTCCTAAAATAGTTTACTTAACATTTGAGATTAAAAGATGTGTTTACTTCTAAAATAAACTAAGACTTCACTTAATGGATGCCTAAAAAATGTTTCTAAATGTTTTAGTGAAACAAGATAGAAAAAATCAGTGTCCAATTGAATATCTGGTAACTACTTCTACATATTTAAAGCTTGTTAGTTATAATGATAACGCAGTCAACACCTACAAATGTACCTTGATTCACTAAATTTTACAAGATGCTTTTGAAAAAAAGTTACCAATGCTTGGAAACTTTTTCTACATTACATAAAATTTTTCAAACACGTTTCCTCTATGGAAGTTTAGGAACATCTATACAAACAAACATTAATGTAAGTATGTAACCTTCAGTATGAATTGCTCAATCCTTTGAATTCTTTCAGTAAATACTAAAAAGCCCTAAAATAGAACAAAACTAAAAATATTTAATTCCTGTTTTATCACACTTTTATTTCTCTACTTTTTTCTAGGCTAAATTCTCATTTAAAAATTGTGTGTGGAACAATATTTTCAATTGTTTCAACAGTGGTAAAAAGTTGGTGAAATGAGGATACAATCAACTTTTTGGTATTATGAAATACGTAGTTTGTTGGCCTGAAAATTATTGGAATGTACAAAGAAAAAAACGAGGTCAGCTTCATGATGTTTATGCAACAGTTAAAAGCAAATGAATACAATATATAGATGACTTAGGTATGCCATATATAATCATAGATTGCTGCAGTTCGGATCTTTTTTTGGGTGAATGCTCCATTATACAATAAACTCTTTAGTATTACTTCAGTTAGTATTAAATCTTTCAAACAATGTATTCATTTTTTTAAATCAGAGTAGGTAAAATAGATGCTAGACAAGAATAATATGACACTTTATTCATTTTAATACTCTTCTGTCTTTCTCTGGAAAATGGCATAGTAGTAAAAAAAGAAGCTGTGAAGTACTGTAATGTCCTTGTAACTAAAAATATATGTCAATCAGCAATATAAAAATATTTAATTTTTATTGAACTGAAAATTACATTCTGTACATTACTTCTGTATTTTCCTTTTATCCATTATGCATCATCCATAAAGAACATTTTTTTTCCGTAAGAATTCTTCCTTTTCACAAGTAAATTATGTGTGATTAAAATAAAACTATGGATAATTAAATACCTTCACAGAATGCACTAAAGAACCACTCCAAGGTCCATCACAGTCACTTACCCTACAACATTTTTATCTGGCCTGAAATATCTGTGTTGGAAGTACTCACTTCTGACACTAACAACCCCTCCTAGCTATTATTCAATCTTCTGTAGCTCCCCAGTACTATCAAGCCATCTGCTCAGAGTAAATATATTAACATATTCAAAGTTCTCGCATCAACAAATAACTTTGAAAATCAAATAAAATGAAAAAAAGTTAAAGAGATTCAGCTATTTTAGGAATGATATTGCCTGCTGTCTTTCAGGCTTACTCTAATATCCTCCAGCCCTGAGGATCAGGGGTGTGTGTGTGATTTCACACCTGCCCACACAGAATATGGTGTACTCAGGAGTGATTCTCCTCAAATTGAGCAACTACCTGAAAAGGCCAGAAACATGCCTATGACTCATTAGTCTACCGATATAGCTTGGTTTCTCCTAAATCAAGGCTGATTTGTTACAGGGATGGACTTTTTTTGCAATCTTTCCTGGATATAGCACTTTAAAACTGAATTTGGAGACCTAGCGAGTGGAAAACCCAAGACAAATGTTCTTTTCATATCCATGTTTTAACATATGTAAAATACACATGGAAGCATTTATTATGCAAGAAAACACTGAAGAGAGGTTTGGAATTCATGCCAGTAGATGTGACAAGCTATATTTAGAGGAATAGGTTTTGATATTGTGGTGCTTTTATCATTTTCTTGGTTCCTGCAGATATCTTGTTAATCTAAATAGTCTTAAAGAAAACTGAGTATTTTGGAGAACAAAGTGAAACATTTTAAGTATGTTACTTTTAAAAAGCAGTCTAAATTCACATTTTATTTATAACCAATACTGAATTTAGTGTATACACACACACACACACACACACACACACACACACACACACACACACACAATATCCAAAAAAATTCCACAGGCCCACAGGCCCCTGGTTTTCACTATAACCAGTTCCATCCTCTTCTCTCTTTGAATGAGGTTAATATGGAACACTGGACTTGTGGTATTATAAGTATACAATAAAGAGTAACAATGATATAACACAGTATATAGAAAAACCATTAAATAAAGGCTAAAATCTCATCTTCAAGCCTGTTTCTCAAAAGTTTTCATATATAAATTAAAAGAGTACTGTCTCTTTGCAAGTGTTGAGTCAGAGTTCCTTTGAAAGATTTTGAAAATAGGGTGGGCTCATTTTACATCTACAAGTATAATAGCTACACAACTTCCCTTGTCTTGGACAATTTATTGCACTCAGTTGAGGAAGGAATGGCAAGAGATACAAAGATGAGTCCCCAGGCTACCTTCTATTCAGTTTGGGAGTTAGTAGAGGACTGCCTTTCTCGAACACAAGTCTCTAATGAACGAGATCTATTAAAAAGAACTGCGTTAGTTTACATTGCAGATTGAATGGAGCATTAAATGACTGCATTAGTATGACTGCAGTGGGGGTAATGGTCGCCTCCAGTGGGTATATAATGTTGTAATAACACTTCCACATAGGTGTAATAATTGTTCAAGTGTCCTTATTTGATTTGTCAGGAAATGCTATCCAGCATCTCTCCAGCAAATGTCCCCCCACCCCCCACACAGCTCCCTTCACCATACAGTTTTATTGTCCTCCCTTTTAGCAGGTGTAAACAGATTAGGAAATATCTGTACTTGCAAACTGTCACCTATGTATCATGAAGGTGGAGGGCTACTGCAAATAACTTGGAAACAGCTTCTGATAGGCGTTTAGCGATACCGCCCACCAATACAGCTCAGATGCTCTTAATTTGATCACCCCCACCCCCTCTGGCCTGGGCTGTAATTTTCCAAACAGACATCTCTCATTTGCAAATAAAAGTTAAAGTCAATCCACAGATACATAATGCTAACTTCCTGTCACTGAATTTTACAAGGTTTTTCTTTGTAAAGCTGAGAGAGAGAGAGAGAGAGAGAGAGAGAGAGAGAGAGAGAGAGAGAGAGAGAGAGAGAGAGAGAGAGAGAGAAAGAATATGAGAGAATCACTTGCTTCCTTGCTTCCTAAGCAGGGATTTGCCTGTGATGAGCGGCGAGAGGACTGCGGCGGCTGATTTACACAGTTGGCGCGGAGGAGGGGCCGGGGGTGCGGGGGGGGTGGGGGGATAAGCTGGCGGATCAGCGATGGGCTGATCTGGGGGCTCCCGAGCGCCGCTCCCTCTGTGTGCGATTTGGGGGAGGCTGATGGATTTGAATTGGGGTTCCAGCCCAGCGTTTCGTATACTGCCTTCTAACACCCGACCTGGCGCTCCCAGTTTGAGTACAGACGTCGGTAAGTAACGTGTAATCCGATTTTAGTTATTTCCTATACCATTAGAGTGGCACTTTTAAAGCAGGTCAGTCTTAAAAGATGCCGCCGCCGTGAGCGTCCCCTTGGCCTGAAACGTTCCGCGGTCCCTTCCCTTCCCCGCCCCCTACCCTCTCCCGCTCGAGAAGTAAGGATGCTTGAATAGTGAGCTCTTCGGGGGCTCACTCTCAGAGGACAGGATCGCTTCACCTTGGTGCTTTGCCCGAGATCTAAATCCAAGTCGAATTTGGTGTGTTCAGCCATACTGTTGTATTTGTATCCCGTATCTCTTTTTCTCTCCTTCCTCTCCTCCCCACCCCCGCGCCCCCACCTTCGCTGTCTGGCCAGTGCTAGGATCTGGGATCTGGTCGCCCCCTTCCTGCCTCCTTCCCGCCCCTCCCCACCCTCTTTTCTCGTGTACACACCACCCACCCCCACTCCCACCTACCCAAAGGGTCAAGAGCAAAGACACCCGGCAAAGGCAAGGGATAGTGCGGCTCCTCGTACCGAAAGAGGCCTCGGGCAGGAATTGCGCTGTGAGTGTCAACCTTTCAGGAAGCGAGAAAGAGAAAAACCCTGAGATTCAGCCAGGGTTCTCGGGGACCGCGAGACTCGCCGCTGAATCGAGAGCACCAAGAATTTAAATCAAAGAACCCAGTCCTGGGATACACAGGCTTCCTGCCTGCCATCGAGGGTAAATAGAACTGTGGTCGTGAGCTCCTGTCACTGGCATTGCCGCGCTAGGTGCGCGCCCGGCTCTCCCACTGGTATGCACCGACCATTTCCTTGCAAGTCTCAAAGGTGGAAACACTTAAAAGGATTACAAGCGAGATTTGGTGGCCTTTCTGAAAGTTGGTGGCCGTTGGAGGAGAAACTGCAGGCGACGGCATGATGGATACAATTCAGCCTCCCAGAGAGTTTGCACCTCCCGCTGGGAAGCCCCTTGGAGTAAACCTCGGAGATCGAGAGCGCTCTGCACGGTTAGGTACTCGCCGCCATCCTTTCCTATTTTGCCTAATTGAAACCAGTATTCTCGCGTGTGGGATGTGCACTGTAGAGCATATAGTTTGCCCACAGTGGCTTCTGTACGCTTACAGGTGCTGGGGGTTGTATTTTTAAACTGGATCGTTTAGCTGTAAGGATGACAGGAGTGGTCCTGGAGACTAACAAACCCTCGGACCCCTTTTCTTGGGGAAGTAAATCGTAACTCCAAAAAATAGGCCAGGTGGCTGAGCGAAGGGCCCCTCCCCCAACGGATCGCTCCTGTTGTAAGAAGGAAAATGGCCTGAGCTTTTAATCATTTTCCATTTCTAAACAGACCCATTGTGCGTTTCGCTCGCCTGGTGACAGCGGATTAGAAAAGGACCTCTGGAAGGCTCAGAGCTCTTCAGAAAATGAATGATGCAGCATTTTAATTATTTGTTCTAGGGAAGACCGTTTTGCTTCCATATTGGAATATTTAATCTTAGATATGGAGAGATTACTGGGCTCGGAGATCCGGCAAAGGGGAGGGGGAGGTGGAAGGGGGAACTGTGGGGAGAAAGGGCTTCTTGTCCTCCCCGTGGACAAATGATGCCGGACGCTCCCAGCAGGAAATGTTCTAAACCGGGGCTCCAGGGCCCTTCATCCCCTAACTTTTCGAGCTTTTCCTAAGGCTTAGATACGCTACACTGAGATTAAAGGAAAGGAAAACAGTGAAATAGCCTTTAGGACATGTCCCAAATCAAAAACTTAGAGGGCTGTTGTTATCAAGAGAGAAGTGAGAATGAATGCGAAGAGGGCCATTTATCGTCACTGGGCAGCTCCGGGAAGCCTCCCGGTTATCCATCGATTCCATCGCATGTTGGGTTCCGATAAGATCGGCGAAACAGTCACCGCCTCTGCACGTTGGGTGCAGAAGGTGGTGTGGGGGGAAAGAGGGGGGAGCGGCTGGCAGCTGGTGAAGGAGATGGGATTGCTCGCGTTCTGAGCTCTGGCTGTCGGTGTTGGTCTGCTTCTCGGTTGAGACTTGAGAAATAGGGTGGGTCTGGACTATTAAGGGTGGAGAATGTCAGAGAATTCTCCCCGCCTGCTTACTTAGTTTCTGATAGCTACTGTGGAGTGGAGGACACAGTTGTGCTCATTTCAAAAGCAAAATATCATACACACATCTTATGACCGACTTTAAGACACGTTTTGCTGAGGTAGGTGATTTATATACATTTAGAATGGTAAGAAATTCATACATAAGCCGTGTTTCCTTTGAAATCTAATTCAGTAAAAAGCGCTTTAAGAGAAAGCCATCTCTATGGGCTAACTTTGAGCCCTTGAGCAAGTGAGGTTCAGTCCAGGTCTTTAGCCACCAGAAAGCCCCTCCCTTCCCCATGAGTTGGTGACAAGATTCGTGTGTTTGGGGGGGGGGATTAATGAGGCACAGTTCCCGCTAACTAGACCTGTTTGCTTGCCTCTCTCCAGTTTCCCCACTAAGGTGCATTTCCTCCCAGCAGGTAGGACTGTAGAACCGCCAGGTGAGCCTTTAAAAACTCCTCTTAGAGGCTCCTGTGAGCTCTGATCTGATGGCTCCTATTCACTGAAACATTCTCCCTCAATCACCCCCACCCTCATGACTCTCTTCCATCCCCTTCCCCAATATATCACAGAAATATTTCGGGGAACAAAATGAAAGAAAAGAAGAATCGAAACCCTGAAATGCTGCCCCCGATCCCTACAAGGTCTTTCAGGGTGGAAGAAGTGAAATGTGTCATTGTTACCCAAGTGGTCTACATATCCTTCCAGAGCAGTGGCTTATCTCGGTCTTTTAAAAGGTGGAAGCAAACACATGGCTGTTGAATCCAGGGGAAATATAAGGCTTTGAGCTGCATCACAACAAAAGGATTCCTGGTGCAAAGAGATCGAAGCAAAATGCAGGAGAAACTCAGTCCAAGTCACAGGCTGCCTGAGCTCTTACTCAGGACACCCAGGTAGAATCAGCTAGATTCAGCTCTTCTGCTTTGGAGACCTGAATTTTCTTTTATCCCCATCTTTTGGAGACAAGTATGTTTGTGCTGTGAAAAGGATAATCCTGAAGGTAGTCTTACTTTTCAAACCATCTACACTAGAGAGCAGAGATTTGGGAACTAGAGGAGCAAACTAGTCAAGCGATGGTTTCCTTGGCAGTTAAAATAAAAGAATAAAAATAAATAATAGTCTACACGCCCCCTCCATCTCCACCTTCCCCACCAAAGGAATGTTTCCCCTAAGTTGGTCTCTTCCTTCTTGTTTCTTATTTTGACAGTTTGTCATCTCCACCCCTCCAATTCTTTTCTCTCCCCTTACACACACACACACTCTCTCTCTCTCTCTCTCTCTCTCTCCCCCTCCCTCCCTCACACACACAAACACACACACACACACACACACACACACACACAAACTGTATAGTCACGGCTTCTTAGTGCTCGCGCCCGACCCCATGCTAAGCGCGTTCCCCTCCTTGGAGCTCATTTTTGTGACGTGGAAAGCTGGATCCAGGGTTACAGCACATATTTGAAAAAAAAAAAAAAGCCAGCGCAAGATAAGTCACAGATTCTGCACCGTGATTGAGCCTGACTTCCCTGCCTTCCTCCCGCCCTTCCTCCAAGTGCCCAATGATGTGCTGCCGGTACCCAGAGAGAGCAGCTACGGCGGCGGCAGCCGCGGAGACAGGGAAGCTGGAAGCCTGCGGCAGCCCCTTCTCCTCCCTCCTCTACTGAGTGTGCCAAGCGGCAGTTCTGCATCCTAAAGAAGCCCATTGACAGGCCCATTGCATTCCCAGCACGTCTCAAGCTTGCTGCCTTTTATTTTTTTCCTTTGGTCCCCCACCCGCCCCCACCGCCAACCCCCTCTATCCCCCATTGCTTCAGCTTCAGCGAAAGGAAGGAAGGGAGAGGGAGAGAGAGAATCCTTAAACTCAAGCTTTTTTTTTTTTAACCCCCGCCCCCACCCCGATGGTCAATGCTAAAAAAAAATCTTCTGCAAAATAGGTAAGTCAAAGACATCTGGAGCCTTTCTTGTCTAAATCTCAGGGACCTCAAAAAGAAGAAAAAAAAATTAAAGAAAAGAATGGTGAAAAAGAAAGAACTTAAGTAGATTTTAATATTTTATAAGGGAGGCAGGGAAGACTAACTGATACTGCAATGTAGCCTCATCTGCTTTTCTCTTTTTTCAATTAATTGTTTCTAAAAATTGAGTATGGCATGCCTGAGGCAAATTTCTCTTTGCTTTCTTATGCGTTCTCTTTTTCTTACAGCTATGTACATTATATGCAAGTCGAATGTGGAGATTTATTCTTTTCTCTCTCCCTATAAATTATATCATTGTGTTTTAAGTTAGAGAGTTGGCAAAGTATTTCCTTAATGTATGCATTTATGTGTGGAGAGAAAATATATGCTAAAAACTCTGGTTTATTTTTATTGATTAAATACAACCATTCAATTGTGATTGATATTTCAGTGACTCAGAAAGGGCAATCTAATAAAACTGCATTATTATAATTTATTTATGTACGCATTTTCATTTACTGATGATATTAGGCAAGCAAAGGGAGCCACAGAGGAAGGCTCTATTATTAGAATAGTGCACTGTATTTGTTTCTTCTGGTTGGAAAAGAATGATGTCTTTCTTTGAAATGTATTTCATGTAATAGATCATTTATCAGCAGGTAAGAATCGAGGTGTCCACCCTTTCTTGCCTTTAACTACCCAACTCTCCTCTAACTAACCACCTGCCATTCCACCTTTATTGCAGGGTTCTTCACTTGATCTTGAAGGCACAAATATACATTCCAAACTAAACTCTGCAAGTGTTTTAATACAGACACTTCCAGGCTCAGCATCCTTTCGCTGTCACTATCTTTAGCTGTGACAATTGCATGGGCTTATTCTTTAGAAAGGCTAATCATTCCTAAAGGATTTAAGCAGCCAAATGATACACCTATGAAGAAATTATTTGATTAAAGGAGATGTTAATAATCTGTGCTTGGGCAAAAGGCACTTGGGGTATAGTGTGTTACTGAGCATACACTATAATTAAGTATATTGTGCTTACTTCTTAAGAGAAATCTTAGGTTTTCCTGAGCAACCAATCATCTAATACATCTCAACATCTGATATTGGCCAGTGAGCTCATAATTTATCATACTGTTTAAACTAATAACTTTGGAGAATGCTATGTCTTTTTATGAGTAGAATCCCACAGTTTAAAGAACATTATTCTTCCATCAGAGTTCCAGTCAGATCTATAATAGGTACCTCTGGTGTCAATGTGAGTTCTTACATGCAAACAGGTGTAATGGCCAAATGATGGCCATTATTACTGAATCTGCCTACCCCCAGAGCAATCACTGTATGCCAGTTCCCCTGCTTACTATAACAGGCAATGAAGGCTGCTTTTGATTGTATGATACACTCTTTACCAAGTATGGCTTGATTCAGGAAAATGTCATCACATGGTATAATATTTCAGAGTCTTCTTATTTTAAAATATAGGACATATTAAGCATGTTGATAGGTCGTTTTGAGTGTCGGTTCAACAACTGCTAAAGTTTCTATATCACTCTCAAAAAGCCCCATACGTAGGAGTCAATGAGAATAGTGCAAATGACTAAAAGCTAAAAATCTGCATCTTTATTTCTGTTGCAGTTTTGTAATCAGCCACGAATGATGAAACCTTCTATAGCTGAGATGCTTCACAGAGGGAAGATGTTGTGGATAATTCTTCTAAGCACAATTGCTCTAGGATGGACTACCCCGATTCCCCTGATAGAGGACTCAGAGGAAATAGATGAGCCCTGTTTTGATCCATGCTACTGTGAAGTTAAAGAAAGCCTCTTTCATATACATTGTGACAGTAAAGGATTTACAAATATTAGTCAGATTACTGAGTTCTGGTCAAGACCTTTTAAACTGTATCTGCAGAGGAATTCAATGAGGAAATTGTACACCAACAGTTTTCTTCATTTGAATAATGCCGTGTCCATTAACCTTGGGAACAATGCATTGCAGGACATTCAAACAGGAGCTTTCAATGGTCTTAAGATTTTAAAGAGGCTATATCTCCATGAGAACAAACTAGACATCTTCAGAAATGACACCTTCCTTGGCTTGGAAAGTCTGGAATATCTGCAGGCAGATTACAATGTCATTAAACGTATAGAGAGTGGGGCATTTCGGAACCTAAGTAAATTGAGAGTTCTGATTTTAAATGACAATCTCATCCCCATGCTTCCAGCCAACTTATTTAAGGCTGTCTCCTTAACCCACTTGGACCTACGTGGAAACAGGTTAAAAGTTCTTTTTTACCGAGGAATGCTAGACCACATTGGCAGAAGCCTGATGGAGCTCCAGCTGGAAGAAAATCCCTGGAACTGTACATGTGAAATTGTGCAACTGAAGAGTTGGCTGGAACGCATTCCTTACACTGCCCTAGTGGGAGACATCACCTGCGAGACCCCTTTCCATTTCCATGGAAAAGACTTACGAGAAATCAGGAAGACAGAACTCTGTCCCTTGTTGTCTGACTCTGAGGTGGAAGCTAGTTTGGGGATTCCCCACTTGTCACCAAACAAGGAGAATGCATGGCCAACTAAGCCTTCCTCAATGCTGTCATCTGTCCATTTTACTGCTTCTTCTGTTGAATATAAGTCCTCAAATAAACAGCCCAAGCCCACGAAACAGCCTCGAACACCAAGGCCGCCTTCCACATCGCAAGCTTTATACCCTGGTCCAAACCAACCTCCCATTGCTCCTTACCAGACCAGACCACCCATTCCTATTATATGCCCTACTGGGTGTACCTGTAATTTGCACATCAATGACCTTGGCTTGACTGTCAACTGCAAAGAGCGAGGATTTAATAACATTTCTGAACTTCTTCCAAGGCCACTGAATGCCAAGAAACTGTATCTGAGTAGCAATCTGATTCAGAAAATATACCGTTCTGATTTTTGGAATTTCTCTTCCTTGGATCTCTTACATCTGGGGAACAACCGTATTTCTTACGTCCAGGATGGGGCCTTCATCAACCTGCCCAACCTTAAGAGCCTCTTTCTCAATGGCAACGATATCGAGAAGCTGACACCAGGCATGTTCCGAGGCCTACAGAGTCTGCACTACTTGTATTTCGAGTTCAATGTCATCCGGGAAATCCAGCCTGCAGCCTTCAGCCTCATGCCTAACTTGAAGCTGCTATTCCTCAACAATAATTTGCTGAGGACCCTGCCAACGGATGCCTTTGCAGGCACATCCCTGGCCCGGCTCAACCTAAGGAAGAACTACTTCCTCTACCTTCCTGTGGCTGGTGTCCTAGAACACTTGAATGCCATTGTCCAGATAGACCTCAATGAGAATCCTTGGGACTGTACCTGTGACCTGGTTCCCTTCAAACAGTGGATTGAAACCATCAGCTCAGTCAGTGTGGTGGGTGATGTGCTATGCAGGAGCCCTGAGAACCTCACCCACCGTGATGTGCGCACTATTGAGCTGGAAGTTCTCTGCCCAGAGATGCTGCACATCGCACCAGCTGGAGCATCCCCAGCCCAGCCTGGAGATTCTCACCTTGCTGGAGGGCCTACGAGTGCATCACCATATGAGTTCTCTGCTCCTGGGGGCCCTGTGCCACTTTCAGTGTTGATTCTCAGCCTACTGGTTCTGTTTTTTTCAGCAGTGTTTGTTGCTGCAGGCCTCTTTGCCTATGTCCTTCGACGGCGCCGGAAGAAGCTGCCCTTTAGAAGCAAGCGGCAGGAAGGTGTGGACCTCACTGGCATCCAGATGCAATGCCACCGGCTTTTTGAGGATAGTGGAGGTAATGGAGGTGGAAATGGAGGTGGGGGACGACCAACTATTTCTTCCCCAGAGAAGGCCCCGCCTGTGGGTCATGTATATGAGTACATACCCCACCCAGTTACTCAGATGTGCAACAACCCCATCTACAAGCCTCGTGAGGAGGAGGAGGTGGCTGTTCCATCAGTCCAGGAGGCAGGGAGTGCCGAACGTGGGGCTCCTGGGACACAACCGCCAGGAATGAGTGAAGTTCTCCTAGGAAGTGAGCAGTTTGCTGAGACACCCAAGGAGAACCACACCAACTACCGGACCGTGCTGGAAAAAGAAAAGGAGTGGGCCCTGGCAGTGTCCAGCTCCCAGCTCAACACCATAGTGACCATGAATCATCATCACCCTCACCCTCACCACCCAGCAGTTGGTGGGGTTTCAGGGGTAGTTGCGGGAACTGGGGGAGACTTGGGTGGGTTCCGCCACCACGAGAAGAATGGTGGGGTGGTGCTGTTTCCTCCTGGGGGAGGCTGCGGTGGTGGCAGTATGCTACTAGACCGAGAGAGGCCACAACCAGCCCCCTGCACAGTGGGATTTGTGGACTGTCTCTATGGCACAGTGCCCAAATTAAAGGAGCTGCATGTCCACCCTCCTGGCATGCAATACCCAGACTTACAGCAGGACGCCAGGCTCAAAGAAACCCTTCTCTTCTCGGCTGGAAAGGGCTTCACAGACCACCAAACCCAAAAAAGTGATTACCTCGAGTTAAGGGCCAAACTTCAAACCAAGCCGGATTACCTCGAAGTCCTGGAGAAGACAACGTATAGGTTCTAACAGAAAAAGAAAAAATAAATTAGTGCTTTTTTTCAAAAGAAAAGAAAAATTAAAGAAATATATCCCTTGCTCCCTTTACACTTGTCCCAATAACTCCATTCTCACAAACTTCCCTGCCCTGAACAGAACTGAAACCGCATGATAACTAGAAAATACAGATGTATGCTCTCCCCTCTCAGATGTGATTTGGAGGAAGGGCCATACTCAGATCATTAATCAATGAAGTGCCTTCGCAGACTTTTGCCAGCAAATGTTATCATTATTTTTTTATACTGAAACTTGAGACTTTGACTGTGCCATGTATAAGGTATATTGGGGATCGCTGTATTGATCCTAATTAAGTAAAATTCAGTGTGTCTTTATTTTCAGTAACTTTTTTTTTTCAGTTGTAGTTTTGTTTGACAGGGATGGGGGGGGAAACAAATTGACATTTGTGGCTTTCTTTTTTCTTCCCATCATGGCACAGATTCTGTACATGTATTAACAATGCAGTTTGCTGCATGCCTGGAAACTGCAAGACGGGGAGGGAGGGGTGGGTCTTGCTCGAATGTTCTCACCCACTCGTTTTTCTCACACATATACCCACAGGCAAATCACAAATCCCTGAACACAAGCAGGTCCCTAAACCTGTGGCCTCTTCCTTCTGGTGCAGGTACACACACACACACACACACACACACACACACACACACACACAGCACTCCCATTCAACTCAATCTAATTGGTTCGTGTTTGATCCATTCCTCTTCTCTCCATAGCTCCACCTTTCCTTCACCCTAGTGTACAGCTTACAGCATCTCTCCTACCACCCTGAGAAACGTCATCTTCTAGGCTGGATCCTACTGAAGTGGAGGCCTGGTGGTTTAACAGCTGGAGGCACACACCTAGGGATGAGCACCTTCTTTGTGACACTTCATCCTGATGCCAAGATTTTTTGGAGAACATCTGCACTTTCTTATATATATATAAATATATATATAAAATATTTAAAAAAACATAAAAAAGCAACTGGTTATATATCACTAACAGCTTTGTAGGAAGCACTTTTAATGTTTTCTCTCTCACAAAGATTCAAAAGAAATGTGCATATATTTATTCTGTAATTTCAGTGATTATAAATTGTAAAGGTAATGTTTAATCATTGTATAGTGATTATGCGTCTGGTATAGCTTTCCTAATAAAAAGTTTTTGAAAAACATAATACATTATATATAGAGGATACAAAGCTTGAACCTTAAACTCCAGCTATGCCATGCCTTTCGTGCTCCCATTTTTTAAAAAATCTTTCTTTAACTTCTTATACAGAAAGCTAGTTTATTAACAAGTTTGATGCACTGTGATGTTAATAAATCTTATAACCCACCATGCCTATCCCATACCCGGATACAATTGGGACATAAAAAATATGATTTATATAGTTCACTTCTTTCTCTTGGATTATGAATTTCAAACTTAGCACCCCAATGATGCACCATTTTTCCTAGGCAGGATGCAACTTGGAGAAAATAAAGTAACTATATTTCTAAGAAGTACAGGATCAATTAGGAGATACTCGAGGATCCATGAATCTTACGATAGTTAAAAACAAAGGAAAAGGAAAGTAAAGTTACTATTCTTTTTTAAAATGTACAGCAAAATTACTTACACACACACACACACCAACCAATCAAAATATAATGCCTTGGAACCAATTTTTCAGAATTCTGTTATCTGTGAAAACTGTCACTGTTATATTTTTGCTACTGTTTTTTCCCCAACCACTTACTACACCTGACCCCAATCATGCTTGAACTAAGATAGGATGCTGAATGAGTCTTTCTTTCTCTGTGACACTAAAATGATGTTGTGAAATTAATTTGACAATAATCCAAGTTATGATCCATTTACATGTGAGCGAAACCAAAGAAAACATGATTTTTAAGGTGCCAGTATCTTGTTTGTGGAGAAAACTAAACTGATACAAAGAAACACAAGAGCTTTGAGGCAGGCACTTATCTCATTAGGCCAGTAGAGGACAGCAGAGCTCCAGAGATTCATAGACCTGGTAACTGCAGAATCCTGCAGTGAGGCCAGTATTCTCTTCTAGTGTTTCCTCAAGCTGCCCTTAGTAGAAATTATCATTATGTGTGGAATGTAATTCACTACAAGTCACTGATGCCTTACATCACTTTTGTTTTCCCATAAAAAGGGGGACTGGCAGCTTCTAAAGCTGTGTGATTGATATAAAACTAAAGCACTGTACCTAAAAAAAAAAAAAAGCCCCATGAATGCCTAATACAACAAATTTATATATCTCTTGATTAATTCTATATGGGTAATAACATAGGTATGCATAAAATCAAAAACACAGGTATATCAATATAAAATGCAACTTTTCAGGGCTACCTTGCATTTGGTACCTTGTACCTAAAACTTTTGTCCTCCATTATTTGAAGTGTAGTTCAGATGAAGAAAAGCTCACAGACATGATTCAGTATTTCTCTACATACAATATTGAAATGCAGCTCTTATGCAAAGGGATCAGACACACTATTAAACAGGTGTGACTCTTCTTTTGTTTCTTCTTCTTTTCTTTCTACTGTCTCATAAGTCACCTTTTTCATAGTTATCTCACTTTCCTTGTTCTTTCTAATTATCTCTCCATCCTTTACTTGAAGTCTTTTTTTAAGGTGCAGAAAGTCAGTATTAACCTTTTAGTGTTTTAAAATCTGATCTATGAAGTCCCTCCAAATTAGTTATTTATCATGTCCCCTTTCCTCCTAATCAAAAATTTTGATGAATAGTAGAAAGCATGTGCATATTAATAACTCAAAGTGCAAAGCTAGATACTTTTAACGTTAATTATCATCTTCTTAATAACTGTGCACATTGATAACATGGCATATTATACAAATTAGCTTAAAGTACAATCCCTAACAATCCCAGTGCTTTTGACATTTGAAAAATGAGTGTCCATAAACCATATGAAATTACAATATAACTTGATAATTATGTTTATATTTTATTTATTAAATACATAAAGTAAGATAGTCTTGTCTTATACGTAAGCAGTAATTTTACCCTTGAACGAGGAGTAAATTTATTTAGTGAAAATGAATTTATATGAGAAGGAATTTTGTATCAAAGGAAATAATTTTGGCTTCCATGGAGTTTTCTACTCCCTTGGCCAGGTCATTTATTTTAGCTGTGCATTAGAAATACTTATGTTAGTTTTAATTTATAATACCAGACATGTTGTCTTAAAGTACCATGGATATTAATGTAGGTACTATGATTAGGATTTGTTCTGTTTTTGCTGCAGCAAAATGATAAGTTTTAAGAAAAAATAGATTACTAATTCACTTCATAGTGGTCAGTCAGACTGAAGAAGACCCAGATCTGACAGATACCTGCTATTATTCATTGCTTTTATTATAAATTATAATAATAATATTTGAAAGTAATACAATGTATTGTAATGTCCCTTTAACTATGAGATGATGAGTGGAAAATAATATAAATTGATATACCAGTTTTATTTAGTACCAGTTTTAACATATTATTTTTCACATACGTTACTATAATGTGAATGCTGTTATGTTTTTATTTGAGAAGTTATATTATTTCATCTAGTTGCAAAATACTGAAAAATATAAGGATGATGACCACCAAATTTGAAATAAAAGTTTAGAGAGAGATGACAAGGGAAGTTTAACTACTGAGCTTGAAAGTTTTTTTTTTTCCCTCACCTTGGAGTATTACTTTTAAACCTTAGTATCTGAAAAGAATATGTGTGTTTGGAATTATGAAAATTGACAGTGTAACTGCAGAACATAAGGATGTTTATTTAACCACTGCAACACATTATTTCGATTTATTGTAAATTCATTGTTCATACAGTCCTCTCCTTTAGCAATTATGTTGTCTAAGCCAATAAATGTTGCATTTTTGTAAAATGGCTATGATAAAGGAAACATTAACGAAATGCTTAACAAAATGTGAGATACAATTATAACAAGTCATGATAATACAAGAGGAAATGGTAATAAAAGGACATCCACTTCATCTTAAGTGATAGGAGCTAATTTAACCTGAGCTTAGACATTTATAACTCATAGTTAGTTCAAAATCCTCAACTGGGAAGATTCAGGTAAACAGAGCATACGTAACTATCATGAATTTCACCATACAAGTATTTTGTTTAATACATACACTATAGGACTTTTAAAAGTAATAGGAGCAATAACACGTGTGTAATGGGGCAATCGTGTGTGTATATATATAGTACTACTATATATGTGTATACACTGTGTATACATGTATATAGTTTATATATGCTGAATTATACTTACATGTAAACTATGGATTTTTTTCTTTCATGTATAACAATTTCAGTTTTATGCATTTATTTTCCTTGGTTCTGTCTAGCTACCATCCAAGTGAAGCTGGATGAAATTATGAATCTTCACTTTGGGAATATTCACATGTAAAAAGTAACTGTAATTAATATTTTTGAACTTAAAAGTCTTTTATCTTCCAATTTGTTTCATTTTATTATTTAAATCATAGGGAACAAACCTCAGTCAAATTGTGATTTACTTTAAGTGAAGTCCTCACAGTAAAGAAACTAACTAATCTCTTATAAATATGCAACATAAGTCAAATGAAAAATAAGTGCTCCTTTTTCATTTTTCTATTTCTAGAATAAACTTTATAGGTGAAAACAATTTCAGTAGCTTTATTAATTTGACAAGACCTTTGTAACTTATCTAGGTATACAGAAAAAGTGAAGTATTGAAGGTAATAAGAGAAATATAGGTCATATTTGAGACATTTGTCATCCTATTTTAATACTCTTAATATCACTAATTAAAATGTATAATACTCTAGTAATAATAATAATAGTTAATAATAATAATAATAAACAGAGATGATCATTTTAGTATGATTTTACAAGATCTGAATTGAAGGGGAAGATTTTTCATATTAAGAAAGCAGGTGTATTCTAGGGGTTGCTAGTTGTGAAGATGTAACAGTTTGACTAGCTTTATTAATTCTGATAATATTTGCTCCTAAAAATAATACACATATATTTGAGAATATGTATTCTTTCTTCTCTCTTGCATTGATATAGATTATTTTTCACATGATTTTAAAAGTGTAATAGAAAATAATACTTGTGAACTTCAAAGATATATAGCTAGGAAGGCATTATAATTTGTTTGACCCAAACCCTCAATATCTTTTAACATTAAAACACCAGTGAACACTAGTAAAAAGGAGAACTTCTTCATTAATACCCAGTGACAAAAAGGCTCAGCATACTTAATTAAATGTTTCTTTGGTATATCAGTTCATATACTTGTTTATAAGTGAATTGATAGAATTTGCAGTGTATTCAATTGTATCACAATCAAACAAGTTTCATCAAAAAGAATGTGCTAATGACCAGTAAAAAAAAAACCTGAATACTTAATTCTAATTCAACTGTAAAAGTAGCAGGCTGCTCTCTTGATAATGAAAGGTACCACATTACCAACACTGTATTATATGTGAATACAGGGCTTTTGTGGTTTTTGACCCATTCTACTACAAACTTTTAGGTTTAGAGTTTATTAGTGCATGATGAAAGACTACACAATTGATTTTCAGTACCATTTAAAACAATCCTGAGGGTAGCAAAGTTAGCTCTGAAAAAAGATGCTGAAACAAAAATGTCATCTTATTCTGTAGAAGAATAGAAAGAAGTTCTCTTTTCCTTCCTGGCTCTATATTCTTCCCTTATTCCTGACAGCCCTGCTTCTACTTCTGCTTCTGACTCGGTACCAAGATATTCTTGTGACTAAGGGCACACTCATTGAGCTCAAATTAGGTGCCAAGGAAAGATCAGGGAACGATGAGTTCCCGCAACCAAGGACCAAATGTCTAATTCACTTATCTTGTACCTTAAGGTGAGAAAACAATTCAACGTATTTCACTTCACGGTTAAATCATTTATAAAGTCTGGTGAAAAAAGTCAGAATCTATAATAATAAAATTAGAACCACTTCTGAAGATCAAGAGAGAATCAGTAAATGCTGTAAAATTATGACATTTATCTTTAAAATCTCAAAGCCTTTTCCTTTCCTCCTCTGGGAAATGCCCTTTATCCTTGGTATGGCAGCCAAAATATTGGTTTAATTAAAATTAAAATACAAATATAAAATATTTGTACCAAGACTATTTCCTGCTACTGGAATTCACACATTTTTCAGTAGTTTTTCCTTATTTACAGTGTAAACTTTCTAAATATTCAGTTGTTACATCGTTGCTTGGAATTTGAAGGGGTTTTTTGTTTGTTTGTTTGTTTTTTTAACAGAATTCCAGTAGAGCAATTTATCTTAAAATGCCTTTTTTTGGGGGGTCTGTGGTACTAGTTTTATGATAAAAACAAGTCTGTAAATATGTAAACTATTAACCATATACTATAATTTGTAGGAAAAAAAACCTTAAAGTATATTTAAATTGGACATTTTAATGTATTAAATTGAGTTGGAATTTTTTTTCCTACTTGTGCTCTTTTTCACAAGATTTGGATTTAAAAGTGAACTCTGTTCCTCTATTTCTAATTCACAATTAGATGCTTACTTTTCCAGCTGGCAATAAAAGGAAGGTGGTTACAGAAAATGTTAACATGTATAAATAATCTGTCTGTGGACTAATTAGGACCATGAATCTCTCATTTTTCCTTCAGTAACCCTTCCTCAACAAAGACAATGGAAAGAGAAGGGAAAAAAATGAAAATGCTTTCCCTTTTGAAGGCTATTTGATAAAGACTTAATGGAGAAAGTCTGAACCAGACTTTCATATAAACCTTTCAGCATTTTATCTTTGAAAGGATTTAAATTCCATAGTAGGTTCACTATATCTTCTAATATGATGCTAAGCCAGTTCAATTACTGTCTGTTAACATGATTGGACATGAAATCAAAGGTTAACAGTAACTAAACCAATTATAATTAAAAGTAAATTTTAATGCAAAATAAATCACAAGGAAACTGAAGTAACAATGTAAACTAAGAGATTTAGCTTTAATTCATGGTATAGATGTGTAAAATGAATTATAAAGTCCTCTTTTCTTTTTTACATTAATTAGTAATTTTTCCTGGACAAATAATAATCTTTATTACCCATGGGTTGATTTTTCAGCCACATTTAAAAATTTATCCTCAGCCCCATATCAGAATTTATTTAAGGAACAAAATTCAGTTAATTAATATTTATTTAAGAAAACTTATTTATTTGAATTTTACTATAATTTGTCATGTAATATATCCCAAAGCTATCACTATTCTAAAGCTAAACATATATAGTTTAAAATATTTTTCATTAGCTGTAATACTGTTCTTCTCTATTGGTATTTATGATTTGTATTTAATCAGTATAAATGATACTGAAATTGCTCCTTAATTTGGGCCATATACTCTCCTCCCCTTATAAATGTAGATAACTGGTAGCTGAACCTCGCTCAAATGAATTCTGAATATATATTCTGTATCTATACATACGCACATATACATGGATTTTTTTTTACTACAACTTTATCAAAAAAGTTTGCATAATGCATCATTCCACAAATGACATTTTAAAAAAACATTTAAATTTAAGGTTCAAAATGAGGTAAGACATAGTGTGGACAACACATAAAAACTAGCTGGTAATATTTTATTTGTTAAATGAACCAGGCTTGAGTTTGATAATAAATCACCTCTTATTTCATGTTAATTCAAACATGGCTACCCAGTTCTGAGATAATACTTTCACTACTCCCACCCGATTTCAAAAATAAAAGTTAGCATTTCTATAAGCTATTGTGTCCTAAAGAAGGGTGGGTAGAGATACCAATTCTGGGGAATTTCTCTTCAATCTACTATCTACCTAACCTAACTGGAACAAGCACAATTCCACTCTTATTTTCTGTGCAAGGGGCATCGGAGAATAATAATTTTAAAATATTGCAAACAGAAAATGAGAGATGGAAGACAATGTGTAATCAGTTGGAAAAAGTTCCTGAGGTAATTCTAATATGCCCACTCATCCATCCTCACTATGAGAACTACTGTTCTCAGCAAGTATCTTTAGTTACATCCAAGCAAATACTTTATCTTTCATGTATGCAGTTTGCTAATTCCCATATTTGTGCAAATCACTGTGGTTATTCTTTTATTTTCTGAAAATACATATCGCTCGTGGACATCAAAATTTAGCTTCAAATTTCCTTCATCCAGTATTTTATCGATACAGTAAACTGAATTTTGATATTCTCTCGAACACTTACGCACACTATTTACTCTATGCTGTTTTAGATAAAATATGTTGGAATATTTTATCCTAAGTGTCCTTCAGTTCAGTCACTTTGCCTGTTTGTTCCAAGAATTCTGGCTTTTCAATTACATTATAAGTACTTGAGAATATAAACTAACTTCAGGGTCTTCTGAAGCCCCATGTCTAGGACCATATTTTACACAGCTATGGGAAATAACATTCTGGCCAAACTTCTGAGTTTCATGGATCCTGTCTTATTTCTAGAATAGCTACAATACTACCTTTCTTCCTATTAATATCTAACACACAGCCTTAATAATGGACAGTATGTAAATATTTGTTGACAGAATGAATAGAATTTTAAAGCAGTATGTCTTATTCAGTATTGCAAAAGTTGATAGCCCTTTGGTATGTAACTCAGAGAAATGATGAAAAGGGATGGAGGAAGACAGAGTGTTGAAGAGGTCGTAAGAAGTGTGACAGTATGGAAAATATAATAAGTTCTTGTGTTTTTCTTGGATTTCTTTATTAATATGTATTCATTGACCTCAAGGAAATAAGACTGAGGAAACTGAGTAGTCTGAGATATCTCTGGGGAGAAACTAATGAAAAGAAAGGGAGGAAGGAAGGGAGGAAGGGAAGGAGGGAGGAAAGGAAGGAAGGAAAGGAGGAGCTATAAAACTTAGTTTTGTCTTCTTCAATAGCAGCCAAAGCAGGGAAGGGAGCTTGCCCAGTAATAAAGCAGACGTGGCATGAGTGAAGCTTGTGCTTAGTTGCCTAAATGTTTATAAATAACAGCAATAATTTAGCAGGCTTTGCTGATGTCTTCTTGGTTATGATTGCTTAACCGAAGGTTCTACACTTTACTGAAAATTGTACAGGAATGTTAATTCAACCCAGGGTATTAAGTAAAACAGGGCATACAAACAAGCATTATATGTACCACCTCCTTCAGAGACATGTGTAATTTAAAAATTTTATCTCTTCTATAGCAGCTAAATATACGAGCTCACACTTACAGTGAAAGAATATGACTATCTCTATTCATATATTTATCTGTCCATGATCCTACTGGGGACAAAAACATGGGGCAAAATTAGATGATGAATGAAGAAGGGCATGAATCATCATATGAATGAATACATAAAATATATTTTTACCTTGCAAGATCAAAATATTAATGAATGCACAGTTAACCACATTTCACTTAGTTAATGTGAGACATTAAGAAGAGAAAAAAATCATAGGTGTTCTTACTAAAATTTGAATCCTGAAATGCTACTATGATCATATTCTCTGTCTTACCAAAGGATATAATAAAGTAATCAATGAGAGTTTAGCTGATGGTAAATTTAGCCCAATAAGAAACATGTGAGGCAAATACAAAGACATCCTTAAAAAAAAAATAATTTGCAGGCATTTATTTAATTTATTTTCATTAAAGCTATGGATATCCTTATAGAAATTCAGAGTTATTTTGGGGTATCTGGAAGCTTGCCACTGTGGTGCTACACCTTAATTGTCTTGGATGTTTCACTTTGTGTTAAAATTTTATATTCTTGTTGGCATTTTATGTTATCCTTGAATATATTTGTATTTGAACTCTAATTCTATTAGAGAAAAAATGATCCTAAATTGTACATTTATATCTTTTAAAGCATCTAGAATATAATTCAAGGATTTTAGAAGTTGTTGTACAAAAGAATTACAGAATTTCAAAATGTTGTCACAGCAAATAAATGGCATATAGTATACTATGTCTTAGAAGATGTACAATAAGACTATCTTGCTAGTCAACAGAATCAAGGATGTGTAGATAGTAATTTTTTCAAATGTAAAGTAAGCTCATATAAAATTAAAATCTAAAATTATGATATTTAGGACTAATGAATACATTGGGGTTTTAAAGTAAAATCTTCATATGTATAGATATGCGTACCAATATTCCACATACTTTTATTACTATTTCCTTTAATAAAAATGCTGTAACAATATGTTAAGAAGTTAATATACAACTTATAAAAGCTATGGACATGAGACACAAGTTGAGTTTCCTATCTTGACCCATTGAAAAAGTTAGTAAACATAACAACTTTAATTTTTCTGAATAACCAGCTGTGTAAAAACATGATGCTTTACCAAGGGCAGATATGGTAATAATTAATAATTTCCAGGAAAATCTTTCCCATACCTTAAAAATGCTCATAGTCAACCTAAGTTTTACTGGAGCTTTATAGCATGCTGGTATCTAAGAAACATAAAAAGTCTTCTGCACCACCTATTAACATGTACTTTATTTGATTGTTTATAGTTCTAAAATTGCAATATGATCAAATTTGCTTTAAATAGTTGAGGATGTAGACTCTGCTCTGATTCAGTATTATTTGATCAGTATTATTTGCTCTTACCTTAAAGGACAAAAGTATCAAGACAAATGAAAAATACGAAAAACAAAACCCAACAACTATGAATCTTTGTTAAATGAGTACTGTAGGGATTTAGATTTCCTCTGCTTCCTGCTATTATCAGTTGAAGTGATGACTGGATAAGAAAAGGCTACTATAGTTTGCAATTTCATCCTTTTGTCAGAGTTTCTCCACTAAAGCTACTATGTATGGTTCAATAGAAAGCTAACTCGAATGAGGATCCCACAGATAACCAAAACAATAGGTCTCACTGATAAATGCTTTCCCCTCTACGAAAACAGAACTTGGGATACTGGAGCTGTCTGACATAATACTAAGATGAGTAAGCTATAATAATACAGCTTAAAAATCATTTAATTTTTTTTTACATAGTTTTGATTCTCCACTACACTCTAGAATATGGGATGGGACTAAACTTTAAAGGATGTCTTCATGATCCAGCAATTGCTTCATGACAAAGGAGAGAATGAAGCTCCAAATTCAGAACATGGGACCTCTGCTAATGACCATTTTGCTGGTGCATCCAAAGATGTCCATCCTGTAAGCCATCATGGTGAAGGCAACTGTGATTACTGAAATAACCTCACAGGAAGACCTTTGCTCATACCTCAAGAAGATCTCAGACACTGCATTGTAGCTGAAAAGTATAAAAACGTTTTCTCACTCTCCTGACCTATTAGTTTAGTTGGTATTGATAAGGATTTCTTAGGATTTTGAATTAGACTGAATTTAAACCATGAATGAGATATAAGCAAACCTGGGAGACACTGACTTCTTTGTGGCAAGTGCCAAATTCATCATTCACATAAAGAAGCAGCAGTATAATGCTTAAGAGATACTCAATTCTGTCAGATCTGGGTGAGAATCCTTATTCAACCATTAATACTTACATAATCTTGGACAGGTTGTTTTAGCCTTTCTGAGATACTTAAACTCTCTAACTGACATGGCCAGATTTGTATTATTAAAAGATCCCTCTAGCAGCTGTGAAGAATGGATTGAAGGAGACTAGATGGCAGCTAAGAAAACAGGATTTTTTTAAAATTTGTTTATTTGCAGTAATTTCTAATGTATAGAAAAGTTGTAAAGATAGTAAAGAGAGCTCCCTGTGTATCATTCAATCAAGCTCCCCTAATTCTAACATCTCACATACTTACTGATGATGCATTTGTCAAAACTAAGAAATTACATTGGTACACTACCATTAGCTAAACTACAGACTTTATTTCTATTTAGCAATTTCACTAATTTCTTTTTTTTTGTTCTAGGATACAATTCAGGATATCATGTTGCATTTAATAGTGTTGCTTTTACTTTTTAAATTTTATTTTTTCCCATATTCCAGCCTAAAGATACTGGTGGTCTAGACTAGCTGGTAGCAGTGAAAATGGAAGGAAGCAGATGTGAAATATTTGCTGAAGCTAGAAACAATGGGTGAAGTAACTAACAGATAAAGTCATGAAGCAAAGAAATGTATCAAGGATGATTTGTACCTTCTGACTTGAAGAACTGAGTGGATGTTAGTGACTTTTATTAAGACAGGATGACTGGAGGTGGGGTGCGGTTGAAAATATGCTAAGAACAAAAATCATGAGTTTCATTTTAGATTTTTAAGATGCGACTATTAGCAATAATATATCTAAACAATTTAGATCAATGGCTAGTGCATGCTGAATAAATGATGGCCACTATGCAATGAGCATCATCATCATCACCATTATCACTATCATCATCAGGAAGGAATTTCAACATTTCTTCAGATTGCAAAGAAACTTTCTATGAAGGTGCCAGTGAGAGAGGCATTCCTGTTTGGTTCCACACTTTTCTCTGTAGAGTGTTTTCAGAGACCTATTCAAAGGGAGTGTAAGCTGGAAATGCCAGGCCTTGCTTGGGGCTGCAGAAGGACATGCATATAACATTCTCATTCTTCTCTATCCTGAATTGGGGTCCTAACTGGGGCCCCTACAGTACAAGAGGTTCCACTGTAAAATGCCAAGTTGAGAGGGTACTACACAACATGAAATGTTAAGAAAATGTAAGAGATTTGGTAAGTGAAAGGGAATGGTTAAAGATGAGAATTAGTAAGGCAAATTGCGGCCATAGTGAGAAGGGCTTAAATACATACTAAGGAGTTTAGAATCTATCCAAGTAGAGAGGAGATAATATAATTTTGTAATGTCAAGGTCCTTCTCAGTAGGAAACCTACATCAAGGTAATAACGGAATTCTAACGTAAAAAATCCTTGTAAGCAACATGATTTTCTGTTCAGTACATCTCCAACCATAGTGCTTTTCAGAGTAGTAAGAATAGATACTTTGAGGATGAGAATGGTGAATTTAGCAAAAGGAGTCACCTTTGTTTTTGACTGAAGTATTTAGTAGATTCCTATGCTGGCATTACTGGGCACTATACAAATTATCTAGAATTATTTCATTGTGTTGACATAAGTCCTGAATCTCAGATTCTTCAGTGTGAACTGTAAAGAAAGTACTGGAACTGACTTAACTTACCCTTCTGTTTATATAGTCTTATATTTACTCTCTTCTATGGGGCCTTACATATATCTTTTTATTAGATCTCCTTATATTTTATTCTTTGACCACATGTCAAATACTGCATGCTAAGCAGTAGAGAATAATAAATAAAGTTTAAAGCATTCACAAACAAGGGAATGTTATTAAGAAAATGAATGTTTTCTTTCAGAATTAGCATGGTAGAATTCAGGCCATGAATCCCATTAGTAGATTTAGTCCTGTAACTGCAGCCCCTGGGGATAGGCAAAATGTCAATAAAGACTGACTTCACAAAGTATAGGAATGATGAGAGTGTGAATGCTTAAAAACATTACCACTTCTTCCTCATCCACAGGGTTATTTAATCTTGCTGATGTTATTTGAAATAATGGTCTCAACTCTCTACTTTTCTTTTCCTATGCAGACACAGCCACCACATTGCTGAGTGGAGAATCTACTGTTTTCATAATTTAAATATTGTTAGAATAGAAATAGGAGAAAAGCCTTCAATAATGTATGTACAATTTAAAAATATCTTTGGCAGTTCTCTAAATAAGCTTCTATAGGCTTCTTCCTTAAAGTAAGAGATGTAATTTTCAAAGGCTTAACTCTGAATGACTTTAACACTGCTTGCTGTCTGTGATACTGGTTCCCAATTTTTCTTAGTTACATTTAGTCCTGTTTCTGCACCAGTAATTTTTCCCGTTTGTATCATTTCTTGTTTTGAGTGAAGAATTTAATTCTATCACTTTTAATTTTAAAGCTGCTATAAAATAGGCAACAAAATGCAGGAATTTTATAAATAAAATCATATAATGATGCCTCTTAAATGATGTTTAAAATGTGACTTTAAGGTGTGTTCCAGGAATGAAAAGTTACTTATTAAGAACTTGATAAGGTAATGACAAAAATATATACTACCATATTTTGCATAGATAATTGAACATTTACTTCAAGGCAAGCCACTGTGAAAACAAAGCTATATTATATCAAGGAAATGAAAGACTAGTTTTGGGAGATGTGTCTTACATATGCAAAATTATTTAAAGCTTTTTAAAAACTATTGGTATAGACAGAACACACTATAGGAATGGAGGAGTTGAATTGCTGTTTGACACTGTTTGATACTGTGGTATCTAATCTGATGTCCTCAATATTCAGGTCAGCTCTAAGCAAGAATCTTTTGAAATGCTGAAAAACATAGTCCTAGCACCCTGTTCACAGCTCATTTCTGTTTCAGTCTGTATTAGCTCAAATCAGCTATTAAGTGTATAGAATAGCAATGTCTTGAAATTATTTGAAGGAAAAGATGAACTGTGATTCAATATTTAAAAGTCCTTAGCTACAGAATCACTTAATGTCACAGTTATAATTATTCAAACTATTGTGATTTTTTTTAAAAAATGTTCCAGATTTAGAAAAATGCTGACTTGTTCCAACAACTGCATCTGAAATCATTACACTTTTTTTGCAAGAAAAAAAACAATTTCATATCATCATGGTTTGAAATATTCATTTAGGCATATTTTATGGAATTAAACTCCAGCTCCTTGAATTTGGTTGTACTGCCATCTTATCTCTGAACTAAATCATAATCATTGTTTCCATGCAGGCTTTTGTGAACAGTAGGAAAGGACTCACATTGCTATGAGAGAATGGCTTAAGTTATAATGGTTGTACAGCTGGGCATCAGGTCAGGTTTTTCCGGATTCTTCCAGGTTGCTATCATTGCACTCACCAGTCTGCACACATTCTATCAATTTCAATAAATAATTACTGATCTTTGCAGGAAATCTATAGGAGTCAGCAATACTCTGCTCCTTAGAACTTAAAAAGAGGCTCTTAAAGTAAAAATCATAAGCATAATACACTCAGTTCACAATGGAAAATATTAGCCATCTATTCTAGCCAGAATAACCTAGGCAGTTATTTCTGTTAATGAGTTTCTTATATAACTATATATGGTCAGAATGATTTAGGTGTAGTCTTAGGAATCCATAGCAGGAAAGACAGCCTACTGATTTTACATCCAAATGTTTCTGGAATTACTTCTCCCCATCTCTAAGAAACCATTCTTTAAACCATCATAATTTATTCCTGAACTATAGAAATAGCTAATTATTCTATTATCACTTTTGACTCTACCCTCTACAGATACCTTATCAACAGCAAATAAATTGATAATTTTAAAATGTAACTCTAATCAATTTGTTCCTTGCATAAAAGCCGTTCAACTTCTTATAAAGTCCAAAATCTATAACATATTCAGGAATGCCCTGCAGGGTCTCCCCCTCCCAAATCCACACCTCTACCCACTCATCATTAATTCCTCTTCCCCTCACTCACTGACTTCCAGCTACAGCCACTCTCTACTAATTACTTAAAATCCTCTGGTTATTTCCCACCTGAGGACCTTGTTCCGTGTCACCACTGCCTAAAAGTCTCTTCCACTACTTGTCTGTCGTGTCATTGCCATAAATCCTTTAAGTCCTATCTTAAAAATCACTTCCACAGGAAAGCCTTCCCTGATTTCCCACAGAAAACTGGGTCCTCTGTTTTGCAGTCTCACAATACCACTTAGTTTTTCTTCAGAGTAATGAAGGCAGTTGTAATTAGTTTTTGTGTGATTACCTCTTTAATAACTGACTCCATCACTGAACTGTAAGTTCAATGAGGACAGACCCTGTCTGCCTTGTTAATGTGGTATCTTCACCGATTTACTCAGTATTTAGCACGTGGTCTGGGTTCAATAAATATTTTAAATAAATTATTCAAGGAATAAATGAAAACTGAAACTTAATCAAGTTAAAGGAAGAACTATGAAAGCCAAGGACTGACTAAAGGAAGTCAGTGAGCAAGAACTGGTCATTACTTCACCAACACTGTGTCAGGAATGTAGGTGCCTCATGAAGAAACACCAAGGATAAGTGTGCTGCTGTGAATCAGAATGAATATCCATTAAGATTATCCAGCTACTACCCCTGCTTTGATTCTATGCCCACCAAACAATACTCTTTTTTCAATTTTTTGTTTCCTTGTTATTTTTTCAGAAAGAAAAGCCACTGTGAAACAGATGCAACAATCCTGATCTCTGTGACAGTTCTCACTATAAATAAAGATACTGATATTCTACTTTATGCATCAATCTCTTATTATTTTACTTAATATGAGTCAGCCTTACAAGTCTGCCTTCTGTCCTCCGTTGGTGGACAGAAGGCAGAAGAGCTGAAAAGACAGGATTCTGAAGAATGCAACTCGCTCAAGGCAGCAGTGGACCTCAAATCAAAGGCATAAGCATAATCTGTTCAAGTAAAATTCAAAAAAAATAATGTCTAGAAAGGACTTCAAGTATATAGAAACACAGGATATAGAGCTAGAAATTCAGTAGATAAAGTAATGAAAATGAGAGGAGGTTGAGTAGAACTAAAGAGAGGTCTGGGGAAATTGTATGCCACAAGCCTTCTTCCTCATAGTATGGAGTGTCCAAAGTAGTACATTGTGGCTGCTTGGTCAGCTGCATTTAAAGAACAGCATGCATCAGACATAGTAAGGACTGGATGTAAGTGCATCATAGCAAGTCTAAAAGTATGCCAGTTAAAAACTGGTCAGCATCTCTAGAAAGGGAGAAGAATACAGAGTTAAACAGTGTGCTGATTAAGAGGTGGGCTCTACAATTAGAATGGCTGATACTGAGTCCCAGCACTCCACCTAATAGCTATGTAACCTAGGCCAAGTAACTTTATATTGTTAAGCATTAGTCTCCCTTTCTATAAAATGCAAATAATAAGAATAGTACCAATCTGTGAAAATTAGATGTGAATTTGTACATGTACTGCTGTTTATCCCAGTTCATGGGACAAAATAATGCTTTGTAACCGTAATAATGATGCCCTAAATAAAATAACCTACTATGTTCAAAGCACTGTAATAACCATTGATAAGAGGAGGTAAGGCAGGGTGAAGGGAGAGAAATCTGGAGCTAAATGAGACGTAATTCTTATCATCTAGGTGTTTATGATTCAATAAAGGAGATTTTCTGATTTAAAAAGTCAAGAGCCTGTCCTGCCACTGTTTGCACAGGACAAATTCTTTTGGCAGATGGGCTTAGTTATACAAGAAGGAAGAAAGATGAAGTACAGATATTAACTTGTTAGGATGTGGATAATTTATTTAACCTTTTAAAAATTTATTTTGGCAAAACTGAATAATAAAACTTACTAGAAGACAATAGGCAAAGTAATTTAGATACATGAAAAGTAAAATTCCTGTTTAAACAGAAATATGATTTCATACTAAAATGATGTCTGAATGCAATAGCTCACATCAAATAAAAGTGATTTGTGTTTTTGGACTTACTAATGTATGTAACTGTCAATAACAACTAAAGGATGCTTGCTTCCTTTGAAAAATTCTGAAAACTATTTATGGAATGTTTATGTAATGGAGAAGTTGAACATTTCAAAAACAGAAACTGTATCATAGAAAAGAGAAGGAATGTTGTAACGGAACTAAGAGGATGGGGTTCAGTTCTTACACCTAAATTCTAAGCAGGTGGATGACCATTTGCAACAAATTATACCAGTAGGTATTGAAACAGTAAATTATAAGAGGAAGGTTATCAAGTCAATATTTTACTGATAAAGCACAAAATAATAACTTGGTAACAAGAAGCCATGTTGAGCAGTTTAGAGTATACTGGAATAGTAAGTGTTACAGTCAGCACGGTACTTACCAATGCCAAGCATTGGTTTTGAGTTTTTTGTTGAAATCATCTACTGATGACTCAATTAGAGTGGGACTGAACAGAAGGAATGAGTAAGCTATAAAAGAGTGTGCCTGGAGATTTGGAATGTGTATGTGTATGTATGTGTGTGTGTAAAATAAGTATATTTGATAGAAAACAAAAGGCTAAAAATTCAACTGACTAATAAGAATAAACCAGTGATAGCAAAAACAAAACACTATGTAAGGAATATCAGTTGACCACATAAAGTGACATTGCAAGAGTGATAAAAATTTCCCAAAACATACTGAAACTGTTACAAATAACAGACCATTCACCTCATTTACCAAAGGATCCCTATCAAGATCTAAGACTCAGAAGATAAGATGAGTTTCAATTCAGCAAAACTAAATAGACCTAGAGGCAAATTTACTGATTAAAGAAATGCCAAATCATGTGTAAGGGTTGCCAGTCAAGGTGTTTTGATCAAGATGTGATGAGGTCAAAGCATAATCCCTGAAACTATATGTAGAGGCCTTGAGACAGGAAATTCTTGGGAACAAACTATCCTCACCTGAGTTGAAGCTGGTGCTGGTTCCTGCTTCACTAAAACCCCAAGGACCTCTCTAAATTCTGAATAGTAGTTAATGATAACAAAGAATTCTGTTTAAATAGTGGGTGTTCATGTGTGTAAGAGGATACAGGTACCAAATTAAAACTATAAAATTTGAATTTCACATACATATTCTGCTCTAAGTTTTTCTAAGGGTAATTGCATTAATATATTTGTCTTTTTGTCAAAGCATTTATTTTGCTTAATAATTTAATATTTGTGGATCATTATGCTACATTTTATCAACTGAGGTTATATCTTCCAAACTTGATGTAGACATTTGTGTTCTTTTCAATACTGAATCATTGCATTTTTAATTTCAATTCATTAGTATGATATTGCAGATTGCATTGAAACCTCTACAAAGTTTTACTTTTTAATGTAGCTTGTCTTCAAACATGTATTTCAAATGAATAATGGAAGGCAATTCCACTTACCCCAAACAAAAACTAAGTAGAAATAAATTATCTCTTCATAGAAAAATCTATGGCAAAATTAGGTACTAGAGAAGAGACAGATACTGTGTATATTTACAAAAGTAAAGAACAAAACACACTGAGGTCCTTACCCCATTTCAGTAAGACAGCAACAAGTAATGGTCTTGCCTTCCTAAAAAAAAATTAATACCATGTTCAGAAGGTCTTATTCGGTATTTAGCTTCACTGAGTGAAGCTAAAATGGGACTTCAGAAGTTCATGGGAGAATAAAATCTTCCCCTTAAGATGTATGCTCATCAATGTCCCATTGTAGGAAAGAAAAATCACAGAATGTAGTTCTGACAAAATCTATCTACACAATTAATCTTTACATGATATGAAATGTCCCAAATTTTCAAATAGAATTTTTCCAAAATCAAGGTTTTTAAGGAACTCACATTAATTATTCAGCCTTAGTAAAACAGAGTTTGAACACTATGGTTTCTTAAAGCACCCTAGCCATTTATGAAATATTATGTTATGAGTTAAAAAGGGTGGGATGAAATCATGAATTCTTTTTAAACATGTGTTTCATTTGTTTTAAGACTGAAATACACATGAGATCATCACAAATCAATTGTATAAAGAAACATTTTAGATATAATTTTAAGGTATAAGGTAATGAATATCATTCTCCTCTCAACTATTATATAATTGAGTTCTTCAAAGGGTATAAATGCTATTGGGAAAGTATTTTCAACTGTACTTTTCTTTAATACTTTGTCACTAAACATGTTAGTATGTTATTCATGCATTTAAAGGGGAAATTTCTATTTTTACACAAAGCCTAATATTTATTCAGGAAATTTGTTAACAATGCACTGTCTGGGTATAAAAAGGAAATTTTAAATCAGCACATTTTTTATTTCTAAACTAAATTTAAAAATATATGAAGTACTGCTATGTAGAAAAACTAAAGAGAGTAAAAATTTATAAAATTGATCCACTCTGGAGTTGTACACAAAAAGAGGGTAGTACACCTGTGGAAAGCTGGATTTTGAGAGTTAATATTGGTGGGGCTGCTATGTTAAACCTAAGAATACATTCCAACTAGGTGGGCTGGTGTTGTTTTTATGAATGTGCTATATACATATAGACTGAATGTTAGTGTCCCTCCTAAACTCACATATTAAATTTTGGTGTCCAGTGTGATGGTATTAGGAGGTGGTGCCTTTGGGAAGTGATTAGGTCATGAGGGTAGAAACCTCATGAATGGGATTTACACCTTCAGAAAGAGACCCCAGAGAGCTCACTTGCCCCTTCTACCATGTGTAGACACAGTGAGAAAACTGTGGTCTATAAACCAGAAAATGGAATCTCACCAGACAGAAATCTGCCAGTGCCCTGATCTTGGACTTCCCAGCCTTCAGAACTGTGAGAAAAAAATTTCTGTTGTTATTTATAGGCCACCAAGTCCATAATATTTTGTTATGGCAACCCAAATGGACTAAAGTAGAATGGTTAGGATTAATATAAAATTTGTATCTTTCCATTAAATAATGACTTAATAATTTCTGTTTGAGTCAGGTTTCAGGAATGAGAAGAAAGTCCAGAAAAGGAAATAAAATAGATTATTAGGCTATACAGGATTTTATATACTGGTCTTAACAGACCAAAAGTTTCCTAAAAGAAAAAAGTCTGTCTGTCTGTCTCTGTTTCTTTCTTGCTTTTTTGTCGATGTATGCTTCTAACTTACATACATAAGGATAATGCAAAAGGTTACAGAGTTGAATAGTAATCTTGGAAAACTTACATTTGGGTGGGATAATTTATCTCCCTTGCCTGTAAAATGTATGTTAGTTTTACCACCACAAAGAATATGGGAGTGTATAATAAAATGTTTTTTTTTCAGGGTCACATGAAGCATGGGACACATGTGAACTTTGTCATTAATTCTGTTTCCTTAGAAGTGTATGTTGAGGGTGTAGAATTAAGAGGTATAATGAAGTTTTGAAGAAATTATAGTGTGGCACTAAAAGTACCATAAAAGGATACACAGGACCAATCCTGTGATCAAATATAAATACCTGGTGCTAGAGGCTTTCATGAGTATGACAGGTATCTAGCAATAACTGTGAGAAGTTAATGCTCAAAGGAATAGTTTAATGTCTCTAATAAATTTTATCAGTTTACTCAGGTCATTCCTGGCCTCTGATGGAAAAACAGGAGTTCTACGTAGAAGACCTTTACCTACTGTTTCTGCTGATAGTGATACTGGAACAAGTTACCCTTGTTCCAACAGCTGCCTGTCTCTCAATTGTAGGAGCCATCCACCTGCCGAGTAAGTACTTCTGGGAAGACTCTGAATAACTCTGCTAGGTAAAGAGGGAGGGCAAAAACAAAAGATAGACAGTAGCAATTTTCCGAAATTAGGTGAGGATGCTAACTAACATGGTTTGTCTCAGCTGAGTAAGATTCCACGGATTTGTATAGACTAGACCAAGGTTTAGAAGGTAGTGGGATAGGACAATAAGCTTTGTTAGAACAGGGACAGGAAGAGTTTTCCTCAGACCATATAATAGAGTTTATACTAGTAGGATTAGACTAAAGTGAAAATTGGAATTAGGAAAGTGTTTAAAATTTGGCCTGAATGGGAATGATACAATTCATAGTCTCAAAGGAGACATACTGAGATGAGACAGGACTTTAGAACTGGGTAGCTATCTTTTTTTTAGTAAATTATTTCCAAAAATTGATGCTTAAATGTCAGTGATTGGGGGAATAAGAGAAAGAGTAGAGCTGATCTATTTCATACTTTCTATCAGTTCAACTTATACACTCTTAATCCGTATTCATGGTAGACTAATAGTCTATAAATGTGTGTCATACCATAAATCTGTGTTGGAATTCAACAGGATAAATACGTTACTTGAAAATACGTTATTTAAATTTAATTAACTTGTTTCAGTTTCAGGGAGTAGAGATTGATATATTTTTAAGTGTCGAGTGAAGTGTTAATTCATTAAAGAAATTTTAGCACAAAAACTAAAAACCATTTAAACTCACTAATAGGAGTGTAGTGGCTCTTTGACTTATCAGTGTCATCTATTAAGAGTAAAAATAATAGGAAAATTAACTTTGATGGCATAATAGATGTTTGCGTTATTCAGTACCTAAAAACAGAAGTGCCAGTGTACTAGGTAAGGAGGGGGTATGGTTAATTCAAAAACCACAGGCACCCAGCCACAAAGAAATAAGTTCTTATAATTAGTGCCTGAAGTCAGTCAAAGTATAAGGCACACCTTCACTATGTGCTGTGGGTAATTCTGGAAGCCATAAAACAGAGAGGAGGGGCACATTCTAAAGGTTTTCTTTGGGAACTGGATTGAGAATTATTTTAAAAGGCTGAGCATTAAGTTGGAATTATTGATACGTTTGCTCTACTCACAGATCTTACTGCATAGTTGGGAATCATCAGGAAGAATCAAGAAAAATAGTCCTTATGGTTCAAAAATTCTAGATAGGGCTGAGATTCTACCTCTTTTGACTTGAGCTAAAAAATAAATTAAAAATTTCTTCTACTAAATAATAGATTTCCCATTTAATTGTAACTTCTTTGTGGTCAGAGGTTGTGCATATCTTAGTATCTAGCAGAATTTCTGGCATATAAGACACTCAAAAACAGTTTGTTCTCACTATTCTGGGTAGTTATTTTATATACAAAGGTCAGGAGAACTGCTGCTCCTAGGGAAAATACTTACATATGTGTGTGTATATACATGTATGCACACTATGCACACAGTTGTCACATCTAGATTATATTAAATCCTAAAAACAACTCATCCTGATAGATTCTATTTTCTTTATTTTACATAAAAGAAAATGAGGTTCAGAAATTGTTAAGTGACTTTCCTGACACTGACTCATTAATAGGTGCTGGAGTTGGGATACAAATCCCATCCAACCAGCGTCAGAGATGGAGCATCTTGCAATACACTGCACTGCTCCTTACAGTCTCCATCTTCTGCTCATCTCTAAATGAGAACTGAACAGAGGCAGTGTTCTACCACGTTTGACATAACTGGGAATATGTACATTTTCAGCTGCTCTAAACATGTCTAGCAATTATCCCAAAAAGTGCCTCAAGTATTAACTTCAGGGTTACAAATAAATTTCAGTGAGGAGGTGAATTCACAAATACAAAATCCATGAATAACAAGGATATGTTTAAATTTCCAAAAGAAGTATAATGTAGTTAGTTTTTCCCTGCTATGGAGGCAGCAGAAATTCACTAAAACAACACTTTGACCACCATATTTGGGTTTAGAGTGAAGAAACTGTAGAATTTGGAAGACGAGTGGAACACTTGTTCCTGCTGATAAGTAGCCAATAATTCTATATACACACACAAATGTGTAATTATCATTATTTTTTCTGATGTATTGTAAACGTCAAGCAGTCTGACAAACAGCACTGCATATACTGACTCTGAAATCAGATTGCCTGGGTTCAAAAGCCAGTTCTGCAACTTCTATGAGACACTGGGCAAGGAATCTTAATAGGATTATAGTAAAGTCTACCTCACAGGAATTCTGGAATATTTAATGAATCAATTTTTTACAGTACAAAATATATATAAAACGCTTACAAAACTTCCTGAGTACTGTAACCATTCTGTCTTAGTCAGCTCAGGCTGCTCTAACAAAATACCATGACTGAATTATATTTATTTCTCACAGTTCTGAAGGCTGGGAAGTCCAAGATCAAGGTGCTGGAAGATTCATGTCCCAGTGAGAACTCCCTGGCTTGCAGATGGCCTGCTTCTCACTGTGTCCTCACGTGGCGGAGAGAGAGAGCCCTGATCTCTCTTCCTCTACTTATAAGAACAGTAATCCTGTCATGAGAGTCCCATCATGACCTCATCTAAACCTAATTACCTCCCAAAGCCGTTACATCCAAATACCACATTAGAGTTTAGGGCTTCAAAATACGAATTTGGAAAGGAGGCACAGTCAATAACACATTCTAATTTGTATATGCACTTCAACTATTGTTATCAGTACTTTCATTAATTAGAGAAATAGAATTTGAAATTTCAAAGAGAAATGTAATTTTTAATGGGTTTTTGGGAAGAACACAAAAGTGCCACATTCATCTCATCATATCAAGGGCTTATATAATCAATGTGAGTTAAAACTTGATGTTGATCATGAACACATCGAGGCTGAAGCACCGTCAGGTTTCTCCACCATAAAGTTACTCTTTATTTTCCCCTTTCTATACTGTATGCTTTGCACAGCCCACACTTAAGTGGGGAGTGATGTGCTCACTCCTTTGAGTAAAATTTCTATATAATTTGTCTGAAATTCTTTTGCAGGGAGGATTTATCTTTCCCTCCCATTTATTAATTTAGTCAATCATTTATTTATATCAATATGGAATCATGGATATTTATTTTATCTGTTTGGTTATAATCCAGTACTATCTTTATTTTTTGTTTTTCAAATCTTTCACTTAGCTCCTGTGCACCTTTGAAATGCTCCATTAATGCGATTTTTTTTTTAGCACTTCCTCTACTTTCTAGCACTATAAGATGCTCATCTTGTGTATTTCCTGCCATAATCACTTCTATAAGAAACTCTGGTTCCTTTTAGTGGTAAATGGTAATAGGAGCCAAGACCCCGGTTCTAGATGTGCTTGTTACTACTGGGATGTCTTTTTTTTAAGGTCCTTTCAACAGATAATGAAAATAAACCTTTCTTTGTATAATAATCCTTATATAAACATATATCTATGAATATTTCTTTATCTAATCATCAGTTATCTCAGTTAAACATGAGTTCTAACTGATAACTCTAACTCTAATCCATTATCCCAGGAATAATCCTAGTGTTTTTCTCCTTGCTAATTTGTCAATTCCCATTCCAACAGTGATAACTCTGGCTCCCATCATCCACCACCTACTTATTGAATTCTAGTATCATGTACAGCAGCATCAGACTGCTAATATGTACCTCTGAGGGGGAAAAAAAACTTACTAACTAGAGTACAGTGCTTATGTACAGGTCCTTTTACCTTTTAATCGTACACACTCCATTCATTTCCAAATCTATTTAGGTCAGTACCTTTTGCCTCACCCACTCCAGTAAGGTTGTTTCATACATCTGTAATGCAATTAGATTCCCCTGTCACAGTGTTCATTCGTTCTTAGGATCTTCCGACTTCCTAAAGTATTATTTAAAATTTGCATACTTATGTTTCACCCTGTGATGGAAAGTTCTATGAATTTTAAAAAATGCATAATATATCCACTGTTATGGGTTCAATTCTGTTCCACCTTTAAAGTATATGTTTGAGTTCTAACATCTTTGTACCTCAAAATGTGACCTTATTTGAGATAGAGTCTTTAAAAAGATAACATGTAAAATAAGATCACTGAGGTGAGCCATAATCCAATAGAACCAGTATCGTTATAAAAAGAGTAAATGTGGCTATAGAGATACACACAGGGAGATACCATGTCAACATGAGGCAGAGCTCATGATCATGCATCTATAAGCCAAAGAATGCAGTTTTCTAGAAAACCACCTGAAGCTAGGAGAGAGGCATGGAACAGATTCTCCCTCACAGCATTTAAAGAGAACTAATGCTGCTAATACCTTGATCTTGGAGTTCTAGCCCCCAGAACTGTGAGACAATAAATTTCCGTTGTCCTAAACCGCCCAATTTTGGGTAATTTTTTAGGCAGGCCTAGGAAACTAATACATCCAGCATTACAGTTGTATATAGAATAGTTTCCTGCCTAAAAATGCCTTGTGCTTCACCTACTCATTCCTCACTCTCTCACCCTGAGTCCTAGGTATTCACTGGTATTTTTTAATCTCTCTATTGTTTTGCCTGTGAAACGTAATTTTTAAGGAGCTCTCTGGATATTCGTGGACACCTACAAAAGCACAGAGAAAGAGAGAAGAAAAGCACTTGGCTTTCAACTATCACATCCAGGTATTTGTTGAAAATTTTAGGAATAATTAAACATGGGGACTAAATTGTATAAAAAGAACTGTCAGAGCAGACTCCTTCAATTTTTTTTTTAAGGCTACATATGGAATGAGGTAAAATAACAGGAGCTGCTAGCAAATAGTAAAAACTTAAGTACAAAATATTATGTCAGTTATAAAACAGTAACTACTGAAGTCAAATAAAGCAGAATAATCATCACTTCAAACTAATGATAAATTAATGGAATCCACAGTAACTTAAAATATCTGTTATTGCCTTTTGCTGCATCAGCAGGGGGCATATACTTAGATTTAAGTTTATTAACAAAATATGTAATGTGCGAAGCCTAAAATATATAATATTCACATATAGATATGAACTTGTGTTCAGCAAAAGGTGTCAAAATTTATCAATAACTTCTCAAAATATGAATAGAAATGAAAGAGAATAAAAATTACATCTTTTCAATGGACAAAGATAACTTTACAACAATTATGAACTATATGTTCAACCCTTTACTCCCTCTTTTTCATGTGCCATTCATTGCTGCATGGAGAAGCACACGTCAAAGTATAGGCATCAACTGATCACTTTCTAGAGGTGAACACTGCCTCTTGTTGCTTTTAGGGAAAACTGACTTAGAAGAAAATAGAATGAACTATGTTTTGGGTTTAGCAATCCTACCCAGCTCTACTGGTTTTCACATGCAATTTATTATTATGTTAATGAGTGAACATAATATTTTGCTATCACATAGAGTTTTTTGGCACTATGGTATAGAATCTGCTATATTATACCACAACAACTAACTGTCTGTGTGTGTGTGTGTGTGTGTGTGTGTGTGTGTGTGTGTGTGTGTATGATCTGTCTCTTCTGCTAGTAAGTGGGATTTGAAGAAGACAGGGACTATGTTGTATTTAATTCTCAAATACTTCACATTTGGAACATAGTAGGTGTTCACTAAACACATGTTTTTAAAATTATTTTCTCCTTCTTAACCCAAGATTATTAAAAAAAAGTTGGAAATTTCGAAAAATACAGAACACAATGTTTAAGTAACCATTAAGATTATAAACAAAAATTAAATATTTATATTTTGATATATTTTCTTCAGGCTTTTTAAAAATGCACATAAACCTATATATCTAAATGTAGGTATATTATATAATTTGGATCAGATAATAAAACTTCTGTTTAGAGCCAGCCTATTTTGCTTAATATTATACATGCTAATTTTACAATATCATTAAAATCACTTAAATATATCTTTAATGAGTATACAATATATACTGATTTATTTAACAATTCTCATCTTGGCTAATTAATATTTTTAAATTAAATTTATACTGTATACAATTTGAAGATGAAGCAATATGGTCTTAGAGTCTATAAACACATAACATTATTAGGCCTTAGCAAGAGTTTCTAATTTCTATGCTGCATTACTTTTTGTAAGATTTTTAGACCATATTATTAAATTTGACAAATGGTAGGGCTAGGACTAGGGGGAGGCAAGCAAAGTGCCCAAGGCAAAAAGTTTAAGGAAGCATTCACTTTCCAGTCCAAATGCGGACCATGCACTTATATGAACCTAAGAGTGCTTCCTTAAATTTTGCACTAGTTCCTTTATCTGCCTCACCCTAGTCCTGTCCCTGATTTAAATGTTAATCTTAATTTTTTTAAAAATCCTAAAAATATATCATATAAGAATATTATCACATTTAGAATATTCTGTTCCTAAAATCTAACCTCCTATTTTAGAAAGCATTCTTTGTAAATCATTTTCCATTTGAAGTTCATTTGTGTGTATCATTATTTTAAGTCAGGATCTGTAAATCTTTATGTGATGTTATTACGGATAAACTGTTACCTCTAATGTGAAGAAGTTTATAATAGAAGCTAAAAGCAACTTTGTGTTATTTTCCATTTCACCAGTTAGGAAACTTAGGAAACTTTTGATCTAGTAGATAATAAAACCTACCACAGAGGATTTCTTTGTAAAAAATTATTAAGTGGTTGTATACATAAAGCACCTGGCACAGGGCTTGACACAAAGCAAGCACTAAAAATAAAAGCTATTACTTATTATTACTTATTAATTATTGTTGATATATCTGTCTGCCTTCTTTTTGCCTATCTTAGTAGATGGTTTCTCCTACTGTTTGCTGCTGATGCTTCATGTGTAGGTGCTCCTACTTCCATGTCCTTCTACTTCCTCAACTCTGTGACCATTAGCCACATAACTTAAATAGAATAGTCAACACTCACTGCCTTTACCTCTTAATCTGCCATTCATTTCTAAATGTGATATTAGCCTAAAGTCCTCAACATCAGCGCTAAATATATTGTATTTAACTTATTTTTCTTCTCTGCAGCACTATACTATTTAACAGTATCTCCTTGAATCCCATTTTTCTTGCCTGGTTTCTCTAACACCAATCAGTTATGACTGTCTTTAGATCTCCAAGGACACTTTTGGTTAGTGTTTTGTTGCTTGCTCATTTTCTCTCATTTACTTGTTTTGCTTTTTTGGAATGGCAATAAACATAGAGTATGATTTGAAATATTAAGATGGTATATTGAAAGGTTTTATAGAAGTATTTTACAATGAGGAATGGGAAAAGCAAAGTAATAACATGTGGATGGAGATTACAGAAAAAGGAATTACAGCAGAATAGCTAAATTGGGAAAGGAAGTTCAGTTTAAGTGCACTGTGTTTGAGAGCTTATGGGACATTCAGATGGGAAGATCAAGTAAGCAGTTGAAATATATTGTTCAGAGAAATCTGGTTGTAGGTAAGAATCTGCCATTGATCAGCAGAGAAACAGTTATTCAAGTCTCTTGGTTAATAACATTCCCCAGAAATAATAAGAAGAAGAAGAAAATAAGAAAAAAAGAAAGAACCCTGGGGATGAAAATGTATTGGTTGGGTAGAAAATGAAAATCCTGAAACTGAAAAGCACTTGGTGGTTGACAATGAAAAGGCCTCTGATAATGAAAGGTATAGTGAGGACAGAGAAAGTGTCATTTGATTTGGCATTTATGAGGCACTGAGTGTCTGACCTTTGAGATCCAGGAAGGGTTGTGAGCAGATATCTAATGCAAAAACATAGTGATAATGTATAAGATATGAAGCACTGAATGACAGTGTATATGTCCAAGAAATTTGGTGGTATGGAAGTTTAAGTGGGACCAGAATAAAGAGAAGAATTTTTTCCATTAATTATTAAAAACGTGACCATGTTTACTTATCTAACAGCAGATTGACATTTGACTGTAGATAAATAAAAGAAATGATTGGTAAAGTTGAGGACTTCTCTAAAATTACTTACTTGACTTTTTAGGAGATTCAATTAGCAATTAGGTGACTTTTTATAGTGCTTAGAATCATGGAATTTAACAACATGAGTAAGGAAAATGTGAAGTAAGTGGAACTGAGGGAGAAGGAATGGTGGGAAAATGAAAGTGGCAGGGAAATATTCTGAGTTTAACATCATGGAAATAGAGCTGTTCCAAGTGATAATCAGTCCAAAGAGGCAACTGTGCATATGTGTTGTAACTATTTGGCAGAGAGGACTTCCATGAACTATAAAGTGAAGGTACCAGACAGGGCACCAAGGTGAAACTGTATGGTATATATCACTGGATATGGCTCTGATAAAGGAGGATAATACATTCTTTTAGTGATAGAGTTTAACCTTTGGTATTTTACCACAAATAACTAAATAACAAATAAGTTAATCTAAACCATAAAATCATAAACTTTAAAACTGAAATGGATATCTAAGATAGACTTGCTGAGCTGTCATCATTTACAATTGAGGAAGTAGTGAAAATGTGAGTTGTCTGAGTTCATACTTCCAGTGAGAACAAAGTTAAGGCTACATAAAAACTTAGTACTTGGCTACAAGTACAGGAGTGCCTCAGAGATTTTGAGGGTTTGGTTCCAGGTTCCAGATCATCACAATAAAGTGAATATAGCAATAAAGTGAGTCACACAAATTTTCTGGTTTTCCAGTGCACATACAAGTTATGTTTATCTACACTGTAGTTTATTAAGTGTGTAAATTAGCATTGTGCCTAACAAGTGTACATATCTAATTTAAAAAACTTTATTGCTAAAAAACACTAACCATCATCTGAGCCTTCAGTGAGTCATAATCTTTTTGTTGGTGGAGGGTTTGAAATGTTGTGAAAATTACCAAAATGTGACACAGAAACAGGAAGTGAGCAAATATTGTTGGAAAAATGGCGCTGATAGACTTGCTCCTCGTAGGACTGCCACAAAGCTTCAACTTGTAAAAACTGCAGTATCTGTAAAGTGCAATAAAATGAAGTACAACAAAATGAGGTATGCCTGTAATTTAAGTGGATCGTATCTCAACATGATACTGCAGAGCATTTTCTATTATGTTAAGAGTATCTGCTTTGTCCTTCCACAGAGTTGAATTTTTAGTTCTTTGTCGTCCAGTATTTATTGGATTGGAAATAGTTTATTAACTGACAAAAAAGCATTTTTTAGATAAAAGATACAGTCACACAGAATAGGCAAGTTTTGATTGGTTCTAACAGATTATATCACTTTTCAGCAATTTTCTATTTAATCTGTAGTTTACATTGATTGAAAATGCATCCTCAAATTTTATCATTGGCTAGTATTGAATATTTTCTGAATCGCATCATGATTTGCCAAACTGATATTAATAAATTACTTTTAATTTCAGTGAACTCAATAGAAAATAATTATTAATTTTTCCTTGTATGTATAATCACATAATAGAATTGAAAAATTACATTGCTAGAAGTGATCAAACCAATCCTATCTCTTCATTTTTCAGTTGAACAAAATAGACATCGGAAAAGTTTAAATGACTGGTCCCACATGACTTGTGCTACATGATGAGGTTTCTTAGATTTCTTAATTCCTTTGCACTTTCCATGCTCCTCCTATCCCAGGAATCTAAGTAGTTGGTGATAACAGTTGTGGATTAATGAAGTTTCTGAGCCTCAATCTTTACCACAATCTATTTTAGTGTACATTTCTCTCCTGTCAGAATAATATCCTATTTAACTTTACATATTGATAAACAGCCCCTCTGTATCACATGGCCATAAGCAATTTATTCTTGGTTGACAGAAAAACAACCCTAGAAAGTGGCAGCCTAACAAGACAAAAATAATTTGAGACAATAACCACTCTACTACAGTAAAAACAAAAAACCAAAAAACCAAAAACAAAACTGTGACCCCACAAGCCCACACACATTAGCAAAACCTGAGTAGGGAGTACAGACTTCTACCCTCACAAGTATGTACTAAAGTGTCTCTACAACCTCACTGGGATTATCTCAGTAGAGATCACGTGGGGAGTCTGGACTTGAACCTTCACTGGGTAGTAACCAGATGCCCTTCCCCTTCCCCTCTGGAATGGTGTCAAAGGATGCTTAATGGAGTTAGGATTTTCACCATCACCTGGCAGAAATGAAGTCATCCCTACTGCAGCATTAGTGGACACCTGGGGAGCAAGAAGCCCCACCCTCACCCAGTAAAATGAAAACCCTCCCTCTCATGTGTGAATGCAGACCAAGTGGGGAAACTCAGATTTCTCCCTCCCTCTAGTAGTAATGAGAAGGTACCCTTCTTTTTCCCAATGTAGGGAGCAATCTCAAATAAAGCCAGTTAAACAGAAGATTTAAGTAAGATGTAAGGAGTCATAATATAAAATTAAATATTCAGGTTTCAATCACAAACCATTGATCATCCAAGTACCAGGAAGACCTCCAACTAATGAAAAAGACAATCAATATGCCAAATGTTGAACTATCTGACAAAAATTTTTAAGCAGTTTTTATGATCATTCTCGAAATAAAGGAAGGGAAAAAAAAAAAAAAACAGAAAGCCTCAGTGAATAAATAGAAAGTTTTGGTAAAGGAAAAAAAAGATACAAAGAAACACCAAATGGAAATTTTTGAACTGAAAAACATAATAATTAAAATAAAAATCTCAGTGGATGACCTGGATTATAATGAAAAGAATCAGTAACATGGAAAATGGAACCATAAAATTACCAGTCTGAACAGAGAAAAAGTAGACTAAGAAAAAAACCCACAACCTCAGGGACCTGTAATAAATAATAATAAAAGATCTAACATTTTTGTCATCACAGTCATGGAAGGAGAGAAGAAAGGGAAATGCTGAAAAAGTACTTGAAGAACCAACAGCTGAAAACTTCACAAATATGACAAGAGACATGAACCTGCAGATTCAAGAAATAAGCAAATCCCAAATAGGAGAAACCTAAGGAAACCAACACCAGGACACATCATAATTAAGATGAAAGCTAAAACCAAAGAAAATATCTTGAAAGCAGTCAGAGAAAAATGACACTGTTCTTCTAGGGGAAAAACAATTTAAAGGATAGAGGATTTTCTATCAGAAACCACAGAAATCAGAAAGAATTGGCAAAACAGGAAGGAACTGTCAACCAGCATCTTATATCTAGCAAAAATATCCTTCAGTAACAAAAGGAAAATCAAGACATTATCCAATGAAGAAAAACTAAGGGAATTTTTCACCAGAAGACCTCCCTTAAAAAACTGACCAAAGTTTTCCAAACATAAAAGGGACAATAAAAGAAGGAATCTTGAAACAACAGTAGGAAGAAAGAACATGCATGGTAAGCAAAATACGAGTAAATGCAACAAGCTTTCCTTCTCCCCTGAGTTTTCTAATTTATGTTTGAAGGTTAAAGCAATCATAAGACTGTCTAATGTGGTTCCAAATACATGTGGAAGAAATATTTAAAACAATTATATTATAAATGTGAGAAAACAAGGGATACACAGGGAAATGATTTTTATACTTCACAAAAATTTATAAAATGATAATGCAAGTTGACTGTGATAATAAATATGTATATATAATGTAATACCTAGATATACAATCAATTTTTAAAAACTACACAAAGATACATTCAAAAACACTGGAAAGATACACCCAAAAACAAAGGAAGGAAAAAAGAACACAAATAGGGAAAAAAGGCAGACTTAAGCCTTAACATATCACTAATTATTTTAAATGCAAATGGCATAAGTGATATAAATATACCAATTAAAAGGCAAAGATTGGCAGACTGGACCAAAAATCATGGCCCAATTATATGCTGTCTATATGAAATTCATGTATACTAATATAGACAAGTTGAAAGTGTAAGGATGGAAAATGTATATAATACAAACATTAATCAAAGGAAAGCAAAAGTCGCTCTGTGACTATCAAATTAAATAGAATTCAGAAAAAATAAAGTTAACAGGGACAAAGAGGGGCATTATATAATACTAAAAACTGCCAATTCAAAAAGAAGACACAGCAATTCTAAGTATATCAAACAATGAAGCTGTAAAATATGTGAAGCAAAAATAGGTAAAACTAAAAGGTGAAACAGAAAAATCCACAATTATAGTTAGACACTTCAACAGTATTCTCTCAGCAATTGATAGAATATCTAGACAGACAAGCAGCAAGGATAAAGAAAATCTCAACAAAATCAACCATCTGGATCCTATTAAAATTTTTAGAACTCTTTACCCAACAGCAGCAGAATATACATTCTTTTAATGTTCCACAGAATATAGACCAATATAGGCCATACTCTGGGCAATAAAACAAACTTTAAAAAGCTGAAATTTTAAGACTGTATCCTCTGACTACTTTGAAGTAAAACCAGAAATCAGTAACAGAAAAGATACCAGGTAAACCTCCAAACCATTAGAGACTAAAACAAACAAAAAAAACTGAAAAAAAACCCCAACAACAAACAAACAAACAAACAAAACCCCCCAAACCCCGCCACAATTCTAAATAATCCAGGTGCTAAGGAGAAAGTCTCAAGGGAAAGTTTAAAAAATGAACTGAATGAAAATGCAAATACAACATATCAAATTTGTGGGACATACCTAAAGCAATGAATAGAGTAAAACTTACAGCACTAAGTGCATATATTAGAAAGAAGAAATTTCAAATCAATAATCTAGGTCTTTTCTCAAGAATCTAGAAAAATCAATATAAACCAAAAGCAAGCAGAAAGAAGGACATAGTAAAAATTAGACCAGATTTAAATTCAATTGAAAACAGAAAACAATACAGAAAAATCAATGAAGAGAAGAGCTAGTTCTTTGAAAAGATCAATAAAATTTGACAAACTTCTAGCAAAACTGGAAAAAAAAAACAGAAAAGATGCAAATTACCAATATCAGAAATAAAACAGAGACTACCACCACAGACCCTTCAGACATCAAAAGAATAACAAGGAAATACTGTGAACAACTTTACACACATCACACATGGATTTGACACAAGAAAGAAATTCTTTAGAAAACACAAACTATCACAACTTGTCCAATGTGAAATAAATAATTTAAGTAGCCCTATACTTATTAAGGAAAATGATTTCACAACTTTGAAAATCCAGAAAAAGAGAAATATCCAGGTCCAGAGGATTTCACTGGAGAATTCTACCAAACATTTAAAGAATTAACACAAATTCAAAACTCTCTCTTCTGGAAAATACAAGAAAATAGAAAATTTTCCAATTAATCTTTATGAAACTAGTAGTACTTAAATACCAAAATAAGACAAAAAACAATCAGTACACAAAAAAGAAAAATACAAACATACATCCCTCATGAATACAAAAGCAAAAGTCCTAACAAATTATTAGCAAGCAGAATTCAGTAATATTTAAAAGAATTATAAATCATAATCAAGTAGGGTTTATCCCAGATATGCAAAGCTGGTTCAAAATGTGAAGATCTGTGTAATCCACCATATCAACAACTTAAAGAAGAAAAATCATGTGATCTTATCAGTTGATACATAAAATTTCACAAATTTCAACACCCACATATGATAAAAATAGGAATAACAAGAATAATGATAAGGAGCATCTACAAAAGAATACCGTTAACATTATGTTTAATACTCAAAGAATAAATTATTTCCCCTACAGACTGAGAACAAGTATGCCCACCTTCACCACTTTTATTCAACATAGCACTGGAACTTCCTACCAGTATAAGGCAAGAAAAGGAAATAAGTTATACAAATCAGGCAAAAAAAAAAAAAAAAAAAAAAAAGAAATCAAACTGCCCCTGTTTGCATGTGACATGATTGCCTACATACAAAATCCAAGGAATTACAAAATAGCTAGAACTAATAAGTGAGATGACCAAGGTTCAAAGATAGAAGCTAAAATTTTAAAATCCATATTAGCAATAAATATATGGAAACTAAAATTTTTTAAAAAATTGCACACAAAAATGAAATGTTTAGACATAAATCTAACAAAATGTACTGGACTTGCATGCTGAAAACTACATAAAGCTGATAAAAGAAATCAAAGATGATTTAAATATACAGACAGACATAATATGTTCATGTATTTAAGACTCAACATAGTAAAAATGTCAAATATCCCTAAATGGATAGGCAACAGGTTTAATGTAATTCTCATCAAAATCCAAGCAAGATTTTTTTCATAGATTAGATAAGATTCCTCTAAAATGTATATTAAAAAAGGGAACTAACTGAATAGAAGGAACTATTTCCAGTTTCTGAAACAATTTTGAAAAAAAAGAAGAAAATGGAAACAGTCTACCAATTTTAAGACATTATATAGTACAATAATCAAGACAATGTGGTATTGGTGGGAGAATAAACACATAGTTCAATGGGTTAGAACACAGAAACCAGATATAGACCCACAAAAATATGCCCAATTGATGTTTGGAGAAGATAAAAGAAATTCAATGGGATGTAGCAGTGTTCCCCCAAAATGGTCCCGGAGCAACTGGACATACAAAAGGGGGGAAAAAAAAGATTCTCACCTTTTATACAAAAATTAACTCAAAGTGAAATCACATATTTAAATAGAAAACTTTTAGGAAAACAGAATAGAAGAAAACCTTTAGGATCTAGAGCTAGACAATTTGTTCTTAGATTTGGCACTAAAAGTACCACTCATAAAAAGAAAATTTGATGAGTTGTACATCAATATTAAAAACTTCCGCTCCCAGTAAAAAAAAGTTTAAAATAAATAAATAAATAAAATAAACATTATCTTAAAAAAAATACATTAAAAATGTCTAAAAAAAAACCTTCTGCTCTGTGAAAGATCCTGCTAAGAGAATGGAAAGAAAAGCTGCAAAGCAAGGGGAAATATTTGTGTACTACATATCCAATAAAGACCAAGTATTTGGAATGTATAAAGAAATACCAAAACTTAAAAATTAAGAAAATAATGTTAATCCAATTAAAAAATGGGCAAAAAACCAATAAGAAACATTTCATTAATGAAGACATATAGATGGCAAATAAACACATGCATGTTCAATATCGTTTAAAAAATGTAAATTAAAACCACAATGAGATAGTACTTACCAGAATGCCTAAATTAGAAAAAAAAAATAGTGACAACACCAAATGCTGGTAAGGATTCAGAGAAACTGGATCACGCAGACATTGCTAGTGGGAATGTAAAACGGTAAGCCACTCCCAAAAAGTTTTGCAGTTTTCTAAAACTAAACATGACAACTACCATACTACTCAGAAACTGCACTCCTGGGCATCCCAGAGAAATGAAGATTTATGTTCACACAAAAACTTGTTATAAATCATTTCCTCATAAAGCCCAACACTGGAAACAACCCAGGTGTCAAACTGGTGAAAGGTTAAAGGAACTTCTATACCAGGCAAAATTACTCAGAAATAAGAAGGAACAAACTATTAACACCTTGGATAAATCTCCAGAGAATTATGCTGAGTGAAATAAACAAACACCAAAAGATAACTTATTATATGATTCCATTTATGTAACATCGTTGAAATGACAAAATTATACAACTGGAGAATAGATGAGTAGTTGCTGAGAATTAGGAGAAGGTGGGGATTGGGACTGAATTGTGCGGAGCTATAAAAGGACAATATGAGGGATCCCTATGGCTATGGAAATGTTCTGATCTTGACTGTATCAATATCAATACCTTGGTTGAGATATTGTACTATAATTATTTCAAGATGTTACCATTGAGGGAAACTAGGTTAAGAATACATGAGATATTTCTGAATTATTCCTTACAACTGTATGCAAATCTATAATAATTTCAAACGAAAAAGTTTTACTAAATAAAATCCCTAGCTCTCTTCCTCCTTTCCTTGACACTCACTACACTACCAAAAGTTTCTTTCAAATGGAACAATGAAGTCATTCAAAAATATATTTTAAAAAAGCAATTGCATATGTAAACAAATTTATGTATGTTCATGTATGACTGAAGCATTGTGCTGTACACCAGAAATTGACACAACATTGTAAACTGACTGTACTTCAAAAACTATATATAAAAAAGCAATTGTAACACATTGTTGATCATAAATGACCATAAATCTTTACCTTGGATGGAAGAATGAAAAGAACCAAATAACACCAAATAATGCATAATCCTCTGATACAATGTTTTCTCTGTCATTTATAAAGCTATGGCCACTTTTGATAAATACAAAAAAATCCCACATTTTCACTTTACTATTATCAGGACTTTCAAATTAATGATAATCACTAAACCATTCAAAACAGTAGTCATTTTGACTATGCTTTTTCAACCCTCTTCCCAGACACTGAATGCACTGTAATCCAGAAAACACCAACGTGAAAGGAACACAGCCGTAATCTGAGCCAGACAGTTTCTGCTCTGTTTGACTTTATGCCATTCAGGTCTGTGCTGGGTTCCTGGGGACTTGGAATTGAATATTGTGACTGAGAAGAAAACCAAAATGTTTGGGTAACATCACCAATAAGGAAAACAACAAAAGCACAGAAGAAGAGAATACGGTTACGCAACACTAATCTAACTTGAGAACTGCTGCCAGGTAGAGATGACAGAGAAGAGGGGTTTCAGGACAATGAGGCTCATAATTAGATGGCCGTTTCTTTCCTGTTGCCTCTCGCATTTACAGAAATCTGTACCTATATCTGTATCTCGAGAATCCACTTCTCACCACCTTCTCCACTACTATTCTGGGCCAAACCACCACCAGGCTGCTCAATTCTTGCAAAAGATTGTCTTTACTTCTAAGAGTGATACCCGACTGTTTATTCTCCACAGAACAGCCGAAGAGCCTTACTTAACAGAAGTTAGATCGATTGCGTTACTTCACTGCTCAAAGCTGCAATAGCTCCCACTCATCTTAAGGTAAATCCTTAAACTTACCACTGTCCATGAGGCCAGGCCCCCCATTTCCCCTTTGAAAACGCCTCACTCGAGCAGGAGCAGCTCGGGCCGCACCTGAACCCGCTTCCTCCTCAGGCGAGGCCGCGGCCGTGCGCTGAGGCGCCGGAACCTGTGCCTCCTACTCCCATCCTCCGCTCCGTCCTTCCGCACCGTCTGCACCGTCAGCACCGCAGGGACCCCGCCTGGACCCCAGGGTCCAAACCTACAGGTCCAACCCCGCCAGCCCCGTTCCTCCATGTCTGCGGGGTCAGACTCACCTCAACACTCGTCCTCGGGCGGCAGGCAACGAGGCCCCGACAGGTCCCGGAAGCGGGAAGTGGGCACTTGGGGCCCCGGTACCCGGATGGAGGTCAAAGGTGATGCCGCCCGGGGCTGACGAGCGCGGACTTTCCCTACTGTGGCCCGCCAGCGAGCGAGGCCTTGGGGACAGTGAGCACCAGGCGTGCAGAGCAGAGCCCAGCAGCCCGTGGAGTCACTCTGCACAGCCGTCGAGCTCCGGTTGTTTCTCTCACACCGGGTAAGCGCCTGCTTAGGTTCTCTGTTGCCTGCTGTCCCTCTGCCCGCAGTATTTGCCCCAGGTGTGCATGTGGCACCCTCCCTGACGGCTTTCAAGGTGTTGCTCAAATCACCCTTGTGATCCATGCCCCTTTCCTTATTTACTTTTTCTTTGTTCAGCCCACTATTCAGTTTCTAAGGTAGACATTTTACTTTTTTGTCTTCTGTAATGCTCTGCTACAAGGTAACATTCTTCAGGGCAAGGAAAAAAGTTCTTTAGCCATAACAGCTTTAGCTTTTAGGTCACAGCAAGGACTTCGTGTTCTACTTTAGAGCTGGCTCTTTTCTTCATGCGCAGCTATCTAGATGCAAGCAAACATCCTTGGCTTGAATCATCACAGTAGCCTTTAGTCTTCATACTATCCAATGTATCCCTTTACATGCATTTAGAGAGTTTTCTAAAATGCAGATTTGATTATATTACTCTCCTGTCTGAAGCCATGTAATGTTTTCCCATTGCATTTTGGATTTCATAGTAGTTGAATGAGAAAGCTTATTTGAGAAACAGAAGAATGGTGGAGTATCATTAAGGACAGTTAAGCTTGAAATCATAGAAGTATTCCCATTCCAGTGTGGCTTCTGAAGATGGCCTTAGGGAAAGGGACTGGTTATGACTTGGAGCACTCTGGAATTTGTGAGCAACATGCCAAACTTTGTGTCACCCCTGATCTAGTCTGGACAGTTAAATTTCCCTAAGTCTTCTGCATTTCAGGTTTAGACAGAGTAGGCAGTCAATGGTATTCTCCCATGGTTTCTGTTTGCCAGTAGTTTTACAATATTGAGGAACCTGGAAGTTTATTAACATGAAAGAAAGACTTTGGGAGGATTAGGAACCGAGTGAGAATAAGAGGGGAAACAAGGCAGTATGAGAGCAATTGTTTAGAGAGATTTATAATGTTTCTTGGTACTTAGGAAAGACAGTATCCTCTAATGGCAGGAGGTGTTAATATTTATCATTAGCCTGATCTCCAGGTGCTATCGGCAGAAATTTGAGATCATGCGGAATCACTGACCAAAAAAAAGATAAAGCTAGAAGTTATCTTAGTAATATCTAAATATACTACTTAGTAAAAATCTTAGTATACACTTAGTATACTTAGTATATACTTGGTAATCTCTTTACAGCTATTTCATTCCAGGTAAATTCTGTGAATGTTTACTAATTTAAAATACCTCTATCTTAAGATGGAATGTGGATAAGAGTGTTAGATGATTACGTAAATAATGTCATATTCTTATTTATTTGATAGACTTTTCCCATCCGAACATGGATCATACCTGTCTTATTTGTTATTCTTGTTTTCTAGAGCAATGCCTGAGATCATGTGTTTTTTTTTAATAAATGAATTGCATTTATTAGTTTTGTATCATTTTATTTCATGCCATATTACCATTATATGCATAAATTTTTTTAAAACTATTTTACCTGAATGAGAATTTTGCAGTCTTTTGGTCTGTTTATAATGTCATGTGAAAAATAACATATGAAGGACAGTTTGAAAGATGCATATTCATGGTAGACTACCTTGAGGTTAGGAAAAAGGAAAGTCCTTTTATGATGTATTTTAACTTAGATTATATAACAGGTAGATACTCATTACTGTACAGTAAATTGAAAATACATTCAGGTTGTGGAAGTTGGATTATAGTGGATCTGGATTATAGAATATTTTTGAGGAACATCATTCACACTATTTTAAACTAGAGCTAAAGGAAAATATATAAAATTTAAAAATTGAATAAAAATATATGACAGAGAGGTATCTGTTTTAATTATTAAAGAGTAAAATTCATTAGGGCTGTTAAGCACTAGTAAATTTTCAATATAGAGTATAAAAATGCAAAAATTCATCCCCAAAATGGTAAAGCTTGTGGCATAAGTTTCAGAAGAAAAGTTTATATTTGAATGTAAATGAAACATGAACACTTTGCTGAATTTGAATAGTTTATTTTCAAGACTATATGAAGATTTTACAGTTAAAGTTTAATGCTAAATTTTGGAACATAAATCACTCATTATCTACTCATTGAAGACTAAACATTATAGTAGGATAAGAGTCAAAACAAAGTCCCTATCAAAATACACACACGCGCGCACACATACACATATACCACATCCCTACATATTTACATGCCTACTATGTATATACACATACAAGTATAATTACTTTATCTACTTACATTTGTCTATATATCTATTATATGTACACACATATATACCTGCTACTTTATAATGTACATATGTATTTTCTGAGACTTAAGAGGAACTTTTAAAATATTAAAATTAAAACTGGAAACAAACTATTGTGGATGGGAAAGTAATTTTATAATTTTAATAACATATGTGTAAACATGGAACTGAAATTCATCACCTAAGATTTAAAAATAAATAAAATGAACATAATAATAGAAGTCAATAATTTTATAAAATGACATCTAAGCAATGACAGCTTCAAAATGTAAATTTCTTCAGGATTGTATGTTAGATACATAAAAGCATTCATATTGGAACATGTGCTCAATTATTAATTAGTGCTTTGTCATAATTTTAATTGCATCTCTTGGAATTTTTTCTGTTATCTTTCAAGGATTCACCTTGCTAAATGATTATTCAATTTTAGAAGCATTCTGTTTTCAAAATGTTGTGAAAGAAAAGGAGCCATGTTAATAAATTATTTAACCTATTTTAAAATGGCACCACATAAATATTCTCTCTGTGCTTCCTAGAAACCTCTCTTTACGAAATGTATTGACTCTTTCAGGCAGTCAGGTTGCTCTTTAGTAAATGGCTTTACAGAGCATCAATTTCTGTGTAAACCGGTGCTGGTTACTCTTCTTTATCAGCCATTCTCAAAAGGACTTTTTTAAAAAGGTGAGAAAAAATTGAATAAATGAAATGAATGAAATGTTTATGTTTCCCTTGGTAAGTTTGATATATAGATTTGTATACCAATGTGTTTGTATTCTGAGTCTTTTGTTTTAGTTAACACATGTGCCTCGAAAAAGTACATTTCCAACCATGTGGGGAAAAGCTGATCCATAATTTTGTCTGCTATCTAATCGTTTTTATGGCTGATTATCGTAGGATTTGTGTACTGGACAAAGATCATTTTAAAACAAGCAGAAGTAAATGCTGTTATAATATGGCTTGCTATTAAATGGAATTAGTTTTATGTCAGATCTTGTCCTCCAAAATATTTAAAGTACATGCTGTAAAATCTTGATAAACTATTCACCTGAAGATAAAGTGATCATAATCCATCTGGATTAAGAAATGCATGAATGAGGAAAGTGTATAGAGTAGATGGAAAGTCAGGGGTCAGGAAGAGAGGAGAAAGAGAGTAGTAGGCAGGAAACAGAATGTTATGTATGAACAAATAAAGAATATAAAATCTCAACAAAACAGCATAAAGCAAGTGAGTGACTATGCTTCAGCAATTGTGTCATTTAATGAAAAATTGCTTTCTTTCAGTTTGTGGCCTTAGAAAGTATCCACAAAGGAGTAGACAAAAATCAATGTCAGATGGTTCTGAGGAAGGTTTTCTAGTGACTCTCTTATTATTTGTTTACTTTGGAAGAAATGCTTTTATAGACCATCAACGTAACATTCACTTACATACATCTGTGCTTTCGGGCCATGACTTCATTGGTAGTGGAAGAATTCTATCTTGATCAGCTTTAGAGTTCTTAAAATATAAAGAGATTTCCCCAAACTGTTTCATCATGTTAATTGCCTAGGAATCTAGTTGAAATACAGATTCTTGGGCCACTGCCTTTAAGATTTGGATCGGATCCATTATTTCTTGGGCAGAGTCCGGGAGTCTGTTTTTGATAATACCAAGTGATTCTTATGTGTCTTCTTTAAGGACCTCTATTTTAGTAAAATGTAAAATAGGCCTTGCTAATAATAAGCCAGGAGGCTGCTTCTCTGGTCATTCCTATTCTGGGTATTAGAAATTTAAGGTGTTTATCAGTGTCTGAACTCTGGACAACTTTCTGTAGCCGTAATTGAAATGATTCAGTGATTGAAATTTGTAAAGGTAACCAAAATAGTTAATTTTAGTGAAGCCACATTATTCAATGAGAGCTATACTCACTGTACATTTAACATCAATAAATGTTTATAACCAGAACAAGTGGGTATTATAATGCATTCCTTTGGACTCAAAATCAGTAGCTGCTTGGCATCCTGAAGTTCCTTTTTTAACTTAGTAAATGTGCTTTTCCCAGTGAGTAGTGAAATTATACAGAATTGTTTGGTGTTTGTTCATGTTTTGTTTCAAAGATATTAAATCATTTTCAAAATGCTTGAATCTTTTTCTTTGTTTTTGAGCAAAGTACATAGCATTTTGGGTGTTATACTAGGAAGGTGACATTGGAAGTGCCAATGCTATATCTTTCTTTTCTTTCACTCCATTACCTGATGTAATGAGCCAAAGTAGGAGATCTTTAATCTTTTCTTGTATTTATTCTTTTTTGAGTTCCTGATTAGGAATCATCTTAATACTGTAATGTCTGGAATTCTAGAAAGCATAGGTCCATAAAACTATGTACAACTCAAAGACTAACAGAAATTTGAGCTGGAAGAATTTCACTTGAAAAACTGAGTTAAAAAAAATGATTGTTAATAGAGACTGAGGAAACAAAATCCCTGTTTCTCAACTGCACAAATTCTAGGAATCATGTGGTAAATATTGTTAAACATGCAGATTTGGTTAGCATTAGTTGATCCCTGAAATCTGTGTGTTTACGAATTACACAGACCTTTTTATGACCACACAAATTTGGTAAATATGGGTTAGCTTGGTGAAGACATATTTCTAATACTCTTCACAGCTGAATCTGGGAGGACTGGATGACCCTGGCCACCAAATATGAGTGAGCCTTAGATTCTTATTGACATTGCTTCTATAGTCTCTGTAAATTTTTGAATTCAACTTCTAGAGTAAATTTATATACAACAAAATGTACCCATTACAAGTGTACCTTTGAATGAGTTTTGTCTCTTAATTCAGTTATAGTAATGAAATACTTGTGGCATTCAAATGTTTTGAGGAAATACCTATTACTGTTTTAAAAATTAAAAATAATTATCCCTTTGGTTTTTTAAAAACCTTGATAGCAGAAAGCCTCAGAGGATGCCTTGGAACACCTGTTGATAACTTTGGTAGTCTGACTGTTATAATAGTATGAAAGCCTTCAAATCTGATTGCTTTGTCTTGGTGTAATCAAACTGTTTTCCATGAGACTCTTACATGCCCTTCTTTAAGTCTTGAGTTGAAGTTCCACATTGGAAGACATTATACTGAAAGGCATCACATCCAATAATTACATTGAGTTTATTCTAATATTGGAAAACATATGACGGTCCCAACAATTTTGGGAAAGGAACTAAAGAATGCTGTAGAAAGCATCTTTAAATCACAATCAGAATGCTTTTTATCCTACTTTTGGAGAAATTTATGAGTATGTTTGCCAGTACTATAGAATGCTTTGTATATTGGCGTGTTATTTCTGAAAATTATATAATTCATGCACTTCAAAATTATTTAGGATATTCAAGACATGTTTATTCTAGGAGTTATGAACTAAATAAATATTAGAGGGTAGACAGTACTATCAAATATTATCAAATTCAGATATTTACATGTTTAAAGCCAAAACACACTAACAGTTTTTAAATTTATAGCTCTATTTCATTTATATTTCCTTAACAAATAAAAGTAAACTTGAAATGTCTTTGATCCAATAAATACATACTCTTGATTTATGTTTTATCATTAGTTATTGCATAGGTTCAGTGGTTAAGAATATGTTATAACTCAGTGACCAAGAATGCTCAGTAGATCTTGAAATGTTTTTTCAAATATAAATCTCCAAATTCTGGGTAAAACTTGGAGATAAGGAATGTATTTGAGTGATTTACTTGGTCCTTAAGTAAATGTCTATTGACCATCCTGGAGTGCTGTTTATTTCATTTCATAGTCTTACTGTAAACACCTTTTACTTGAATGGAAAGAATTCCTTACTAAGATGTACAGTCTAAGACTCTTTTTTCTACTCTAATCTTTAATAATACTATTGAATGATAGTGTATCAATGATGCTTTCAGACTGTTTTAAAAAGTGATTATGGGCATAGAGCACTGTCACCTATTTCCTTTAGTTTCCTTTCTTTTTTCAAGTGACTTACCATAATCTGACTTTGATTTCTAACTGATGTTTATGTATGTGAAAATGTATCTTTTAGATAGTAAGGATGTATAAGTTCACACTGATAAAATAAACTTGCTAATTAAATGTGATGGTCATAGAGCAAATGTCATAACCAAGGGAAAGTTTAAACAAGACAACCATTTGGTATCCTGAAATTTGGATTTGGCACTGAATGCATTATACATTAATGCTCTAAGTATAAGTTCTTCAACATAACCATTTGTGTACAATTTCTTAGCCAAAGTGACTGTGAATTGCAAATGTTCTTCAGCCAGAATCATGTTTATTATATAACATTTGCTGTACTGTTTTAATTTAAGGAAAGCAAATATTAAAGTTATTTTGAATATTCCAAAAGTAAGTTGAAATTAAAGAATGTATAGAAAGGGACATATTCTCTCGACCAAAGCTAAAATATGTTCAAGTTACTACTTTCCAGTTCATGTTGTGCCATTTGTCTGTTGTTATCCTGAAGCTTACCTCCAAACCCCTCTCTCCCACAAGAATCCAATACAAAATTGAATTCTACATATTTTAATTCTCAAATTATTTTGTTACGCAATACATTTTTTAAAGAGATGGGAACATGTATCATAAAAATGAATAATATGTTTAGACTTTCACTGCTTTTAAGGCAATTAAAGGTTAATAAGAAAATCTAAAGTCAATACTGTAAATCCTCAAAGTATGTAAGATTCTTTTAAGTTATATAACAATACCTACAAAGTTCATATTAACAAGGATGATTTAAGAAAAGTTATATGTGTGCTTCTCAGCAGATCCAGCTTTTTTTCCTTAATTGGTATTATGTGTCCATGATATATATTATACACATTACTTGGTCCTTGCTTTTTTTCCCTTGGAGATCCTTACATATGAGTCACTATATATGTGTCTTTCTTTTGAATGGCTGTACAATATTCTGTTTTGTGTGTGCATCATAAGCTATTTAACTAGTTATATAATGAACTAAAAATTCCAATTTTTGCTGTTATAAACAAAACTGCAGTGAATATACATCATTTGAATGTATGCAATTATACATGTATTAAAAAAAGACCTATGGATGTAACTGCTGGGTCAACAAACATACACACTTAAAATTTTAGTACACATTCCCCAAATTGCTGTTCACCAAGCTGGCACCAATTTCCTACCCAGCAGCACATATGAGGACTGTTCCCTACACACTCTCCATCACAGTGTCATCCAATTATTTTATTGCTCGGGGTGAAACATGATCTGGCAGTTTTAAATTTTATACCTCTTATCTTGAGTGATTTTGAGCATATTTATTTACTGAGTCACTTTTTTTCCTGGGTGATGTCAATTTGTATCTTTTTCCATTTTTTGATTGGATCATTAGTCTATTTCTTATTGATTTGTAGGAACCTTTAATTCCAAAAAGTAAATTTTGGCACTTGACATGAATTCCCAAAATTTTCTCAAATTGTCTTCTTAATCCTTTCTTTGTTTAGAGTGTTTCAGGCAAAGAAGATCATTTATATTTTTGTGCACTTGATTTATCAGTCTTCTTTCTTTTCTATTTTCTGAATTTTGAAATATACTTAGATGCATTCTCTATTCAGTTTTTATTTTTAAAAAGTAGATGAGAATGAATAAGAAAACTTATTTTCTTCTGGTAATTTTATACTTTATTATTTTATTTTAACATTTTTAACGTATCTGAGACTTCAAAATTTATTTTAGTGCAACTTCCATAAGCAAGAGGTAGGTAACAATTAGGGGTAAAGAGGGTAAAGAAATCAAGTCAGCAAGAGGGAATAGCTGTCAGTGAAAAATCTTGAATGTGACAGTAGTACACTTTTAGTCATTTTCTCCTTAGGAAGAATCAATCATTAAAATAAACATTATAGCTGGTATTTGGTATCACAGGCTTATCTAAATATAGATTATTGTAGAATTTCTGAAGGTGATTAGGGAGTCTTAGATATACATAAGACTGTACAAACATCCTGGATATATAATAATATTTATCTTTCACATGCATTTTAAATTATCTACTTAATTCAAAAAATTTCAGCCCCTTTTCATAGCTTCAGTCTCCATGGTTGAAAGAGAAATGAAATATGCCTTGACAAAGTGCCTCACTGGAAACTAGTGACTATTGTAACATGTGATTCCTGCATGTATACTCTCACAATCAAGCTAATATCCCTGTAAACAAAATGACCTGGTGAACTCTGGGGCTTCACCCATGTAATTCAGATAGTGCTGAGGAGCTTATTCACACTCACATTGTGCATGAACATATTATTTACTGCTTAAAATATATAATAAGCTAAACTCCAGTTGTTTATGCAAAGAGCAAGGCCTTCTGAGATAGAAATGTCTCACTTTTCCACTGACTGTATATTGAACCTCTCTTTCCCCATCTGTAACTCTAGAGCAGTTGTTCATTTCATATTTTTTTCTTTTCCTTTTTTTTTTTTTTTGCAGATAAAATAAAATAATGAGAAAATAATAGTACAATGTTTTATATAAAAACTTAGTATAGGGGAACTCCCATCCTTTTCTCTACTGGAAACTTTTTGTTTCATAATACTGGAGGTTTTACTTACTTCAACAAGTTTCTATAATAACTCTCCCAATATGTTATTATCATTTTAAAGTATTTTTATTCCTCGAAGTCATTTCTAGGGAAACTAGTTTGTAAATGTAAATTCCTTTTTATTTAAGAACAAGGTAACTAGGCAATGCCCTGAAATACCCAAAATATTTCAAGTAATTAATTTTATTTCAATTAATATATTAATTTTTAATAAAAAGCAACTTAGAGTCACATAACATTGTACACTTTCAATGATTACATGACTTGATTTCTTATCATATTGCTTTATGTTTCAAATGCTATTATGTCTGTGTTACATGACTTTTAGTCATTTTCTTTTGCAGATTTATCTTCTTTTGGTGGTTTTTCTTAAATTTATTTTGCTGTTAGTGGCTTAAAAAGATAAAATGTAGGCTCCTGACATTTCAAAAACAATTCACTTGGACTGGTTGGCATTAACTTGAATATTGATGTTATTGTAGTAGTAGGACAGATGCTCTTGAAACAGCATGTGCTTCCACTCTGTATTGTACAAAGTGACCAACAGAATACTCAAAATAAATTTAATCTGATTTAATTGCAAACTTTTATTTCTTGCTTAATGTAGTAAATAAATTTAAATGTTAAGAGATCACAACAAAACACATGTAGAATAAGATTATTTAAATATATACCCTCCTACATCCAGCTTTATTTTTTGCTTCTTTTTTTGCATTTTTATGTCTTGCAGCTAACCTTGAAACCAAGAAAATGATGATTTAAAGAAATGAGTGTAGTGTTTATATAATGGGCTTCCATTCTTGATTTCTGGAGTTAAACATTAGGGACAAGAGGTAGTTTGTGTGATTAACTACTCTCTCATTATTTGGTCCCTATCAACAGATTTGACTGTTGATGTCCTTACTCTTTATAATCTGCACATGCAGTCCTTGTTTCTGATATTATCCTAGTCACATATGACTGACATTTGTGGCCTTTCTAATTCATAAAGTGCTCAAACAATAGTAATTATCCTGTTCAATGTCTACTCTCCTTTTCATGTGCCTCAGTCATCCTAACTGCAACTTAACATAATTGTTAGTAGATATCAGTGGGCATATTATCAGTAGGATTGAGGGAAAGGAAAGGAGTTAGTGACCCAAAAAGGAAATTTGCTTCCTTGCAAAGAACAGAGATACGGAAACATAGGAAAAAAGGAAGAAAAGTTCAAGTGTCTGAAATAATTTTGTCTACCTGAGACAGGTAGATCCAAAAGCATCGTCTTTATAGCTATTCAAGAAATGTATGCAAATAGAAATACACATAAATAAGAATTTCCTAGTTTTAGTCCTGGTATTTTATTCTGGAAGCAAGGACAGGAAGGGTTGAAAAATAATTTGTCTGAGATGAAAAAATTAAATCTGACAGAACTTTACTTAAAATGGAACTTATTTTATACATGAGAAAAATGAAGTGAATGTGAAATAACTTGCTTAATCTCAAATATAAATATTCAGTAGTTCAGCAAGAGCTATCTCCCAGAACAACATTCAGTTAGGTAGACAGGAGAGCAAGTTGCCTTGAGTTTGAGGTACGGTGATGTGAACTACCCCAACTTTATACTAGTCAGAAGAATCTTATGGAACAGCAAACAAATGAACTTTTACTATTTCTGAAATATTATGATGGGAAGAAAGAATTTAATATCCCATTAATTAACCAGTAATTTGCTCTCATTCAATAGATAGTTATTGAATGCCTGCTATTATGAAACTTTTAAATAATATTCTGGAATAAGTATCAAAGGTTACTTGCATAGTTTCTGCTTTCCTCTATTGCCTATCCTTTATCTTTAGGCAAAGATCAAAGTTATCTTCTCTTTTATAAATGTTACTATCTTAAACATATTTTTTTAAAATCCAAATTCAGGAAAAGTTTGGAAATAATTAGGAAAATAGTTATGGTCTATACTTTCTTATTTTTTTCCCATTCTTCCAATTCATTAATTAGTCTTATATTTCTAGAAAAGCTTGAGGGGTTTGATTTGTACTTACCCATTTCACTTGAGTTATCAGATATTTTCATGGACACTGTTAAACTCTTACTTCCTAAGTTTTTTTAAATCACATATTTTTGAGAGTTTTTATTTATGAGGGTTCATATCAAGATGGCAGAGAAAGAGGACTTGAAGCTCACCTCCCTCCACAAACACATCAAAAATACATCTATATATGGATCAATTCTCACTGAAAACTGGCAGAAGGACTCCTGTAAAATCATGGCTATAAGAAAGATACACACATAGTCAGGTAGAAAGGGGAGAAAAGTCATTGGATCAGGACCTGTGCCACTGGGAGGGGACTCAGAGGAAAAGGAGGATTGATTACACAGGTGGACACCCACCCTGGAGAGTGAGCAGCTTGAGCAACAGATTGGACGTCCCAATCCTGGGGTCCTACATGAGGGAAGCAAGCCATCTTGTCTGGTTGGAGGACCACTGAGACTAACAGAAGAGGGCTACAAGAATCCTGGATTCTGCTCATGAAGAGCATTTGCACACTGGCTTGCCCCTGATGCAGAGTGGAGAGAGGTCTGCTCTAGCAGCTGCCTGGTTTCCCATGACTGCCCAGTCATGCACTCTAGCCCAAACTAAGGGAATGCTCAGGCCCTGATCACTTCACATCACAGCACTGGATCTGGGGTGGCCACGACTGGGGAAAAGACTCAAAAAAGAGACACAGAGGTAACCCAGTCCTGAGACAGAGACTGGGTGGGGTGGCAGACGCCATTGTTGGTGCTTACTCAAGAAACATGTCAGAAGCAGCCCAGAGCTCTGACAGTGACCACTCCTCCACAACTTACTACTGATACATGCCCAGAGGCCATGAAGGCCCCATCTGCCCTCTGGAACAATTCCACAACAGGGTGGGTCAGCATAGGCTGGGAGCAGTGATCAACTGTGAAGAACAAAGGAGACTTCCACCCAAGACTGTGAGCAGAGCAGTTGGTGCCTGCATAGGCAGCACATTGGAACTCTGTGGCTTACACAAGCTGACATTTCACACAGGTCATCACTCACCTACTCTGTTTCATCACTCACCTACTCTGGGGCAAGGGTCTGGTGCAGGGAGAGTGAAAAAACACACAGTTAAATGGAACAGAGCCAGCCTGGACCCAATCCTCAAGGCTTCTGCTGCAGCAACTTGGGATGAGACCCCATCCCGAGTATGGAGGTGATAGCAGAGAGAAATTCCTGCCTCACACCCAGCTCCAGCTCTATCCCCTCCATCTCCAGCTCCGACCTCTACCAAAGTGACAGCTGCCAGTATGCCCTGAGGAAAGACTTGACTTATATCCATGTCATATCCAGCTCTCTCATCAAAGGCATTGAGCATATGCAGTCTGTGCAGGGAGGTTCCCGTATAAGACCAGCTCTTTGCAGTAGATAACTTCTTTCACCTAAATTCATAAAGGCAGAGAAAGTTAAGCAAAATGAAAAAGCAAAAGAACTATAACCAGTTAAAAGAACAAGAGAAAACCCCTGAAAACATAATTTATCAGGAAATAGAAATAAACAATTTACCAAATAAAGAATTGAAAGCATTGGTAATAAAAATGTTAACTGAAATCATAAACCCTCTAGAAAAGAACATAGGCAAAACACTCTGACATAAATTGTAGCAATTTTTTTTGGATCTGTCCTCTAAGGTAAAAGAAATAAAAGTGAAAATAAACAATGGGACCAATTTTTTTCTTGTTTAAAAAGTGATAGCATTATGATCATTCCAGATTTCTATATTCCAGGCGAAAGTTGGAATCTCCACATTTTGAAATGTAAGTAAAACAAACTTCTTTTTGAGAAATCAGGTTGCTAAAATTGACCTCTCCAAAAGTAGAAATTCTTAACAACACAGTATTCCTGGAAGAAGCTGATGTATTTTCCTTCCAAAACATGTCTTGGTGCAAGTAGTTATCAGTTTTGTGCAGATAACCTTGTGACTATTCAAAGCAAACACTAGATGTTTTCTGAGTTGTTTTCCTCTGTTACTGGGGAAGGAGTAGAAAAGTTAATTAGATGTGTATATTATAAGTGACATGAACACATAGACTTTTCCTGGATTAAGATTTCTTTTAATATAATTCAAATAATGTAGTCCAAAACCTAAAATTAACCCTGATTATTAGTTTGACTTTATACTGTAGGTATAGATTCTCAGACATTCTGGGGAAATTATTACAGTATTAGTATTGTAACCTTTGTTTAGTATATTCTGAAAACATCAGGGAAATTTGCTAGTAATATAAAATGATGTCACTATAATCTGTTTTCTCATTTTAATTGACAATTTTCCTATTGTGTCATAAATAGTTTTATAACTCAAGACTTTTGTTCCCAGTGCAAGGTCTCACATACTTTATGAGGCAATAATTGTAGAAATGGGAGTACCATTCATCTTGTTATCCTTCTTAATGCAAAGTTGGCATTTGGTAATATCAATAGTTAAAATGGTCATAAAAATCTCAGAATGTAGTGAATGTATTAGAGCTGGGCAGATTTTCTTAATTCAGTGGTTGCTTATTGACTTGGAAAACTTACGAGTTAAATGAGCTTTGAGTCTGTATTTCCCTTCTAAAAACTAATGTTTTATGAAACTATTTCTGATTTGGGTGAATACTAAAATTAATATTGGAAAATATTTGATGTAATTTTAATTGAAATTTTAGAAAGGTTACATCTTAGAGATGTTCACTCATAGGGGCTACTTCATTACCTTCAAGTAATTTCTATTTTAATTAATTTAAAATTTCCTTTTTAGTAATTGCCAACTAATAAATATTTCATGAATTACGTTAAGGGTGAAGAAATAAGAAACTGAAGTGATTAGTCCATTTTTCATTGAGAACTTACTATCATTGTTAAAACCTTTACCAAATTAGAATTGGAAATTTGTTAAACACACAGTTTTTACTAATTATTCTTAACATATGGAAATTATCCAGAGAAATTTAGAAAACAAGTTTCTCAGCTGACTTCAGTGTTCTCACTTATTTGCCAAATAAATATGACTTTAAGTCTCTATTAAATATTTTATTAAAATAGGTAAATCTCACAGTGCTAAGGGCATCAGATTAATTTTAGAATATCCTCTAGTCCACTTATTTTTATTTTTCTCCACCGTTATATATATAACTTCTGTTTCTAGAATGTATACATTAAGTAGCCATTCAAGAGAAATATGGTCTGTGTACTTTGAATTCATTATTTAGTCTCTATTATTATCACCTATTTCCAATATGTGAATGAATATCCCATCATCCAAAAAGTGGTTTTTCCCACAATAAATTCCCTATAATTACAATATGGAAATAAGGTAAAGAAAATTATTAAGCTGGAAATTTTAGGAATGTTTTCATAAACCAAATATCAATTCAATAATATTTGCAATATATATACAATAATAATTAGAAAGATTGTTCTCAGGCATTCATTTTTATTATTTGTTCCATTTTATGTGGATTGCAAAGACTTATAATATTACATAGAAAAAATAATTTTTTTATTATCATATGATTGAAATGTAGTAGGTAACAATCTATCTTGTCTATTTTCCCTAATGATTAAATGACAGATTTTGAAAATTAACTTACTAAGAGTTCTTTGAGAACTTATATTTGACATGAACCAACTCTTCCCATGTAGGTCACTGTTCACATTTCAAGAATGCAGATTTGACAAAAATAAATAAAACCTTTACCCCAAAATAGCAAAGCATGAGTAATAAAGTAATACATTTTAATTTCCATTTTGCAATCATTTATAGTGATTGTATTAGTCCTAAGATTTTATTATTTTTTATTAGTCCTAGATGTTTATGCAGTGTATATATGCATATAGTTTCCTGATTTGTGAAAATACTTGGCAAGCCATACAATGGAAGCCAGAGGGGATAATAGATCATACACATAATCCAGCTAGCAATCTCTTGATCCATACTGGACACATTTAACATTTCATCATTAGAATTTGTAATTCAATAACCAATATCTATTCTCACCATCTGTATCATATGTGTATAAAGTACTCTTATAAAGAGACTCAAATCTTCACCGGCTCAAGGAAGATAGATTATTTCTCTCTCATAACAGTTCAGAGGAAAGTTAATGATCTAGACTGGATAGGTAACTGGTTCACAATGTGATCCAGGATTCTGAGTCTCTCCTAGCTTCTTATTCCAGTACTCCTTGGGGATACATGGTCAAAGCTGACTTTCAGAACTATATGTGTGTTTGACTTATAGAAAGAATCAAATAGAGGATGTAGGGGGCAAGCCATTTCTTCTTAAAAACATAATGTAGAAGTTGCATGCATGAACTCTGGTTTCATCCCACTGACTAGAATTTAGTTTCATAGACAAAATCAGCATCTGAGAGATTGGACAATGTAATTTATAGATGGATAGGCATGCACCTTATTAAATTTAGGGGATTCTGCCACTAAAAGGAAGAAAAGAGAGATGAAAAATTGGCACTGCTGCTGGCGAGACTGTGATAAACAGTGCTTTTAAGTAGGCTATACTGTTGTTGCAAAAATTGACTTATAAGCGTATTGCTGCTTTATTATCAATGCTGTCCCCAGTTCCATTTTGTTCCTCCCACCTCCTGAACAAGGATTATGACACCTAATTATTGAATTGCCCTCACTTCTGGACATTATCCAATCCAGACCTAGTGCCCGCCCCTTCTCTAATTTCTCTTTACACTCCCTTAGCATAAGTCCAAGTCCTGTAATAAATACCTCTCAACTTTAGCTGAGACACCCTGCTCTTCCTTGTTTGACTACAGTCGTGTTCCTGGTGATCTTTGGCCAGTGGGATTTGACAAGGGAATATTGATGTAGGTATACAATTGACAAGTCACTGCTATACCCTGCTTCATAAAAAAAAAAAAAAAGTTGTGTGTTATTGTGAATTAAGTAAAGGTGAGGAGGGTATTGTCCTTGCTCTCTATTCTCAGTCTCGTGGAAAATATGAGCAAGCATGGATAGCTGTAATATGAGAGAGGCTAAGAGAGTACTGGAACACCAAGTATGAAATACACTGTTATGGAGGGGAGTGGGGAGAAATTAGCGCTCTTGAGGGCAAGTAGATGGATTTGAAGAGTTTCTTTGGAAGAAGAATGATGTCAACTGATACTGGAAAGATAGATACAGTTTGCATTAAGGAAGGGCAATGCAGTTTCTGGACCAAATAAGCACAGGTGTGAGCTTAAGAAAATGGAAGAGCTTAGCATGGCCAGAGAGTGAGCTACCTGGGAAGTAAGATAAAATGGCAAACACCAAATTTAGAGTTTTAAATATAAGGTTAAGTAGTTTAGATCTTTACCTCCAGGCAGTTGGTGCTGTTGGAATACTGCATTTGGATCAGAACAAGTTGCATTATTTTGTTGGAGAGAGGTAGGATACTTTAGGGGAAAAGAGAGAACTAGAATAACTGGAGTCTGGAAAAAGAAGTTAGGAAAGAATTACAGTAATGTAGACTTGAAGTTATAAATTACAGTGACTGCAGTAAAGCAGTAAAGAAAGATAGTGTATAAGATCTCGAGGGAGGGCACTTGCAGAATTAAGTGTCTGCATATGATGCTGAACAAAAAGTTGAAAATTTTGAGCCTTTATGACTTGGAGAAAACACGAGATATTAGGATAAAGAGATAGATAATGATCTTGATGGAGATGATGACTTCTGGTTTAGATCTACTAAAGATGAGTTATCTGGAAATTTGGGTCTAAAGCTTTTAAGAATAGTGAGACCTAAATATAAAAAAAGGAGAGTCAACTGTGCCGTTTTATCAGTGAATGATAACATTGAGGTACTAGTACTTATCTATGTCCTATCTTCTGGCACTCTTCACATAGTCCCCCGGGTTTTGGTCTCTCTCGTGGTGCTGGCTTCTAGCCCTTTACTTTTCTTCTAAATTTCTTTCCATTCAATGTTTTATATGTGTCTTGAAGCAGGAACCTTGGCTTCTGTCTTTGTATTTGTATCTACTGCATCTCCTTCTGGCTTTAAGAGATAACAACTCAAACAAATTTAACAATTCCTAGAACCTCCTTACAGCCCTTCTTCTCTACTTATATGGCCATTTTCTTTCTAGATTTTTCATAGGCCTTTGAAAGAAATAGGACACTTTTGGTGATTCAGGGTTTCGAAGTACCTCTGCATCATCACTGTGAATATCAGATTTTTCTCTTCTCTTTTTTTGTATTCTTCTGGCCAGCAATATATGAAACTAGAATAGTAAATCATATAACTTTTAACCTAGAGTGTATGTTGCATAAGTTATATGCATATGCATAAGTTGATATGCATAAGTTATACTGAAATGCATATTTCAAAGTCTAAATACAGTAAAGTCCATGAAGAGAGTAGGTGAGCACTTAAATGTTCTGATTACTAAAAATGTCAGTTACCAGGTATGGTTTAATTTTACTCTTGGTGTTTGCAACTGTTTTTTGCCTATTGCCTACCCATCTCAATTTATCTGTTATTTTATTTCATGAAGTTGTAAATATTTGTATAATTTGTATATTGATAAGTGAAATTTTTAAAACTTATAATTGCTTTGCAAGAAAAACAATATATTTATAAGTTAAAATGTCTTTTTTCATTACTGTATGTAATTTTTTGTATCTTTAATTGTGTACCCTTATATTGTGGTATTGTCTGAATTTACCATCTAAGCAATTCATGAGGACGTTGCTCCCTTATTGGTGAGGTTAATGAATAGAACAGAACTAGGTAAGGAGGATATATGGAACAGAGGGAGCAAAAAAACTGCTTAAAGCAAAGGTCAGCTCATGGCACCAGACAGGGAAATCTTGATACGAAGTTGAAGATATGAAAATTTAAAATCACATGAAGCTTTTTAAATAGCACAAAAACTATCACTTAAAATGTGTCTACATATAAAAGAAAATCTAAAAGATGACTAATTAAAACTTAACAGAGATTTAGTTTCAATTCAAAGCTATGGGAAGCTGGAAAGTGTTTATTCTCACTCTTACAAGAGTGGAAAAAATGGTGGTCAAACCACTAATTAATTACTTTATTTTGATCCAGTCAGAAAACTGAAATTGAAGGGAAACCAACTAACCCAAATTTTAGGGTTGGTCCATGTTTTTGCATGAATCAATATTCCTAACTTTTCACTGCTGAGTAGTACACTATTGTATACATATGCCAAGTGTAGATGGATACCTGAGTTATTACCAGTTTGGGGAAATTGTTAGTAATGTTTCTATAAACACTAATGCAGAAAATTCACAGTCAACTTGCCTCTATCTATTTGCTGGGATTTTTATTGAAATTATATTGAATATATAGATCTAATTGTTAAGAACACCCACTTAACAATATTGAGTTTTCTAATCCATAAATATGGTTTACCTCTCCATTTATTCAGTTCTTTGACTTCTTTCATCAACAATTTGTTGTTTTCCGAAGAGATTCTACACATATTTTGTTGGATTTATACCCAAGTGCTCATTTTTCATGCTATCATAGCTCATTTATTTATATATCTCTATATATGATACATATTTTTCTTGCTATCTATCTATCTATCTATCTATCTATCTATCTATCTATCTGTCTATATTTTAGTTTCAGTTTCCAGTCATCATTGCTGTTTTGTAGGAACACGATTGACTTTCGTATACTGACCTTATATCCTGTGACCTTGCTACACTCACATCTTGGTTCTAGGAGTTTGAGGTTGATTTAACAAGATTTTCCACTTATCTAATTATGTGCTTTGTGAATAGAGAGGAAATCACTTATAATTTGTTACATTGGACTTAGTCTTGCCCATTGAGACCATTCTAGAATAATTCTAATCTTATTTCCATATCACTGCTCTTTATATACTGGAAATTCTCCTTTTTATCTCCCCAGAGTCTAGCAGTAATCCATGCATATACTTCTTTTACTGTTGCTCTTTAAACTGATATTCAGGATGCCTCAAAAAACTAAGTACTCTACTTTGTGCAACCAAATTATTTTAATACATATTTATTTGAAAAGGTAGTGTCCAGATTATATGCAGAACTCAGTTACTAACCATTTCAGAGTCAGATTGGACTCATTGTGAGAGCAGAGCTGTAATAATGATAATAGGTTACATGAACTCACATAATTCTCACAATGACCCTATGAATAAGTATTTTTATTTCTGCTTTGTAGATAAAGAGATTGAGTCTTTAAAAAATTAATAAATTTGCCCACATTTTCTCAGGTATATGTAGTACAGCTGGTATTTGTACCCAGGTTTCTACTATCAAGTCCTTTGCTCTTAAACACTATCCTAGCTTAAACCAGTACTGTAATTGATACTACATATTTTTCCTGTGTGAAATGGCATGTGTTTACACTATAATTTTTGATAATTAAATTAGTGCTATAACTAATAAATAAATAAAATGTTGATTTTATTTCTGTATTACTTACTTATATGTCTCTACTTTTACATTCTATTCGTACAGATTTCATCAGTTCTTCAACCTTAAGGTTAATAAATGAGACACAGGAGATAACTTATTTAATCACTGCCTTTTATGAAATAGTATCTGCTAATTGTTAGCTCCTGAAAATGTTGTTCAAATCCTAGCTTACAAATATGTTTCTATTTTCCAGTGAAAGTTTAAATTTCACACAGTTATATAAAACAGTAATTAAAATAGCACCCAAATAATAAAAGAAACACATTTTTAAAAAGAGTAAAAAATATAAATAAGTACTTTTATGTTCTAGGGCTAGCTCATAGCTTCCAGAAGTCAAAGACTATCTGAGAGCACGATTATTAATTAACCTAGATTCCCAAAGAAAAATATTTATGCAAACTATTTTCAGGGTTAAGATTTTTTACGATTGCACGTTGAACAGAAGTTTATTAAATGCTGATAGGCTGGTGAGAGTGCAATAAAACTTTATGAGTAACTCAATTTATAGCTGGGCAGTTTTCCCTGATCATTACTTTGGCAGCCTTGCCCAACTCTGGTACAACATAACAAAAAGAGCAGGCTATGAAATAAGGTAAGTTTACCAATCATACTTCTTTGTTACTTCGTGTTTCCAAGTAGTTATGTGTTCCTCTAATTTATGTTAGCAATATTCCTGTCTATCTGTACTTGTTTCAGATAGCAATGACAACATTATTCATTTGCCGTTTTAAATATTACCCTTTGTACTAAAACAGGAAAAAACATTTCTAAAGTTTTTAAAAGATATAAGAATATTTTACTTGCCCAGCTCTTCATTATAATTTTTGTCAGTCTTAAGTAGCAGGTTTATTTTAATTGCTCCATATATGTGAAAACAGGATCAAAAAATATTTTGAATTATAGAGAAACTCTAATTACGTGTGATTAAATATATTTTAAGAAAATATGTATGTGCTGAATAGAATACTACATTTATAAAACATTTAATCTTTTCTAGCAAATCTTTCAAAGATCAGACATCAAGCTACCAACTAACAAAGTATTACTCATTTTGAAAATAAATATACAGAGAAAAGACATCAATATATGATTCTCCCCTCCAAATTTATTTACAATTACTGTCTTCCAAAATACGATCACTATAATTACTGCCTACAGCATATGAACAACTTTAGTATTGATTGTTTATTCCTATAAATAATACAATTTTGGTACATTAATTTTGTTTTGATTTTTCTAGGTAAGAGAGAGTTAGCTTTGTAACAATATGCATTTTTTTTTAGATTTCCCTTAACAAAAGAAAAGCACAGTCCTTTTTATCGGCTTCTTGGTCTCAAAGAGAAATTACTTTGAGCGAGAGAGTTAAGCTATTTAAAGTTAAACATTAAAGGCAACTATGTCGTTTCTCACATAACACTGAGCAACTGGGTTTCATTTTCTAAACAGCTTCATATATCACCTGTCGCTTTGATTAAATTTAGCTTACATTCATTCGGGTTCTCTGAAGATTGCTGATGCAATAAACAGCTTACATATCTGTAGCAGGAAATCATAAGCTAAAATTGAACGCTAATCTTCAAACATTCATTCGTTGTACTTACTCAATGTCAGGCTCTGAACTACATTCATGATTGTTGCTATTAAGAATGTAACAATGCAGTGGAGGAAATTAACATTTGCATAAGTAATTGCAATAGGTATGCCATGTGCTATTGTAAAATGGAAAGAGGACAGATAAACTGTATATCTAAAAGTAGGAAAACGCTCACATATGACATGGCATTTGAACTGGGCATAAATTGGAACTAACCTAGAAGAGCAGATGTGAAAGAATTGAAGAAAGATTAAACAGCATGCAGTAAAAGATATGTTGTCCAAAAAGGATGTTTCATTGGAGGGAATAAAATATAGGTATAATTCTGAAAATATTCTGGAGGTAGAATCAACATGACTTATTGAATGATTGAATGTAGTAGAAAGATATGGAAGGGGGAAAAGAAGTTTTTAGGTTGGGTCAAGTGAGTGTTTGAACTAACATAGACAGATACAGGAGGAGGGACTAGTATGAGAGGCCCCCAAAATTAATTTTAAAATTGGCAATTTATAACACTTACCATGGAAATTCTAAATTTCTATGTGGGTATATGCCATTGAATTAAAACTTATTTAACAATCAGAATACAGAAAACCCATGGAAACTTGAAGATTAGGAGAGATAAGTGATGTATGGTCCATGGGGGAGGGTATAGTTCAAGTGGTAGAGCACATGCTTAGCATACACAAGGTCCCGGGTTCAATCCCCAGTACCTCCTTTAAAAATAATTAGATAAGTAGACCTAATTGCCTCCACCCCTGCAAAAAAATAAAAATAAATAAAAATAAAGAGATGCATGGTCCAAACTAAATTAAACAAATACACTTTAAAATAATCTCTAGAGAAGAGCTCTTCCCAACCTACGTTTAGGGTACCTCTGGATGCTAACTCAAATGCATAATGTTATCTGAAAATAAATACGTATTTTAATATGAGAATTTGGTATGTTTTATTTATTATTTGAGTGTGGAACTTGGTGATCGTATAGTTTAAGTGTTTTTTTTAAAGTAACAACTCCTAAATATATACCACATATATATGTGTGTGTGTGTATGTATGGTGTGTATATATGTATATATGTATCTTTTCCACATTTCATATTTATATTCTTTATATTTGTATTTATTTTCTTTAATATTTATATTTATATGTATATTATTTTCTATAATATCCCTATAAGAAAGCAATGTTGAAATTGAAGAGCAATAGTTATAGTAGGAAGAATTGGATTTTTTGACTTTGAGAAAGTAGCTTTTTCTCTAAGTTGAAGTTCCTAGTGAGTAGAATGTGCATACTGGTATCTCCTTCATACAGTTGTTGTGGAGCTGAGGAATACAGTGTAAATACGGGTTTTCTTAGGCTTGAAAAATACTCTAAAGTGGGAGAATAATACACACCTACTTGGAGATCTTTTTTTTTTCCCTTTTGTATTTTCATCTTAGTATACTACTTTGACATGCATCATTAATTCATTATTTTGACTTAAAGTAGCGTGTGTGTTGTTTACACTTTTGCCAATGTGTATTATTTTAGACTATAAACTGATAGAGCTGTCTGCAGCTCTGCTTATGTTGTACTCAGTAGAAAAAATATAGATAATTTTATGATAATAATGGTGGCTTTTTGTTGTTGTATATTTTACATTTCAAACATATATTTCTTTTCTTTCTTTAGATGGCAAAGAAGAAATTTACTAGATTAGAAATCTTTCTGATTGTCCTCTTTACTATAGTTACAATAATAGCTATTGCCCTGGTTGCTGTTTTAGCAACTAAGACACCTGCTGTTGAAGGTAAATAATGTTGAAAATACTTACACATTATAGTGAGCTTGAGATAAAGTTTACTCCACAATAATTATGGATTTTTAAAAGTAATCTATATGAGATGAAATACATGAAGAAAGATCTCAGGTGAGTTACATAATTACCCCCATTTTTTTCTATCTGTTATATTCCAAGTGTCTTAATGAAGAGTCATTGTAATTAAGGAATCTATGTGCTTTGATATTAATGGCCTTTCCCACATTATGTTGCTTAAGAAACAGCAAAAAGACAAAGGAATCAAGATGTTAATAGATGGTGGAATAATGATCTACTGTTACCAGTTCTAATTAGTGGAAAACCTAATCAGTGAGGTTTTGCTCTGGCTTTCAGACACTTGCAAAGGGGGATGGGAAACGAGGAGATAACTAACCTCTTTGTCTTAGTTTAATTTTTTAAAGAGTGAAGTTGTATGACGAAAACAGGTAAAGGGAACGTGAAACAGGCTTGAAATGTTTATCTTTTTTTCCTGAATGTTTCTATCCTAATTTAGAGTTGATGCATACTACTCTGGTCCACCTAAACTACTTTTTCTTTCTCATCATTCTCTCTTGACCAAATCAGAATTGGTAAACACATTACAAATTATCTTCTAGTCTAACCATACTTAGTGTTTTCTACTGCTGCTAGTCTTTTGTTTTATCTTTTTCTGGAAAACTGAAAGTTCACTGTATTATGAAGCAATCAAATTTATCTTAACCATATCTGGTTGCCAGAAAGTCCCTCTTTATTATATAGATTTGGGATTTTAGCTTTCATTGCTAGTCCCTACTTTCTCTACTATTCACTTCAAAGTATCTTTTTCCTCTATTTTTCTCTTTCCTTCTCTAATTCTTTTCTCCTTCTCTACATCCTTTTCCCACTCATGTTTCTCCATTTTCTTTTTTCATCTGTAAAACACAATTTGTAAGTGCAGTCGAATGTAAATTTTATTTCCTTTTCAGTCTACCTCAAGACCTTCTGTGAATATATTTTGTTTCTCTGAAGGAACAGTTAGTTAATAGAGCTTTGTACAGTCAGTTTTAAATATCAGTTGGATCTTTTCCTTTTGATGACTGGGACTTGAATTTGCAGGTCCTTTTTCAATGCAAGTTTTATTTTCATTATATATAAATCTATGTATACTTTCAATGTTTTCATTACTTGAGAATCTGAAAAATTAATTTAACCATGTTTTCTTTTATTGACCTTTTCTTTTCCAGAAATTAATGATTCTACTTCAACCCCAGCTACCACCCATACAACCACTGTGTATCCTGGTTCAGGAAAATGTCCGAGTGAGCTAAATGATCCTGTCAATGAGAGAATAAACTGCATTCCAGAACAGTTTCCAACACGGGTCTGCAACAAAAGTCTTTGATATATTTATGAAAAGATATATAGTATAATTATATTAAGCTAATTATTCAATATTGGATCAATGCCATACTTTTAAAACTAGCGATCAGTTAGGCTGCATTTCTTTTTATTGTATTTCTGTATGAACAGATAAGAGAGAAAAGAAATTACTGAGCTTGTTCTTCTATAATTCTGTTCAATTCTAATTAAGAAATTAATGTTTTCCCATGTTTAACAAGCTATTGCTAATTTTTTAAATCTTTAGGAAATTCTGTCCTCTCAAATCTTCTTAAGAAGTATAACCTTTTACAATGTAGAACATTTGAGAAAAAATATCTACACTCCATTAAAGTATTTGTGATGATGGCATTAAAACTGTCTTTGGAAAATAAAGTAACACTGATTCTTCTAACTATTATTATTTATTTTTTCTTATTTGGTAATTGGGGAGGAAAAGCTCAAATGGGAGAAAAGTAAGTGTAACTTAATGGATCACATAACCCTAAATTGACTTTTCCTTGTTCTTCATAACTTGCTTGGAATTAAAGGGTCAATGACTGAATGTGTGTGTGTATGTGGTGTGTGTGTATATATTGCCATTTTGCAATATTATATACTATATGCAAATCTGTAATATCTATATAATCTAAATGTTGTATTATATATTACTCATTACAATATATTAAATATTTATTAGAACATAATGAATATTACAATATATCTCTCTCTATATGTATATCTATACTATATGTTATATCTAAAATACATATTTTATCCTTAATATGTATATCTGAATCTAACCTCTCTCCCTTCACCACACACAAAATAACTAAATGAACTATAAAATTTCTATAGGTCCTATCCTACCTTTGCTACATCATAGTAAACAAATAATTTTCTGATAATTTGCGATGAAAAGTTGCAAATAGATGAGATTTTTTTTAGGACATTAGAAATAGTGAGTCCTATTGTTTACCTCCTGATAAAAGAGCTGGATTAGATAATGTTTATTTTGATGCACTGAGCAAATTTTCCAGATATTCTCTTTAATTAATATTTACTGAGGACATGATTGAAGCTTAATATAGAATTCTGTTAGGAATAATATGGACTGCTAGGTCCTTAGAGAGAAACAACATTTAAAAGCCAATGATTTAAGGTTTTGGTGCCTATTGTCAGTCTTTAAGTTCAGCCTGTTAGGTTGCTAAAGAATGTTTTCAATGTGAAACAAATTAAACTTAAGAATTTAACAAATTTCAGCTAATATATTTTATATTTGTCATCTAAGAAAAGAGGATGAACTTAAAATAGTAATTTAAAAATAGCTATAATTCTACCCAGAGTATATTGTCATTCAGGCTTCCATAATATAATCCCACAGACTGGGTTTCAGACATTTGTTTTGTCACAGTTCTGTAGGCTAGAAGTCAAGGTGCTATCAAGGTTGGTTCCTGGTGAGACCTCTCTTCCTGGCTTGTAGACAGGTGCATTCTTTCTGCATTCTTGTGCCTTCATATAGCCTTTCTTCTGTGCACACATACAGAATGAAAAAGAGAGAGAGAGAAAGAGAGTGTAAGCCCTGGAGTCTCTTCCTAGTCTTAGGGGGACACCAGGCCTATCAGATTAAATGTAGCCACATTGGAGGTTATGGTTTTGTACATAGTGGGGACACAAATTCAGTCCACAACACAAAGTCAACCTACTATGTATTATTACATATAATTCTATAGACATACACACACAAATAATAAAAGTAAGGCTGTAACAAACTTACTGTATTTTTACCTACAAAAGTTCATGCCTATTGATTAGTATTTAATATATTTTAATCTTTTGTCTTTTCCAGTGAAGCAGAGAGAACACTGAAGTTGGTTTAGGAATTAAAAATAATAAGGGAAAATGCCTGAAATTCTGAAAAATAGGTAGAATGACTAATCATAAAAAAAAGTATCAAAATCTATACAAAATAAACCAATTATTATTATTTTAAGCAGCAGTGGGGATATACATTGTTAAACTAATATTTTGATGTGTATATGTAGTGGGTTGAATAATGTCCTCCCAAAATTCATATTTACTTGGAACCTCAGAATGTGATCTTATTTGGAAATAGGATCTTTACAGATGTAATTAGTTAAATGAGGTTATCCTGGATTAGGGTGGGACCTATGTCCTTATAAGAGGAGGGGATGATACACAGAAAACCACAGGGAAGAAGGCCTTGGGAAGATGGAAGTAGAGATTGGAGTAATGTATCTTCAAAGCAAGGAATGCTGAGGAATGCCAGGAGGCACTAAAAGCTAGCGTTCTTCCCTAGAGCCTCAGAGAGAGCATGGTTCTCCTAACACCTGTTCCCAGCTGTTATGACAGCCCTGAGAAACTAATACAGTATGTTTGGAGGAACTTCATGCAACATCATTTTACTATATATATATTTTTTGAAAGATGTGATAATTTGCTTATTTCTTTTCTCTTGCTTTCTCTTTGTTTTGTACCAATATTTTAAAAAATCTTTTATTAGGTCTACTATAAATGACAATTTTATACAATTATCTCTCTGAATTGCTGGAAGTATTTCTATAACTTAGATGACTAGAGGTAAAATTGCCTGATCAAAAGTCACACATACTATGAACTTATTTACAAAACAGAAACAGAATCACAGACAGAAAACGAACTTATGGTTACCAAAGGGAAAAGCAGGGGAGGGATGTGTTAGGAGTTTGGGATTTGCAGATACTAATTACTATATATAAAATAGATAAACAGCAAGGTCCTACTATATAGCACAGGGAATTATATTCAATAGTTTGTAATAACCTATAATGAAGAAGCATTTGAAAAAGAATGTGTATATATGTATGACTGAATCACTATGCTGTACACCAGAAACTAACACCACATTGTAAATCAACTATACTTAATTAAAAAGTCACGCATACTTTAGATTCTGTTAGGTAGGCTCTCCAAAATGCTCTGATCCCTTGTACCGCTATTTGCAATGTTCATGTTTACGTGTGTATGTGTGTGCACATGTGCATATGTGTATCTGATGCCGTTTTAATTTTATGTTAAAATAGGAGAGAAGTTAACTTGTATACTGTCAGCTACTAACAGTGGAGGCTTTTAACATTTTTCAAGGCAAATAGACAAAGGAAAAATACCCACAGATACTCAGATTATGAAAATGTGTCACACTATTACATTTAAATATTAAGTAGATTTTTAACTGTACCAGTGTTAACACACAGCATCACCATATGGCTCAACTTTTAATATAAACATATATAATTTTTCTTTCACTTCACCTAGTCTTTCCATATGGATGATAAAATTACTGAGAAATTAGTATTTCACTTTATCTATTGGATGTAATGGCAGCAGCTATTTGCAACACCTGGCAAGTGAACTAGTTTAAATAGTTTAAATAATATTGAACTAATAATTATCTGGAAATAACAACCTCAAACATTTTATGTAGGCTTGAATATAGGGCCATCTCTTCATCCTTATAGCTTCACTTGCAGCTTCATACATAATTGGTACACAATAAATATTTTAATTCTTCTGTGCTGACTACATGACAACAGAATAGACTAATTACACAAAGGACAGGAACCTTTAAAAGAACGTGAACTTACAATAATGTGTATTAATATGTGAATTTGATAAATCACAACTCAGAGCATCAGTCTTTGATAGGGTGTAATTTATTAAATTCATCAAATATTTATTGTTCTCCCAAGTGAAAGGAACAAAAGAATAAGTGATATTTTAACACATATATTTGAAGAAGTAAGATTAACAATACTAACCGTATAATTCCTTTTATAAATGTTTTATCAGGCACTTTGTGCAACTCGAGGTTGCTGCTGGAGACCATGGAATAATTCTGTTGTTCCTTGGTGCTTCTTCGTAAATAACCACGGCTATAATGTTGAGGGAACAACAACAACAAATACTGGTGAGAAATGTTCTATCATGGTGATCCAGTATATGTTAAGTTAAATGAAAAAATATATTTAAAATTTTTCTTTAGAAAAATAATTAAATAAAATCAAATGAGAAATAGGTACACAAGAATGTTTAAATTAGTTTTATTAAGGATTTATTTTTGCATAATTGTATCTTCCAAATAAAAAAAAAGAGGTCATTATTTGTGAGAAAGGCAGTAAAATTAGAAAAATATGAAAATATTTAATTATTAATCTCTGTAAATAAAGTCAATGCATGAAAATTTTTTTATTTCTCTAAGGACTTGAAGCCAAATTAAACAGGATACCTTCACCTACACTATTTGGAAATGACATTAACAGTGTTCTCCTCACAACTCAAAGTCAGACACCCAATCGTTTCCGGTTCAAGGTTTGGTTTTTGAGATTTCTAAAATAAGTTAACAATAAAACACATGTTATGAACACACCCTTCATCCTACCAAAATATTTTCCTTCTTAAGAAATGTTTATTCCAAAGCAAGGAACTAAGTAGACGAGTTACTCCACTTGTCTGAACCTGTCTACTTAAATATAACATAAAACGTAGTTCCTCTAGCAGTTGTTTTTAGACAACTTAATAGTATAGTTTGTATATAGTATAATATTTGATACAGAGTCCTGAAAAGAATAAAAAATCAATAAACTTTAGTAATTTTTATTATTCAACTATTAAACTATGATGAAAGATTAGTTCATCATAAAATTTAATTTGAGAAAGGTGCTAATTGTTCTATATAAATATGACTTACACTGACTAGATCTTTTTAGTGGTATCACTTGTAGTCATGATTTTAAAGAAACTTCTGCTGTTTTTTTGGCAAGTAGTTTACTAGCATGGTCTTTCAGATTTGGCAATGAAAATACTATAGCCACCTTTTAGCAAAAATTTCACGAGGATTAAGTTCTTTTTAAACAATATTCAAGATCCTCACAGGATTTTTAAGCAGGTGACCACTGAAATGCAACAAGGATAATTAAATTCATAAAAACCTAGTATTCAAGAATCAATATATAATAATACAATCATCAATTTTTATATTGGTCAATAAAAATCTTTATTTGATATTGTACTTTTATAACCAGCTAATTCTATTAATGCCTTAATTTTTACAGTTTATTCTGAGCATAGCCATTCACTAGTGTTAAAGTTAAGTTTATGACTAGATTAACAGCTTATCTGTAAAATTATTAAATTTATTATTTGCCTTTGGAACCTGCATTTAATATCTAAGTCAGAATTGAAAAATTAAATAATAGTTTTGAATCAAATAATGCTAATTTTAAAAAATCTTTACAGTTTACTGATCCAAATAATAGAAGATATGAAGTTCCTCATCAGTTTGTAAAAGAATTTAGTGGATCAGCAGCTTCCGATACCTTGTATGATGTGAAAGTTATAGAAAATCCGTTTAGCATCAGAGTTGCTAGAAAAAGCAATAATAGAATTTTGTAAGTAATTATTTTACATTTATCTAAGTTTAAATAACTGGTCAATTTTATTCTATTTCATAGAATTATGAGTCTTAATTTCAATGCATTTTCACAAAGAATAAATTTCCTCCTGAAAGAGGGTGGGTGTACATGTTTGTAAGGATTATAATGTTAAAGAGATTTTGATTTCCCATGAATGAAAGATGCAAGACCATGAATTAAAATATAGAAATGGGACCAACCAAAGTTGAAGGTGGAAAGCAACACATACAATTTTAGCCTTGCCTATATTTTTGTATGCCTAGGACTCTTGTTGTGTCTTTTCCTCATTTATCATATTCTGTTTCCAATTTGTAGGATCAAATACAGAGAGGGAGTAATTTCTATAGTACTACTGAAGAATTTTTCATATATATATATGCATGAAATTAAATTTATATTTATATTTATATACAATATATTTATATATAATACATTTAAATTACTATATATAATTTAAATATTACCTAAATGCCCTCATTATAATTGTATTTTAAGGGATGTTTGTGGCAAAGAATTTAGTAACTTTCAAGATGTCTGCTCTTGACTCTACCAGCAAGGTTAATTAAACAATTGTCAAGATTGAATCTCAGCAATTACTTTTCTTGAGTATATTTTAATAACTTTCAATTGACTTTGTGTTAAATCACAAAAAAGAAATGTTATTTGAGACTTAGGATAGATAGATAGATAGATAGATAGATAGATAGATAGATAGATAGATAGATAGATATGCATAAAGCATACAACCTTTTTTCTTTTTGGAAAATGATTTTAAACTTAATTTTAGTTTATGTATTAGAGATGTGGAAGCCAGTATAGTACTGTATTAAAATCCTATCTCTGAAGCAACGCAAAACTGGTGTGAAATTTGGCGCTACTGCCTACCAGTTTGTCACCTTGAAAGCATGAATAAATTTGTCCAATTTGTGCCATTTGTGAAGTGGAATTGATAGTGATAGTTGTGTTTTAGGTTTGTGGTGAAGATAAAAGGAGAGAACACATGAAGGATCATATTGGTGATGATGAAGCAAATTGTGTTGGTGGAATTAACAAGTTGTGGTTGTGGTATAATTCGTATGTTCCTAAGAGGTGATCACATCTAAAGATTGACATATTTAAATTGAAATATTCTGGATAATAACATAGACCCATATTTGGTAGAACATTTTATATGTTTCTAGATTATTTATTTATTTATTTATTTATTTATTTCATGGTACAGGTTTGACACCAGCATTGGTCCCCTGGTATACTCTGACCAATATTTACAGATTTCAGCCAGACTTTCTAGTGAATATATGTATGGTATTGGGGAACATGTTCATAAGAGATTTCGTCATGATTTAAACTGGAAAACATGGCCAATTTTCACTCGGGATCAACTTCCTGGTGATGTAAGGAACTATCTTTCTTGTTATGAATAAAATATTTGAGCAGATGATAATTTTCACCTATTTGGAACCATCATTTATTTGATGTCAGTGACACATTTTCCAGAAGCTTATTTACTTTAGGGGAGAGGAGTGATATTGAAGTTCTAAATTAACTCAATAAGTGACCAATAGATTTTATGAATATTTATAGATAGTTCCAGTTTACAAATGTTTTCTTTTTGTTTTCATTTTTACATTTTATCATTCCCATTTTGGTCACCCTTATATTTAAATCTATCCATGGCTAGTTATTGCACTAGAATAATTCCAAACACTTACCTTGCTCTCCATAGCTTTGTATGCTATGTCATCTACCTGTCTGTTGGACATCATGCCCTGCATCTATACTTTTTCTTCTTCCATAGCATATGATAATCTTTAATAAGTTCACATATTTTCGTAGAGGGTTGATTCTCTTTCTAAGTGCTTTGAAATTCTTTATTATTTTTACAAGTCATTGAGAGCTCATTTGGTTTTATTTCATAAGAACTCACCTCAAAGTCCCCCATGCAGGATTAGTCTTTACTTTCCAATCCTTTATTCATATTTTTGTATGACAGTTATCACAGCATATTATTTGTATATATATTTGTCTGTATTTCTAGAATATGCGATTCTTCAGGACAAAGACCATACCATTAAAAAAACTCTTTTTAAAAATTGATTCATGATTGCTTTAAGTCAAATGTTAGTGATTTTTTTAAAATATTAGTGTTAACTACTTCATTCCCCAAAATGAATAAATGAATTGTTTTTAATACCCTCATTTGGTACAAAAATATTAATAAATTCTATCAATCTTTTTTAACAGCATCATTGTTTGTGATAAATACCTAATAAACACCAGACTGAGAATCTCATAGCTGTTTTTATACATTTTTTCCTTTAAACCTCCATATCCAATCAGACAAGAAGTCTTTTTTCATTTACTGTTTAAGTGTATTTCCAATTTTCCTCCACCACTTCATCTACTTACCAGTTCTCAACAACTGTACTGCAGAAGTTCTTTGAGGGTGGACATCATCTTGGAATTCCCTGCAATACCTTGGGCAAAAATGGGACATAATGGATAAACATGCTATTGTCCTATCATGAATAGCTCTTTAAAACTCATTTAATCATAATAAAACATAAAGTAAAGTTAAGTAATCTATGAATAGTATAATATATAGTTAAATAATATTTATGTTTTGATATATTCATAATTTTAAAAAGTTCAGTGTTTCTTATGTACAATGTGTCATATGGTCCATGGAGTAGAGAATTATAGGAATATGGGAGTAAGCTAAATATGAGCAGTAAATTACAGAAACAAATTGGAATTCATAAAGGCCATTTTAAATATAGAATCTATCTTTCAAAAATGTTTTAACTTTTAATTTTGAAATCTGTGCCTTACAGAATAATAATAATTTATATGGTCATCAAACATTCTTCATGTGCATTGAAGATACTTCTGGAAAGTCATTTGGTGTTTTCTTAATGAATAGCAATGCAATGGGTAAGAATAATTTACCTAATATTATGTTTAAATGAGACTTAACTTGAAGTGGTTTAACTCCTTTATTTATTCCAATCATAGATATCACATATCAGAGTAAAATTTGTTGTTAATGATTTAGTGTGTGAGATTATTATAAGCAGGTTTTACAGTTAGTTGGACAATGGATTTTTGCATATCAGTGCTTCCATTTTGGGGACAGTATGCAATATTGTGATATTCAGGCACTTCCTTTTCCCTCCAGATGAACACTGAAACACATTCAGGCAAATAAAAAGTCCCATTCCCCTAGTCTTGTTTGTTAAATAAGTTAATATAAGATAAAAAAGAGAAAAGTCTATATGGGGATAGAAAAATGATTTTTTAGTTTATCATAATTCAGGTAATGTAGAATCTTTTGTTATTTAATGTTGTGAATGCAAGACCTATATTTGATAGGTGAATCAGTGATAAAAAAGTTACAAAAATTAATAATATTCCAGCAAGAGCACTCTACTATATAGTTAGTCAAGCAATTACTATGTCCTACATATAGAAAAATTTAAAACCTTTGTATTTTTTTCTTAGAAATTAACATGTGGTAATAAGATCTTTCAGAGAATCTTCAATTAAAATAACCAACTAAAATGCTATTGTAGAAAAAAATCTTTTTGTTGTAAAAGGACTGATCCTCTATCCCTTGCTAAGCAGTTACAAGAGGAACTTTTGCCAACATCCATAGAAAGAAACATCTGGAATATCCTATCATAAACCTCATACATGGTGGCATTTTTCTCCTATATTCTTATCTTCAATATCTTATTTCCTCTTAATTGTATAAAAAAGACTGTAAAATTACGTGATTAATATGAAGTACTTTAAATAGACATTGCAATTATTTTATCACTATGTACATTTTTACTATTTACATATGCCCTTTAAATTTTACTTTGTAGAGCTTTTCATCCAGCCTACCCCAATAGTAACTTACAGAGTTACAGGAGGCATTCTGGACTTTTATGTCTTTCTAGGAGATACTCCAGAACAAGTAGTTCAACAGTATCAAGAGGTATGTGTACTTCAGGTCTATTTTATAAAATTTTTTCTACATGACTTTTCTTTCATCTAACATGTCCACAAATTTAAGTGATTTTAGCTAAAATATTTGTGACCTCTTAGTTAAGTGTAATTTTAAACCCTACCATTTTTCAGATATGAGAAGATAGTTCTATTTTCTTTTTCTTATATGACACCAATATATATTTAAATGTCTATATTTCTGATATCACATTGTTTCTTGCTTCTACACAGCTGAGATCAGGAATTGAATTTCCCTAAGATATTGCATATTAAATATTTACTTATTTATGACCTTCTTTGATGGGCTAAAACAGAAGGAAGTATCTTCAGGACTGAGCCTAGGCAATAGACATATATAGGTCATACATCCCTTTGGTAAGAATTCTAGAGGCAAGTGAGTTATAAGGAAGACTAGTGAAGCTTGCTGTTAACGTACAGTAGGTAAACTCCAGGTATACTGGCTCTTAAACTCAGGCTTAGAAGGGCAGATTTTGAAATACAGTCCGAAATTTTACATCTTAAGGTTACTGTCTAAACAACTCTCACTTACCAATTAAACAACATCTTAGTGTACCTGAGCCCAGGATGGACGTTAGAGAGGTGAGGAATCCAGGGTTTATTTTGAACGTGATTCTAAAATTTTCTCCCATGTAATTGTCCTCTGGTGACTGTTAGTGTATATAATTTGTGATGTCATGAAAAATAGATTATTTTTATTGGTATGAGATGTTTTTAACACCTTGTTTTATACGTAAATCTTTTGACATATAATTCCCATTTCCTAAATGATTTCAAAAGGGAAGTAATTATCAAAAACTTTAATTAGGATGTAAAAATCTGAGATAAGAGTAGCTAGTGTTTTACACAATTGAATAATTTACACTAACAGTTCCCAAATTGCTGTTCATAAATTGAATTTCAGAAAAGCACACAAAATTTGCAGTGTTTATAATAAGCAATCATAATTACTGTGTATGGTTATCACACTATCAAAACAGGCTGTAGCACATTTTTTTTAAAGAATTTGACATGTGATTTGTGAAATGTTAGTGGAATAGTTGTCTGTTACATGCTGAGTAATGTCTGTGGTCAGCAATAGTTGAGTTTGAGTCATGCTTGACCTGTGAGTGCTGCATGCATGTAACATAGCACTTACATACATCATTTTATGGGTGGACTTGCAGAAGCTTGAATTTAAGCAATAAGCTAAAAGACTCGTGTAGAGTATAGCACTATTAAGCACTGCTGCATTTCAGTGAGGCTCAAATTTTGTAGAGCATAGGCAAAAGAAACTTTATTTCTTGTTTGAAGGGAAACAAATTATCCTTTCTGTATAAGTTAACGCATTAGTGGTCCCAGATTTATTTAAAACATTATTCATTTGAATGACCAGATAGTTTTATAAGTTTTAAAGATAATTTATGTATATAAAGTATATGATGAATAGTACACAAGTTAATATAATATATAATTATACATATTTTATATACTTTTATAAAAATAAATTATGAATACATATAATGCACACACACAAAGAAATTTCAATCGCATGTCCAAATCTTTAAAGAAATTCTATGGAACATAAGATGTTTATGAATAGAGTTTAAAAATACTGAGTTTGGGGGAGTTATTTGATACCAAGTTATCTTAAAAATAAATTTAATCCTTAAACTGAATAGAATACAATAACCCAACAGGAGTAATTTAAAAAATTTTTATTTAATAGTTTTTAGACATACATGATGAAGAAATAATGGATGCCCCAAAATATAAATATAAATATTTATATATAATATATACTTAAATATGTAAATATTATGAGTATTATAAATATTATAATATATATAAATATGTAAGCCAAAGAAAACCCAATATACCAAATAAGTTATTTGTCTTAACGTAACCTAACACTTAGTTTTCACTGAATAAATTAATGTCAGTTACACTCATTTCCATATCCAAAACCCTGTGCTCTGTTGTGATGAGACACTGGTATTCTGTTATGTGTGGCACTGAGCCTGCTTGAGCCATCAGGGAGTGAGGAGAGGTCAAGTGTCCCATTTGGCCCTTGGGGGAAGAAAGAAACCAAGCCCCTATACGTGAATAAGATAAGTACCTTATGAAATAACTGGCTGAGAGCCTTGTAGACACATATTTCATTAATATTTTTGAAAACTAGAGAGAAACAAGTGTCAAAATGTAAGGGAATTGAAATCACATACTTTTAGACATCTTTTTCTTCCATTAAGACCATTCATTCATTCATTTTCTTGCTACAGGAAGTGGGAGTGTGGTGTGACAATTTATTTCTCTCTTATCTCTAAAGCTTTCTTTTCTTCTTTTCAACTTTCCATTGGGGCATAATATACTTTTGCAAATGCTACTTTTTAAAGTGCTACCTTTCTAGTTTTTTTTTTTTTTTAACATAAAATGAACAAAAGATGAGTGACAGACATACACTTGTTAAGTGTTTCATAACAACATTTTAACAGACTATCCATGACACATTTTAGAATGCAGATAACACTAAATCTTTGTTTAAATATGTAGTTAAACTCAAATCCATACTAGAGAAGTAACAATAAGGAGCATATTAATATTAGTTTCTAATGCTCACTACAGAAACTAATAAAATATCCATTTACTTCAAGCTCATTGGACGACCAGCAATGCCAGCATATTGGAGTCTTGGATTCCAACTGAGTCGCTGGAATTACAAGACACTTGATGTAGTGAAAGAAGTGGTGCAAAGAAATCGAGAAGCTGGCATACCATTTGTAAGTGGGATGATAGATTTGTGAGAGTATACACCAAGTTAAATATTGTCACGTAAGAATAAGTATGGGAAACTGTCAGGATTACCATATATGTTATATATGGTATATATACGTATATAGAGAGTATAGATAGATAATTAAGATTCATTTTAATGATAAAGTACACTTTATGTCCATTTGCAATGCCCACGCCTACCTGAATTTTGAGAACTGATTATGATTTATACTAAAATAGAACATATGTTTAAATGTGAACAAAATTATATTCATTTTTTAAACAGACTTTATTTTTAGAATCTATATACTTTTTAATGTAGTAAAAATTTAATATGGGGGAAAGGTGTAGCTCAGTTTGTAGAGTGCTTGCTTAGCATGCATGAGGTCCTGGGTTCAATCCCCAGTACCTCCATTAAAATAATAAGTAAATAAATAAGAACCTAATTACTTCCCCCCAAAATAAAAAATAAAAAAAAATTGACAAATAGAATTAAAAAAAATAAAAGTTAAAAAAATTAATGTATTTTATGTAATGTGTAGGTTTTTGATTTTTATACAATGAACCCTTTATATGTGGGTTTATTATATGTATGACAATACATATCCAGTAATCATAACTGAAATACATGTGAATAATCACTTAATGCTTTTGTACTTCAGAATTAGAAAATCTTGTTTTATAAACTATATCATTGCATCTTTAGTGAAATAAAAGGGATACAAGCTCATTTACCTTTTAATTGTTGTAGTTATAATACTAATTCATTAGACTTGAAATATATTCTGCTAATTTTCAGGATACACAGATCACTGATATTGACTATATGGAAGATAAGAAAATCTTTACTTATGATAAAGTTGCATTTAATGGGCTCCCTGAATTTGTTCAAGATTTGCATGACCATGGGCAGAAATATGTCATCATCTTGGTAATGACTGATTATATATGAATACATTTTTAGTATTTACACATTTATAGATTAATAGATTTTCTATAGTTTCTTCTTTCTATTGTTAGGACCCTGCAATTTCCATAGAGAAACGTACCAATGGAGCAGCATATGAAACCTATGATAGGGGAACTGAACAAAAAGTGTGGGTAAATGAGTCAGATGGGACTACAGCAATTATTGGAGAGGTAAATTATGATATTCACTAATATGTTGCTCCAATTTTCTATTGTGCAACAACAAAGTTTTTCAAAGTGTGTTTGTGTGTGTATGTATTTGCTCTCAAATCTGGATTTGATATAATAATTGCATTGAGAAATTTTAGAGGAAATATTCCACTTAGCTCTAAAACAGTTTTTGCAAGAAGACAATTTTCAATTATGTAAGCAATTAAAACTAATGGTAACAAAATATGAGATAAATTTAGATTATTATAAAAATTCTGATAGTTTGATATGAAATAATTACATATATAAATTGAGTATTTACATGCAGGTTATTAAGATTTATGGTTTACATCTTCATAATAGAATTGTGAGATAGCTATGATTAAAATTATTGCTTTACATGTGAGAAAAGTGAATTTAAGAGAGATAACTTTCTTCATATCACAGAACTAATAAGGAACACTATCAGAAAACTGCCTTAACTTCAAAAGGCATAATTTTAAACCAGGATAACTATTCTTTTGGAGACAACTTTGTAAGACATATCAAAAACCATCAATATCTAGATACACTGACTTGATAATTCCACTTCTGTAATTTAGTCAAAGGAAATAAAACAGGAGAAATTATCAATTTATAGAAACATATTTATTGTAACATTGTCTACAATAATAAACACTATCCTAATCATCACTTTTTTAAATCACATTCATCAAAGTTAAAATTTCTGATGAAAGCTTTCCTCAAATAATTATGAGTTCCATCAGGAAACAAAAACCAATATTCCTCCTCATAATGCCCAGTAATATATCACAAAATACATTTTGTTAAGACCTGTTCTATTGAATTTGGATAGATCAGATTGCCAATATACATAATTTGGATATAAAACAGTATTAATTATCCTAATACATTTGAAATTGAATTTCTGTTGCCTAATATCATTATGTTAAATTTTAATTAAAATAATTTCAAGAAGCACAAATCATAAAGTGGAAGCATTGTATATGTAATGTTTAATAACATGGACTCAGATATAAGATTGTCTAGGTTTGAATTTCTTTTGTGCCACTTATTAGTAGTGTGACTGTGAAAATGTTATTCAACTTCTCTGTTCATCCCTTATTTCATCTGTACAAGGAGTTTAATTATACTGCCTACCTCATCTGTAAAGGGATGATAAAAATAGTATCTATCCCCTAAAGTTCTAGTGAAGATTTAATGAATTAATAAGTATAAAAATAATTGGGACAGTACTTAGTACACAATAAGTGTCATATTCTCATTTGTTAAATAAAAAATAAATACATAAGGAATTCTCTTGCTTAAATTTCTTGGGAAAAAAATGCCTTTGGAAATGAACTAGTGTGCTTTATTTTATCAGACAATGACTATTATATAGTTTTTGTTTGTTTTTTAACTTAGCCTACTAGGATGCCAAGAAATAAGTTTAACTGAAGTCAAAAATAGCAGCTTCATTCCACGTTCTTATATTTTTCCCTTCTTAAATGCTTCATGTTCTCACTTTCTCTTTCTTTTCTTTAGCTACTTTCCCTTACATGCACTTTAAAATAGGCCTGAAATTATTATAAATATAGATAGTACATGAGTCATTGTAACTTTGATAACTTTTAACTCTTTACTTAGTTCATTTGAATTTTTATTTATTTATGTTTCCTTTTATTTATGTATTTGTGTGAATGATCTGTTCTTCCAGGTATGGCCAGGATTAACAGTATACCCTGATTTCACTAGTCCAAACTGCATAGAATGGTGGGTAAATGAATGCAACCTTTTCCATCAAGAAGTGAATTATGATGGACTTTGGATTGTAAGTAGTCATTTGAGACCTGTGATTTTGGACAATGAATATAGATTTATTTTTCCATAAAATAATTACTAAGTTGCCAAGATATATTTTATAATGTATTGAACTTAAAAATAATGTTCTTATTATATTTTTCCAGAATGTATAGATCTCATACCTGTCATGTTCATGGGTTAGAAAAATAATAAAAAGTTAAAACTCTAAATTGAGGTCTGCAGTAGTCAAGCAATTGCAGCAACATGGACCTGAATAAGCCCTCACCCTTTAGAAACTTTTTTAGTTAGTTATGAAATAGAACACATCAAGATTGGCAATAGGTTAAGTGTTTTATCTCAAGGTAAACAATAACAACAGCAAATAAAATTCTAGATTACTGGCAAAGTTATTAAAGAAAAATACTAATGTTTAAAAATTTCTTTGGATGAAGTTTTATATCTGTAGCTATTGTTGCCTGCCACTAAATTTATTATTTAGAATAATGCTATATGATAGTTAACAATTTAGTGTCTTTTGTTATGGAAACTATAACACCATTTGGGAAATGAAACTACTGGTAACCCTAGAATTCTGTATTCCAGAAAAAATGTATAATAAGCCTGAACACAGAGAGAACACCAAGGATGTTGTTCAAAGTATTACAACTGCCCAGAATTTTGGAAGGGGATATAATGGATGTCTAGAAATAGCTATATTTTCTTTGACTATTTAGGTCACAATACCTCTACTTTCCTGAAGTGCTCATTATTAATTCAGTCATTATTTAAATTATTCATTTAATCGTTTCAATTATTTATTTATTTAATCAATTAAAACTATTTATTTTGCACCATCATGACAACATGGAGTTGAGTAAGTTAGGAAAATCTTCAGAATTCCTACAATTGGTAGTAGAATGAAAATGGAGAGGATTTAGTCATTTGATGCAAAATTAGTGAGATTGCAATGATGATACCTAGCTTCTGGTAGAAATAACAAAAAAAAAAATTGTAATCTGCTCTTGAGTTTTGTTTTTAATTTTTGCTCCAATTTCAATGAACTATTTAATTTAAATTAAAGGTGCTTTTCCCTTTCTTTCTTTCTTTCTTTCTTTCTTTCTTTCTTTCTTTCTTTCTTTCTTTCTTCCTAACTTCCTTCCTTCCTTTCTTCCTTTCCTTCCTTCTTTCCTTCCTTTCTTCCATCATCTTTCTCTCTTTTTTTCCTTCCTTATTTCTTTCTTTTTCCTGCATAAGAAACAGTTTGAGTCCTTTGGAGCAGAGTTAGAAGTATAAATGACACCTAGGAATAGTGAAAGAGAATCTGATTGTACTATATAGAAAGATAGAATGCTCCATTTCCTGCATTAATTGAAGACCGAAATACATGATTCATCTCCAAAGAGAGGAAGAGGATGGGAGGAAGAGGAGCATCTGAGAAAGGCAGGGTAGTTATGATTCTAACACAGAAGCATTGTGACTCATGCTTTAAAAAAAACCCAAAACACAACATAATAATCAGTATGATTTCATAGGTCAGTAAATATCACTGAATTAATTATACTATGTATAAGCAGTAGATATTCTGCTTCCAGCTTTTTCTTGAATAAGTACCGAATTCTGCTGCTATGTTGTTTCTCTAATACTTTCACTTTCTTCAGATTATTTTTTCTGATTGAAAAAATACATAGTAAAAAAAGTGTTATTTAAGTGATGAAATTTTACTTTCATGTCAGATTCTAAAATAGTTTTATAATTTACTAGATTTTTAATTTAGGTTCAATGCTAAAGCTTTTGAACTTTAAGTTTAAATCACTTCAGAAAATGATAGCTTAATTGTAATTATAAAAGTAGATTTTGCATATAAACATGTTACACTTGAATTCTCTTTTTTTGTATCATTCTTAAGATAATTTCCTAATATTTGAGAAATAAAAGCCTACTGTATTTGGTATAATTAAGACTGAAGCTGAGGTTTCAAAATAAAAGCATTAGTCAATATTTTTAAAATTCAAAGACCATTTTCATTTTTCTGAAAATATAAGTATGTTTTTGTGATCATGTTACTATTATAATTTTACTCTTTAAAATCTAAAAGCAGAATTCTTCTATAATAAAGTGTAATAAGTTAATGTATAGTATTGGGAAACAAAATTCATTGAGAAGATATAGCCAAACATTTATATATCTAAATAATTGAGGCTTAATTTCTCATATTCCCTCTACATTTTATAAGATTTTTATAAAAATTGAAATATTTAAAATTTTCTATGAAAATAGGGTTATTTTTATTTAGATTCAGTTTAAATGTGAAGTTATGGAATGCCACCAGCCTTTTATACAGTTTTCAATGGATTTTGGTGACAATGGTGACAATTCCTAGAAATGGTCATTACTAGATTTGAAATGATTTGAATGGTACTTGAATATCTGTAGGTGTACTTACTATCAATCCACTGAGTCCTTTGCTTCACAACTTAGAATACTTTGAATCTACTGACTGTAATATTGAAAATATTAATCAAATTCAGTTTTACATGACATTAAATAAGTGTAGCATCACTAAATCATTTGAATAGGTTAGGGAAAATATTTTCAGAATTTTCAAAGATGCAAAAATACAAAACACATTAAAAGAAATACAAATAAATTCTGTTAAATTATGAGTAGTAAGTTTAACCTGTTAAAAATACATTTTTGCCTTATAGACAAGACATTTTAATAAAGGATAATCAGATGTCTAATGTTATATTTGTTGCAAAATATGGTTAAAATCATGTAAAAGTGTTTAAATTTTATTTTAAATCGTTATTATATTACATTTTAAATATTTTATTTTTATTCTTAAGCTACATAAATAATGTCTATCTTGAGTGAATGCTGGAAGAGCTTGCGAATTTTATTGCAAGTTTCATAATTCAATTAGAATATATAATTCAAATAGAATAACATTAATTTCATAGTTAAGTGCCTTGTCATTGTATTTCCTCAGTGAATATTATATGTTAGAGGTATTAAAATGGCTTAGAAAAAGATTCTTAAAATTTAAAATAATGCAACTCAATTCCAGTTATGAGTTTCAGTAGTTAAAGCTGTTTTTTAATTTGATTCAGTTGGTGCATTCATGAAGAAAAAAATACTTAGGTTCAACTAAAACTATTGACTGTACAACTATAGTATGTCTTTGTATTAATTTTACTGGAGATAGGAACACAAATTAAACATCAGGTAATTTCAGTAAATGAATTTAAAAATGAATATATCAGTAAATTTCAGTAAACGACCCCAATGTATACTTTAGAAAAACTACATAATTGTCATTCTTTGTGATTACTAAGAAGATATTTAGGAAATGGAAACATTTACCTTTTAAAATCTGTATCACAATGAGAAATGTATTCTTTTCTCCCTTGAGCAGCCTTAATTTCTCACATTAATTCCATCTGGGCATGATGTGGATGGGAGAAGGGGACAGTGTTAGAGAGAACATTCTTCCTCTGAGGATAACAAAATTAACAAGGCACTTAACTGAGTGTGATGCCTTTGTGAGAGCTGACAACATATTACAGAGATGTGGGAAATAAGGCTCAAAATGTACAGAAGTCATTTGGTGCAATTAACAGACGAGTAAGAAATACATATTTCTTGGCCATGTGTAGTGTAATATATGATTTTACATGAATTATCCGTTTTTCAGTCTAAATATTTTACATAACTTGTTATGCGCATAGAACTAGTAAATAGCAAGACAGTATTGGGGCCTCAGTTTACATGGCAAGAAAATCCATAAACACAATACCCCACTATAATAATCTCTGACTCCAAGAGATGTTTAGGTCACTGGTTCTCACAATGTGACCCAGCAGCCATAGGGTTTCTTGAGACTTTTCCAGGGATTCAATAAGGTCAGAAACTATTTTCATTAGAATACTAAAAAGCTATTTGCTTTTATTCACTTTCATTCTCTCATGAGAGTGTAGGACTTGTGGGCTAGGCAGAGTGCAATGCCTAGCTGCTAGCAATGCACATCATAGAAGCTAGATATATGCCAGCGAAACTAATAAACTATGTTGAATAAATGAATGTGCTGGAACTATGTACAATAATAGACTCACAGTGAAAATACTGATACAACTATTTGGAAAAGACAGTTGCTTAATACTTCTAATGTAATTAGTGCTTTATAGGTATAGTTAAAACTAGGTAAATGAAATACATTTTGGTTGTATATAATTCCTTAATTCTATCTAAAATACCTCTCTTATCTGGTATATACATGCATGCAAAAGCAAAAATATTTTTCTAAGTATAATGACTTGTCGATACCCAGAGGTAGATCAGATAGTGGGTATAGTTAAGCAAGTTTGCAGGTTGTCATCTAGGACTTATGGAACATAATGGTTGCCCTAGGTAAAATGTTTGCAGACAAACAGAGTTTTTGCTTCTATAATTTATAATTACTTAAAATCTGCTGTTCTTTATCTTATATCCACTCAGGACATGAATGAAGTTTCCAGCTTTGTTCAAGGTTCAAAGAAAGGATGCAGTGACAACAACCTGAATTATCCACCTTTTACTCCTGGTAAAGTTTATTTAATTATCTCTTTACCATTAACTGAGGATAACTGTCCTTATTTACTGGTAAATTCCAGAGTATATTTCCAAATCACAAACTTTTATATAATTTTGAGAGCCTGAAATACATGTGTGTTTTTTTGTTTATTTGCTTGTTTTACTTTTGGCCAAAATATTTATGCCTAAGAAATGGAGCATACTTCTAAATTTTGGTGTAAAATATTGAGTTATGTTTACCACTGATGAATTGCCCATTATTAAATAATTAATGAAGACAAACAGAATTTGTTTGAAATCATAATTTAAGTGACCATTTTTTTTTCCATGAGCACTTTGCTGTAAGTCGCTGCAGTTTATTAGATGTACCTAATATGAAGAGTTACATCTCATGTATTCTAAGAACCTCTTTTCACCATTAAAATTGGGTAAAACTTTTACCAAACAAAAATAGGTGATCTTAGGGGAATATATCACTTTAAGGCAATCTAAAGAAAAATAACAATAATTGTCACAACATCATATAAGTCTGCAAATTAAAGCAGAAAAACTGAAAAGCAGAGATTTAAATGATTTGTAATTGTGTGACAGCTCTGCATGTATGTAATTAGATCATATTTAAATAAATTATAAAGCTTTCAAATGGGTCTGTAGTTACATGATTTACAACACAGATCGATATATTTCTATACACATGTTAAAGCCTATTTTTCATATGATTGTAATTAGGAAATGGAATATTTATTACTATAGTGCAAATCTAATGGTTAATCAATATGAGTGGAGACCTAATTGGAACTTGGTGTAAATTGTCAACTTTCATTATTTTTAACTAAATATGATATTACATAGCATGTCATTTAAGGATTATAAAGTTTAAAATGGCAAAATATTTCTTAAGAAATATTCCTTTTATATTTTTTCTAAGATATTCTTGACAAACTCATGTATTCCAAAACAATTTGCATGGATGCTGTGCAATACTGGGGGAAACAATATGATGTTCATAGCCTCTACGGATACAGTATGGCCATAGCCACAGAGAAGTAAGTGCAGTTTCACTCAGAAATCCCTTTCATAATTATTGCCTGATGTATATTTGGTGATTTACATATATTTGGATAATAATAAAAGTAAAAAAGCAAAGAAAGATAATATTTTCATAGTAAAAAATTAGAACATTAAAAACATCACTTCTTTTACTAATATTCACAAATTTGGAGCTTATTTATTAAGAACTATCTGGTATATGTATTTAGCTGTAATTCTGTTTTATTGTATAGATTTATCCTTTCAAATTTTGATTCAGTTTGCTATCTCTGAATATTTGTTCTAAGCATGAACCTCACAACTGGCCTCAGAGAATGGTGCTTCTAGAACAAACCTTTATTTTTTTATAAACAAGGGTTTCAACTAAAATGTAGTTTTTTATTTAGTATCTCAAAAAGGAATTTTCTAATGGAATATGTTAATTGTATATTAAAAAGCAACATGATTACCTCCCCCCACCAAAAACAACAAAAAAAAAGCAAGATGATACAAAACAAAGGAAAAGATCAATCATATGTTGATTGCATACTATTTTCCAAGCATTGTAAAAGGATCTATGATGCAACAGTCAATAAAGCCTAGATTCTGGGTCAAGAAATTTTAAATTTTCTCACAAACAATTGTGATCAAATTTTAATACAAACTCATGTTTGGTCCCGAATCATACCATGATACCAAAAATTTTATACACTGTCTTCATAGTGTTTATTTACTTCACTTAAACTCAGTTGAGCATTATATATCATAGTGCATAAGTAAATAAATTTTAGAAAAGAAAAAGCAACATTGTAGTTCATATTATAAAGGTAATATTATAGAAAAAGCACCTGAGAATATTATTATATTTTTACTATGATAGTGTAGATAATTTTATATACTAAATTAATTTTTGTCTCCTTGTTCTGATTATTTTCTAATTATGGAAAAAAAATTGTCAGCAATATTCAGGTATCAACAGAAGTGAGATGAATAATGCTCGTATTTGTTGATGGTGAACTTCTTGAAACAAATAAAATAAAATGCCTTTCAAATATGTAAATTTTATTTCAACATTGCTTGCTAATATTTGAAAATGCATGCATTAAGACATAAGTAACATCATTGTGCCACAAAAATGTCTATCAGTTTCAAATTCTGATTATCACATTTTGTAGTATAAAGAGATTTCAATGAGTTTAAATCATACATTTCAAAAACAAATACTGAGTAGATACAAAAAGTACATGTTTAATTTGGTAGAAAAAAATCACTCATAAGTTTATTTTCTGTATCTGTGATTCTGTCTTTGTTTTGCAAATAAGTTCATTTGTATCATATTTTTCTAGATTCCACAGATAGTTATGATGGGATGGGATAAATTGGGAGTTTGGGATTTGCAGATACTAACTACTATATAAAAATAGATAAAAAACAACAGGAAACTGTATTCAATATCTTATAATAGCCTATAATGAAAAAGAACATGAAGAGGAATATATATATGTATATATAGAATCACTATGCTGTACACCAGAAATTAACACATTGTAAACCGACTATACTTCAATAAAAAAGAAAGAAAATTATTCAAAGTCTAGATCATTTCTAAAAGATTTCTTTTCTCTCTGTTGATTCAAGTGTATTTAACTAAGTAAATATTGATAGCTAAATATGGAATTGATATAATATATTGATAAAATGGTGGCAAATAATATGGCTTGGCTCTAGGAAATGTAATATATGAATGTAAAATTAAGATATTATAATTGATAAATGTCAGTATTTTAAAATAAATGTTATTTATTAATTTAATTTTATTTTTAGAGCTGTACAAAAAGTTTTTCCTAATAAGAGAAGCTTTATTCTCACCCGGTCAACTTTTGCTGGAACTGGAAGCTATGCTGCACATTGGTTAGGAGACAATACTGCTTCATGGGAACAAATGGAATGGTCTATTTCCGGAATGCTGGAGTTTGGTTTGTTTGGAATGCCTTTGGTAAGCAGTTTTATACAATGTTATTCATAAAAACAGTAATTACACTTAATTTTGTAATTTTATCTGAGTGACTTTTGGTAAAATGATTCAAGATATGTGACAGAAGATTTCAATCTTTATTCTTAGAGAATTTACGAGAAAATTAAGAATGTGGATGATGACTACAACATTCAAGCTATTAAAGTGGGAATGAACAAAATTCAATCAAGTCAAACTAATTCATGAAACAAATATCAATATAAACAAGGCATAGAAAAAGCTTACATAATAAATATAAAGTACCAGAGAAAATGTTAAAGGAAAATTCACATTTGAGATCATAATAAAAGTAAATGTCAAAAGTCTAGATATATTTAAAATACTACATAATCAGTTTAGGTTAAAAAATAATAAAGCTGTTTCTCCTATTTAAAAGATAAAATAAAAGGACAGAAAAATGTATATGAGGCAATTCTAAACATAAAAAATCTGGTAAGTCCCTATATGAAACAAAGAAAAAATATACATTGTTGATATTCAACACTAAATGGAGCCATTACATAACAAAATAAATTTAGAATATCTAAGAAATCATAGTAATTCATTTATTCCTTCTTTCATATACATTGAACAAATTGAAAACCAAAAACAAACCAAACAAACAAAAGAAAAGCTAACCCACACTGAGTTTTGAATTTGGAAACTAAAAAATAATACATTATCAAATGATTCACCAAAATAACTGAATGGAAATGGGAAGAAAAATCTTAGAACTGAATGTGAACAGTTTTATTTCATATCAAAACTCTGGGCTATCAGCTAAATTCATACTTAAAGGAAAAATTTTAGCCTTAAATGCTTAGATTAAAAATAAGAATGGTTAAATATTAGTGAAATGCATGATTAAGAATGCAGAAAGAAAAATCAAATAAAGCTGTAGGTAGTGAAAATAAGAGAAGAAATGAATGCAATGAAAACAATGTCTTTAGAGAAAAATTAACAAAGTTGAAGTACAAAGGTGTCTGAAAATTGAATAAAGTTACAAATTAATGGCAAATTTTGTTCAAAAAAAGAAGAAATAAGCAATGTTACAATGTATTTCAAGATAAATTGTTAGTGTAGCAACTGATTAATAAACAATAGCTAAGAATAAATATTAAAACCAAGTGTAGGACTTTTTTGAGAGAATTTTAATAACTAAATAAATTAAAGATATACCATGTTTATGGATAAGAAGTCTCAAAATATTAGAAGTATGCATTCTCCCCAAACTATTGTCCAAATCAGCGATATTCCAATTTAAACTAAAGGGAATTTGGAGAACATAAAAGATTATTCTAAACTTCATGTGGAAGACAGTACAATTTAAAGAAGTAGAAAAGAGCACAAGGATTTACCTTACCAGATAAAACAGTAATATAGCACAGTGATACTTAACTGTGAATATTCAAATAAATTAAGATGACAAAATAAGACATGGGTCCATGCGTTAATGAAAATGCGTTTAATGATAGCACTATCACTGTAAATCAACCATTCATATGAACAAATGATTATCCGTTTAAGAAACCAAATAAAATGGATCCATGTCTCACACTGTACACAAAAATCAATCCCAGATGGACTAAAGACCTACATGTGAAAAGTAAACTTTAAACATCTAAGAAGAAAATATAAGTGGGTAAGTTTTTGACATAACGTTAAAAGAAAAATTTCTTAAACAGAACATAGAAGGGACAAATAATAAAGAAGCAAATTTGATTTCAACTAAATGAAAACTTCTGTTCATCAAAAGTCTATTTTAAAAAGTTAAAAATAAAATGTTGCCTACTACTGGAATTTATATTTTCAATTCATATAGCCAATAAAGGATTAGTATTTAATTTGAAGTAAATTTGTAGAAGATAAAAACAATAGAAAAATTAAAAAGAATATAAATAGGCTATTCTATAAGAAGAGAAACCCATATGGACTCAATACAAATATGAAAATTTTTTCTGCTTTTCTTATAATTAGAGGAATGCAAGAAGTTTGGTAAGATATATTGTATATATAGGTGGTAAAAATTAAAAGTCTAAAAATATCAAAAATTGTCAAGAAAATGAAGCAATTGGAAATTTTATGTATTGTTACTGTGATTATAAATGTTTATAACCAGGTTTGATTAAACAATGTACATTTCCAATAAATCAAAAAAAAAAATCCTATGTAGATATATGTACTACAGAATAAGTAAATTTTTTACATATTCAGAAAGAAACCAATACACACATTTCATAAAAGTATATTTTATAGTGATAGGATCCCATAAAATACAGAACTACAGCTACATTAACATAATTAAATCTCACAAAAATAATGCTTTGTGAGAAAAATGAAATGCAGTGTAATGCATTCAACATATAATTCATATAAAGTGAAAAATCATGTAAAACAATGTTATATATTGTTTATAGATACAAATGTACTATTTTGAAAAAAAAAAGAAATGCTTGTAAACAGTAAGTACTTAATTAAGGGTAGTAGTTTTTTCTGGAGGGTCCTTGAAGAAAAAGGAATGCAATTTTATATGAGTATATATCTGGCAATTTTTTTTTTTACTCTTTTATTCCTACACTAATATATTATCAATGGGATAAATCAAATCATAGGATGTGAGCCTTGGATTAAGAAGCAAAACATTTTACTAATACAATTTCAGCTTTATACATTAGAGGCAAGTATATGGCAAAAATGGAAAATAAAGAAACTAGGCTAAGGAAGAGTGTGTGAAGACAGTAAAACGTAAAGTTCCTAAATAGTGCAAATTAATCATTTGAGGCATAAAATGTGATGTTCTGGGCAAATCTGAGAATCTATACATGATAAATTATATATATATATATATATATAACTTAGGTTGGAGCAGATATCTGTGGATTTGTGGCTGAGACCACGGAAGAACTTTGCAGAAGATGGATGCAACTTGGGGCATTTTATCCATTTTCCAGAAACCACAATGCTGATGGATATGAGGTAAATGCCTCTTGTTTTTCATGTTTCAATATAAAACACAAGTCTATTTTTAGCAATGTACTTAAATTTATATCTATAGAGGATCTGGGCTGAAAGTTTGTAGCATAATTCTTAAAGAAGAATTAGAGCTTATCTTCTCAAGGCCTATACATATTTTGTATATTAGAATATGGTCTAATAAGGAAATCATAGAACATAATATAGTCACACCATAAATATTTTATTCAAGCCTAAGGCATGTATATTTTCAATTAAAGCCAAAGATTTTTGTGAGTCTAAATTCTTAGATTCTAACAATATAAATTCCAGGTGACTTTTCTTCCATGAAAAAATATAATATACTATTAAGGATTTCTAGTTTTTGTTTCATTAAAGATACACAAGAAATTAAAGATATTGGAAAGCAGTTTGAGTCCAGAATCTTTCTATAATAAATAAAATTGGAATGACAGGTGGGGAAAAAATAAAACTAACACATTTACAACATGCATCTGAACCGATGGGGAGCTATTTTACCAACCCTGAGCACTAAGCATGCCGTAGGTTCTCATAGGCACATTTTTCAGAGGGAATGGGGAAATTAGGTGAAAACATAAGTCAACTAAGTGCATGTTGGTTGAGAAATTATTCACTCTTCACACAGTGGGGTTTAATTCTGTTTGAGAAGAGGGACAACCACTCAGAGCTCAGCCTGGAAGGAAGCATGATAGTACAGAAGTAAAAGGTATAAATTGAATGTTAGTCACTTGCTAAACTGCCTAAATGATGCTTTCAAGAAATGTGTGTTATTGGGAAATCTTGGTATGAATTGCATTATACTCTATGTTTATTTCTGTCCTCCAAAAAAGTAGATGCCAAGGCAGAATTAGACATGTTAGAGATTTACTGGTGAAAGGAAATGCTTGTGAAGGAAAAAGGAAAGGAAGCAGGAGAAGGTGGAGATAGCCTTCAGATCACAATCCAGGTCTGAACCTGATGAAGATATAGGCAAAGAAGGAGGTTTGATTGGGAGAGTCACATACTACAGTCCAGGTCTAAGGAAGCCTCTGTCAGCCCCGTGGGGAGACTCCAAGGCAAAGTTGGCCACTGGAGGAATCCTATATCTCCCAGGAATGGGCCTGAACAGTAGTCCTTCACTGCTCATTGATTAACTGGGAGCAGCCAAAGGGAAATATGGCTTTAGGGTAAATATGATGGTGAATCCAGGGAGGCAATAGCTGGTACCCTCAGTTAATTTTGTTACCCATAACAGGCAATCTCAGTAAATTGCTCACATCGTTACACCTTGGCTGAGAGAGTCAGTTGATCTTGCTTGGGCTCAGCAGGGAGGCTGTCCTTCAATTTGCAAGCCTACAGGCTGGCCAGGCAGCTCTGTTCCCTTTATCCCTGGGCTAGCTGACCACCTGGGCTTATCGTTCTAATGGCAATGGAAAGGGACAAGGCAGCAAGTCCTCATGTAAGCACATTTCAAACCCTTCCTTGAAGGTGAAGGCGTCACATGTACTTAGACTCCATTGGCCAGAGTATGTCATGTAACTGAGCACAAAGTCAAGTGGTGGGGCAGTACACTCCACCTTTAGAGGTAGAGACTGCAATGTTTATGTAAAAAATTATGTATGCAAAAATTGTGAGTACATGGAAGCATGAAAACTGGAACCAGTAATTCAATCTACCACAATAATAGAAATAAAGAATTCTTCGTTAAAATATTTTTTCATTTTCTCTGTGTATGTTTAAATGAGAGATGCCCACTTTACAATAAAGTTTAATTAATAATATATGTAAATGAATATATAAAAATAGAAATATTCATATAATTTGATGATGGAAGTAGGAGTAATCACAACTTTTTATAAACAAGCTGAAAAGTATTCAATTTGATTTTCAAAAATGGATTAATGCTTCTATTTTAATTTTTATTCATATTCTAGCTTTCTTACTTCAATTCCTCTGTTTATCCCACAGCATCAGGATCCAGCATTTTTTGGACAGAATTCTCTTTTGGTTAATTCATCAAGGCATTATTTGAATATTCGCTATACCTTACTACCTTTCCTCTATACTCTGTTTTATAAAGCCCATATGTTTGGAGAAACAGTAGCAAGGCCATTTCTTCATGAGTGAGTATTATGTTCAATGTCTTTCAAATTATATTCAGACATATATTGAAAAATGAATGGAAGTAAATCAGATGTCAAGCAGATTTCTGCTGTTTGTTCTTACATTTGTATAGATGATTTGATGAATTGTGGAATGCTAGTAGTAAATATAATTAATTTGGTGAATTGGACAGGAATAATCTAGAAATGAAAGAATTATATAGAATTTAAAAGCAAAAGATATGTAGAATATATTAGAGAAATATCAGTAAGCAAGATGAAATACAGAATTATTAAAACATAATCATGCACATATTATGACAATTATCTAAATATAGATCGAGTATACTATCATTACAAAACAACAAATTGTGCTTGTTTTGTATATCTTGACCAAAGAAGGACCTTCCCTCAAGAAATAACTAAAGATCCTTTCAAATCCAAGTTAAAATGGGGGTTTATAAAGAAAGAGTTTAAAGAGAAGAAAGTAGAATATGAAAGATTTCTGACACTTTATGAACCTATCTTATAGGAGAAAATGAATTAGCCAAAACAATTGTTTACTACAGATAAAATTGAGCCTTATCATATATGATAGATTTTTTTTTGAGTCCCAAATGAACCAATTTCCTCTCCTCATCTCTCCCCACTTTCTCATCTCTCTCCCTTCCTTCCTGCCATTCTTTTTTTTGAGTGTTAGATGAACCATAAGGATGTAAGAACTGTTGATTCAAAATGACATATCAAACAAGTAAAATTAAAGTTAATAATTATTCCCAGGGAAAAACTTAAAAGATAAACCAAATGAGAGATTTGGATAAACTTATTTTTTATCTTTATATTGTAAACATTGTTGTTGTTCTTAGATTTTATGAGGATACTAACAGCTGGATTGAGGACACTCAATTCCTGTGGGGCCCCTGTTTACTTATTACCCCTGTCTTGAGACAGGTAGGTTTTACAATTTTAATAAATTTATTGCTTAAAGGGAACTTTGTGTAACCAAAGCCACACTAAATTACAAAACATTTGGATAATAAATTTTACTCAATAGACTGTTTCAGCCTGGTAAATGTCAAATTGAATTCTAAAATGTAGAAGAAATTTTGAAAAATTATAATAAATATATTAAGTAGACTTATGCTTTTCAGATATATAATATGTAACTGTAATTGGGGAGAAAATTATATACAATTAGTATTCTTCTCAAAAAGAGAACTATTTATGAAATCAAATCAAATCTTATAATAATAAGAAGAAACTCTCATTTAAGTAGACAGACATTAAAATTTTGCTATATTGTAAATAAAGGAGGACTTGAAAAACAGTAGATCATATGAAAATGTTGAAAAACAGTAGAATGAGATATTTGTTTTTAACCTATTACTTAAAAGTCTGTATGTCATGGAAATATACAGAAATGAATATGTTCACACTCACAATTACCATGTAGGTTATAATAGTACAGATGCCTGCATCCACTATTTTAATTGCCACTTAAATTCATTTCATTTTTGCTTTTGGAATATTTTATATTGTGATATTATCTTAAACTAGTAAAATAGTCTTTTGAATATTACTTACAGAAATATTTAAGTGTAACAATACAAAGAAGGTTTTATTTCCCTTCACTATGAAAATCCAACTTAATATTTGATGTGTTTCTCTTCTGTTAAGTACTGAAGTAAAAAAAAAATACATATGCGTATAAATTATCTTGCTTTATTTTAGGGAGCAACTATAGTGAGTGCATACATCCCTAATGCTACTTGGTATGATTATGAAACTGTAAGTAACCTAATATAATAATAGACTCCAAAGTATTATATTATCCAACATCTGTAAAGGAAACTTAACTCCAAACACACAGCATATTTTATTTCAGTATTTGTTATTATTATTAAAATATTCTAAATTTTAACAATGTGTTAAAGTCTGTGCAGGTATATATACATTTTGTTGCACACGATTAATATGAAGTTATATTCTTTAGTATAAAGGCTTATCTGTTTTAAATTGTGGAAATAAAAGGTCAAGAGTAATTTTAGGAAGAAGTGGTAACTTATTTTAATACTTTTCCTATTTTACATACTTATCTTATAGCCAAAAAAACTGAGTATTGAGCTAATCATAAACATTTGTTTTTATACATTATATTGAAATGTTAGGGAAAGATTTTCATTTCAACCTTGAAAAGGCAACATAGCAGGATTCATACACACAGCCTATTTTTTTTTAATTCACCAGACCTTCTGAGAAGTATTTATTTTAAAGAGAAATATTTTGTATAGCATTTATATTTGCTAAGCAGGTTTATTTTATAAGAAACAGTGATGATTTAAAAATCCTTTCTAAAGATGTGGTTAACTTTAAATGAGAACAAAAAATAAAAAGCAAGGCTAATTAAGAATATTGTTAATTATTGTAGAAGAGAAATGGATTTCTCTATGTTGATTTTTTTTGATAAAGTGAACTTATTTTCCTATTGATTAGTTCAGTAAACTGAAAAAAAAGTTTTCTTTGAAAGTTAGAAAACATGTTAATATTCATTAAAATGACATGAATTGCTAGTAGTAAAAATTATTTATGTGTGTACATTCTATGCATAATTCTTGTGAAATGGGATTTAATATCCTTGAAATAATAAAAAATGTTTTTATCTTCCAAACATTAGGGTGCAAAAAGGCCATGGAAAAAACAACGTGTTGATATGTATCTTCCAGGAGACAAAATAGGATTACATCTTAGAGGAGGTTATATTATCCCCATTCAGCAACCTGCTGTCACTACAACTGCAAGGTAAAATGAAACAACATTAACTGAAATCTGAAATATAATTCAAGTTTTAATGTTTCATATTTTATTAAGAATCAAAGACTCATGTTTAGTTTTTTCACCAGAAAATATTTGACATATGTAAGGAATTCTTAAATATAACCATCATAGTTATGAAAAAGAAGAATAAAATTGTGTATATTACTACAAATTTCTTGATTTAAAAAATGAACAGATTAGAAATTTATTTCCTGTGCCAAAAGTGTACTGACATTCTCTAAAGAATATGTATGATTAAATTGCTGATTCTTAATAAAAAATGAAATATTAAACTAAGTTATATAATTGATCAAATTGTCACTTTTTACATACTTGGATTTTCAAAACATAAATGTCACAATGTTTTTCTTTTGGCTAAAATATTTTAAGTTAACAAATGAGGTAGATATCCTGTTTAGGTAAAGAACAATATAAAAACTAAGTTTGTCAGTAAGAATAAATTTCATAAATATTTAGAAAAAAAGAAGAAACTTGAAAACTCTGGTGCTTCACTTGGTAACATTCATTCTGGGCACCTGGACAAGAACATGTCATGTTGAGTCCATATGTATCCCCATCTTCTACAACACCCCAACAGAGAGACGCACTCTATTCCTTACCCTGCTGTATCTTCTTCATAGCATTAAGAATATCTGGAATTATACTGTTTACTTGTTCTTGTATGTAGTGAGTCTCTTCCTCTAGACTATAAACTCCATGAAGGCAGAAATGTGACTTTTCACCACTTTAGTCCCCAAACCAATAATAGTGTCAACCTATTATGGAATAGGATTCTTATTTTCTCTGAATATTTGTTAAAAGGAACAAGTTACTGAGTGAATCAATGAGTGTTAGTAATTTCATTATTTTTGCATTCTAGAATTGGTTATTTTCGTACTGTAACTGTTTCATGACTATGTTCTCAAAAAAATTGGTTTTACTCTAGTGCTATATTGAACAAGAGAAACATTCATTTTGATGAGTGTATGGTGGAAGAAATATATTCTGTATAGAGCAGTTACCTGGACTCTATAGCTCCATGGGTACTATTTTAGGTTTAAAAACCTATAGTAATCTATAACTAAAAAAAAAATCATATGTTTCATTTCTCATGATAGAGTTAGCTTCATTTGTAAGATTATTAGAGATTCCACTTAGCACTTAAAAATTTTATCATATTATACTTCTCATTATTTTGTAACCTTGATACATTATAATTTAAGGTTAATTTATATGTGCCAAATACATGTTGAATTGAGCATTCATAAGATATATTTAATTTTATTGTTTGGACTGAAATAGTATCACATTGTTTCATTTTTGCAGATGTCTTGGCCTCTAAGAAATTCCATATTATTTACTATATTTATTCCTTTTATTTATTTTCCACGTATATAAATTATTTTTCTCATTGATAAATTATTAAAAAGTATAGACATGAATTTTATTAATATCAATGTTCTCAAGTGAATGCAGAACTCCTACAAATCCATTCTGTTGAAATTGATTTATTTATAGGATATTTCACTATTACAAATTTATTTTTAATCATATATACACCCTAACTTGCTTAACAGCCGAATGAACCCTCTAGGACTTATAGTTGCACTAGATGAAGATAACACAGCAATGGGAGACTTTTTTTGGGATGATGGAGAAACTACAAGTAAGTCTCAAAGTGATATGCTTTTAAATGTTCATTTTGATGATGGGAAATTTTGCCTTCATTATAAAGTTGCATCCATTTAAAAAATGTGACAAGTTTTCATTTTTAATTTCTGTTTTTATCTATCTTAGGATTTTAAGTTACTTTATGGAGTTTAACATTGTTATTTAAATTATATATATTTAATTACAATATTTAGTTTTGCCTTTTTGTTCATTGTAAAAGTCTTTGACAAGCATAGATATCTTTATTTATTAGATTATTATTTTAATTAGTTAATAAAGTCATAGATGTGTAAATTGCATCATATTTTTAACTATCTTAAATGATTATAGTGATTAAAATTAAAATTTTATTACTATAAAAGAAAACCAATATTAAAGCTTAAGTTAATTAATATCAAATTATTTAAGATAAGAATCTTAACATATAAATATTTCACAATTTATTTCAATTATTAAGTGTCTTTAATTTCATTTCATGAGACCCAAACTTGAGAATTCAGCACACCAAGGAAGTTAAAAAAAGAGTCATTTTTTTTACTAATATCTAATTACACCATAGAAAATTTATGTTTGTATTTACTTAGTCAATTACAATTATCCTCATGGTTTAGATTTTTAAATCTTACTTCTTTTAATAGAGGGCTTTTAGGTATGTATTTGAAATATGTGTGTATAAAAAATTATAGTTTAGCTTCTATTATAGTTCACTAGTTCTCAGACGTATTAAAGAATGTCCTATATGCCTTTATACATAGTATATGAAACATCCAAATATCTCTAACTTAACTCCAAGAAGCTGTCTACTACATATGGATGTACTCTTACATTTGAAAATATGGAATCTATGAAAAAAAAATCCTGTTCTTTTTAAAGTCTTATCTGTCTATAAAAATATAGATGATGACAATATATCTGCTCCACCATATAATGTATGTATGTATATGTATTGTCTTCCCCTTGTCAGTTGATGGTAATTTCATCTCTACAAGATGCCAAAAACTTTAGAGTTGACTCTCTTCTCTCACAGCCTAGGAATTTCTCTTGGTAACACCTTGATCCAGGTTCTTTCATCAGCTCCAGTATTATTGTAACTACTTTTCATTTTAATTACTGTAGTAGCTCCCTAACAGATCTGTAGGTCAAAAGCTCTTGGCAGTCCCTTTCTACATTCTATTTACTACCTAGCAGATAGAGTAATCCTTTTAAAAGATGACTCAAATCATCACACCTCTGTTCAAAATCTTCTAATGATTCTCCATTTTACCCAGTTAGGAGCCACAGTCTTTACCTAGAGATAGAGTGGTCACCATGTCCCCCTGTACATTTTAAGCACATCAGCCTTCTTGTTCTTTCTCAAAGCCTAAGCACACTAGGTTGAGCTCTGCCATAAGAATAGGTTACAAGCATTTACCTCATAGAAATTCTATAAGAGTGGATTTCAGCAGAACTAAATTTTTTATAATTTTCAGTTAAAGAATGTTGTTGAGATAATATCTCTATTTGTAGCACATGGGACTTCTAAGGTTATTATTATTTCTCAAATTTTATAAATATTCCAAATGCATTCCTTTCTTTCTACTTGCAAAAATGTATATTGATAATTTACTTCATATAAGATGTTTAAAAATACGAGTCGTGATTTAATCAATCTGACATCTGTATACTTACATGTGTTAAAAAATTAAAAATCAGAATTTTCTGAATAATGAATCAGACATGCAAACAATAAAATGACTTTCAATTCAGATTCTGATTCAAATTTTATTTCTTAGTTTTAAGATTTTAAGAAAATTAATGTTACTGAATATACTGCACATCAATTCTAGGATTCCCTTTATATTTTTCACTCTTATTTCTTTCTAATTATTTTAGTTATAATCTTTAGTTTACTGTTAAAGAAACATGTTGATATAAAGTTTTGTTACATATATGATGCAGAAAATAGTTGTTTTCTTCCATTTTCCTTGTTAAAATTTATTTGAATCTTTAACATGTCTCCACAGTCACTCTTTCTTTCTTCAAATAATTTTTAAAAATTGAAAGATGCAAAAGAAAATTGTGGATTGTTGTATTCCTGAGATAAACTGAATGTTATATGGTTTACTAGAAAGAGATAAAATATCATTCAAAACAACAAATTTAGAATTATATGTATTTTACTGTAAGCTTTGCATTCTCTGAATTTCCATAAATATTTAGCAGTATTTGAAAAATCGAACTAGGCAAATATGTACTCATTATCTTTAATTCCTCAGAAAATAGGCTACCAAAATTGTTTCATTTGAAGATAATTAAAAATATAATCTATTTAATTTGCTTCCTTAGTAATTTCTGTTTTTTTCAAATTTCCTGTGTTGTATAACTATAAAAATAAAACAGAGAATTTAACATTACATTTTGTTCTGATAACTTTATTTTTTCCTATTTCAGATACTATACAAAATGGCAACTACATTTTATATACATTTTCAGTTTCTAATGTAAGCATTGTCCTTGGACACATAGTTAAATATATACCTTGTTTATATCTGGGTTATGCCTTTATTATGGACCTTCCTTGGAAAGATGTTTCATTTATCTCCAGAATTCGATGCAAAGAAATGCAGTGAACTGTTAAATTGCTAAATTATAAATAAATTACTGTAACTTATAAAATTTGAATATAATAGATGAGTTTCTGATAATGAAATTGATTCACGGAAATATTTAGACTTCTTGTAGCGCTATGTCTGGTTTAAGCAACATGTCCTAGGAAAATAATTTTTGAAAATGTTTTAATTTATCAATCACTGCAATATTTTGTCATGGATTTGGAGTGAAAATAATAAAACTATGCACAAGGTTAAATTTTGAATAATTAGTAGCAGTGATTTTTGTAGATGTTGGATTTCTTCATACATTCTTTTTTGCCAAAGCTAAGTTATTCTTCACTAACGTTAGGGCTAGAATGAGAAGGGATAAACACGAGTTGAATCATGCATAATTTCGATTATCTCTGAAAAAAAATTTAATGACATGTATACCAAAAATTTGAAAAGAGTTAACTAATAAGTATAATTTATATAGGGTACTTGAATGTGGAAAGCTGTTGAGAATGGAGGGTTAAATGATTGGTCCTTTTCCTATTATACTATATTATTAAATACTAAGTAATGCTATAATTAAATACTAAATACAAAATAACACTAAATTACTAGTAATATCAAATATCAAATAAATAAATTCTAATTTATGTGTAGGATAGAATATTTTATTAGAATTTTGTCTAATTCCTAAGTCCTCTGGCCTAGAATTTTTCACTTAGCAGTTTTCATAAAAATATGTTTGGTTAATTACTTTTTTATTCAGTAAATATGCTATAATTTCTATATTTCTAGGACTGTAAGATTTAATCAATATAAATGTACACTTGTGCTATTTGTATTCTATGACTTTCTTCTTGATATATTATATTCCTTTTTTTCAGAACAAATTAGATATTATATGCACACATTCATCATACCAGGAAGGAACCACTTTAGCATTTGAGACTATAAAAATCCTTGGGTTAATAGACACTGTTACAGAAGTGACAGTGGTGGAGGATAATCAACCAATGACAGCTCACTACAATTTCACTTATGATGCTTCTAACCAGGTAATCTTTTTAAGATACAATCTTTTAAGATATTTTAGCTGTCACATACTGTTAAATTTAACATTGTATAACCATTCAGGCTCTTGACTTTGTGATTTTTTTTCTTCATGATATATCCTTCTTTTCGATCCCTTTTGCTGCTGACATTCCAATATTTGGTCATTTCAATTTATGTTACCATGTCAAACTTAAGGGAAATCCATACTAATTCTCTCTTTCTCTTTCATTTTATCTTGGCTGTCACCAGTGTATGACTTCCTAATATTTTTATACCATTTCCCTAACCCTGAATTGTAACTTACCTATTGCATACAATAAAAATCTACATGTTTCAGTTTCTCATTTAAGACTCCTCTAAGGTGTTGATTTAATCTGTTTCTTCAGTCAGTCTTCCTGCTTCTCCTTTCATGAACTCTCTCTTCTTCGATACATCTAGTGCTTTTTTTCCCCAAAATTTTGTTTACACTCTTCCCTTCTAGTAATCCTTTTCTTATCCTGTAATTTTTGCTTCTTTCAGCAGGTGTACTAAAGAGGGAAAAGGAATGGCAGAATTGGGCTGAAATTCCAGCCCTGCAGTCAGTGCATTTAAGCATAATAAATTAATCTCTTGTTATCTCACCTTCCTCATCTGTAAAATGTAATATTTAATAATAAATGTTATTGGGTAATAAATTAATGTATTTTAAATGTTAGACAAAAATAATTTAAACATTGGAAGTGATTTTCATTGGTATTTGCTTTGCTACCATTCATATAATCCTAATTATTAGTAATATCAGCATAAGTACTAAATTGCGATACAGAACATTTTCTATGGAGTATTTCTGTCTAACTCCTAAGCCTTCTGGCTCAGAGTTTTTCACTTAAAAATTTTCATAAGAATATGTATTGGTTAACTATTTTTTTTATTTAGTAAAGACACTGTAATGTGTATATATATATATACACACATTATATATATATATATATATATATATATATATATATATATACACACACACACATTATATATATATTCCTAGGACTGTAAGAAATAATCAGTGTAACTTAAATAATACAGGCTTATTGAGAACTTTATGACTCTAACAAAGATTATCAAGAGGGCATAATACAAAGTAATTTGATTTGGTTTTTATAATCTCAGTTTATATTTTCTATTTTTATGCTTATGTAGAAATTTACACAGTTGTAGATACATGTTTCTAATTCTGCTGTGCTTAGACTGATATTTATATGAATTTTTATTCCTAAATTATTAAAGTTAAGTTAAATATAAATAAGTAAGCTATGCATATTATTCCCAAGGCATATAAACAATAACCAAACAAAAATTTACAATATTCCAATACTGGAAATAACTGTGTACTAGAATTTGTGTCTGTGTGTGTGTAAATAAATATATATATATATATATATATCCTCCATATATAGAATGTGTGTATTCTATCCTCTTAATTTTTTTCTTTTTGTATAATACTGTATTATCTTCCCTCTAACTTGTCTCTCAAATATTTATAAGCAGTGGATAAAACTACAGAAATAAATAAATAAATATTCTCCTCCTCTGACTCTGGGAGCTTCCAAATAAACCGGAGCAGTCAATTTTTTCTTCGGTTTTTCTTCCTTGTGGGAATTAACATTTATTTCATACCGAGTATGCCCCAGGCATTGTGCTAGATGTATTAAATTTTACGTATTCTTTCTATATAGCAACCTATTTTAGTAGGGATCTTTATCCCCATTTGACAGGGGGAGGAAATTGAAGATGAAATAGGATAAACAATTTCCCTAAAGAATCATGAGCACTAAGTGGCAGAACTGAGAATTGAACTCATGTCTGCATTTCAAGACAATGTTTTTCATCAGTATTCTACAATTTCACAGTTTTCCTGTCTTGAGATTCTAGCTATTTCAGTGGCATGGCATTTTTTCTCCTTTCTAGTCTTTTCGTTTAATATTATATTAAAATTATTCACGATTTGATTTGAAAAACTTCTGTGGGGTTGCTGAATTTTATGAATATTAAGTATTTTTAAATTGTCCAGTAGTCACAAATACTCTTTAATGTTTTTTTTTTTTTTTTTGTCTTCAAAGAATCTCCTAATTTATAATCTCAAGTTTAACCTTGGAAGAAACTTTACTGTTCAATGGGATCAAACTTTATTGGAAATTGAGAAATTTACTTGTTATCCAGATGCAGGAACTGCAACTAAAGAAAGCTGCGAGGATCGTGGCTGTTTATGGCAAACGGTAATAAGAATTTTAATTATTCGTGACATAGCTGTCAATGTAAACTTTACATAGTTTAATTTTAATTCTACTGCATGTAAATTAAATTCATCTAGAGAAGCATCTGAAATTTGAAATCAAGACTTTTGAAATTAGGAAATTAAGGATTACATAGAATCTATGCCACCAGAGAAATCGCCCCCATCCCTCTCCGTTGCTTGATAAAGCAGCATAATCTTTACCATTATGAACGTTTATGGAAGAATTGAAGAAAAGAAGTGAGGAAGGGAAAGAATTCTGAAATCAATAAAAGCCAAATAGTGAAGTATTTTTCCAATATACCACCAATATCTTCTCTTTAAATTGCAGCTCTTCATTCAACTCCATACCCATCCCCCATTGCATTCAGTCCAAGGTCATTTATTTCCATTATCAAAACGAATCTAAAGGATGGGTACTAAAGTTCAAATAACCTCTAACGAGAAAATGTGAAAAATTTATTTTTTCCACTACTATTAGTGTTCAGCACCTTATAGATTTTTAGGTCAAATAAATGAAGCTTTAACATTAGAAGTCCATTAAATATGATGATTTAAGGTACAGATAAAACTTATGTTTCTTTAGACTTTACTGTTGATTCATTGATTCATTTAAAAAATATTAGAGAACTACTATCTTCTAGGCACTGTTCTAGGTGAAAAAAACAAGCAAAAACCCTCTTCTCTGAAAGAGCTTATATTCTAGTGTGGAAAAAAAAACAAATAATCTAAAAATTATGTGTTATGTTGGATAAGTATTACAGGGAAAGATAAAGTAGGAAAGGGGAAAGGCAGGAGGTGGAGAATGGCAATGATGTAATTTTAATGATTGTACAGAGAAAGTTTCTTTGAGAAGGTGGCATTTATTAGAAGAGATGAAGGAAAGAAAAGAAAGGACAATATTTAAGAGGAAAAAAAAACAAAAACCTGAAGTACATCTGAAGTAAGAATGTACCTGGTATAGTCCACAAACAGCAAGGAACAGCAGAAGATGATATTATAGACATATGGAAACAGATAATGTAGACCAGTCACTTAGACCATTTTTAGGATTATTATTTTTACTGTGAAATAGAATGCTAATGGGGAGTTTTGAAGATGAATAAGAAGATTAATTTCCATCTTAATGGGACCATAATGGCTTCTGTGATGAGAACAGACTGAAGACTAAGACAGGGAGACCAGGAAAGAGGCATTTCAGTTATCAAAGTAAAGTATTGGTAGACTGAGCCAGAGTGGTAGTGGTTGAATTAGTAATAAGTGATTGACTTTTGTGCATGTTTTTGAGATAAAGCCATAAAGGGCTGTTACTTGATTGGATGTGGAATATGAGAGGAGAGAAGAGTAAAAGTGACTTGAAGTTCTTGGTTTAAACAACTGGAAAAAAAGAAGTAACAAAGATAGACCAGACTGGGGTGGGAAGGGACAAACATGGAGGGAAAGAGTTATGTTTTGGACAAATTAAGGTTGAGATGCTCAAATACAAATCCAAGTACAATTTTTCAATTGTGAGATATAAACCAAGGAAATTGAACATTTTATATCACTGGTAAGATAAAAAATTTAGATTCAACATATATACAGCATTGAAAGTCATGTAATAGGATGACATCATGAAAGGAATGAGCTTGGATAGAAAAGGGGAAAAGTTCAAAAACTAAACCCTGAGTCATCCAATATTCAGCCTCAAGCAAATGATAAGGAACCAAAACAATTGAGAACAAATTGTTAAAGAAATAGGTTGAAAGCAAAGAAAATGTTGGTTCCTGGAAGCAAAGTGAACACGGCATTTCAAGACAGAAAATTATCAACTGTGCAAATTATGCTTATAAATCAGTAAGATAAGAACTGGAAGCTAACATTTATTATTTGGCAACATGGAAGTCTTTGGTAACTTTTATGAGAGAAATATTGATGGAGTCATGGGAGTAAAAGCCTGGTCAGATTGAGAATGAGATTCAACTGAGAATGAAGAGACAAATTGGAGCTAATGAGTATGGTGAACCTTTTGTATTTTACCCTAAAGAAAGCATGAAGAATAGAGCAGTAGTTGGAGAAATAAATGAGGTGACAGTTTCTCTTAAGATGGGAGAAATAAAATTGGTTTTTTCCATTGAGAATAACCTCTAGTGAATGGAACATTAGTGATGCAGGAGAGTTAAGACTTGCAGAAGAAATGTCTGTTGGCAAGAAGACATGGGATTGGGTGCACACATGACATGGTTCACTTTAGAACTTAGATAGAAGCACAAGCAGTACATATTTTGTAACAGGAGATAAAGAAATGGGTGGGTAGATGTGGTGTTTTGCTCTGACTTTTGTTCTGATTGTTTTCCTTTTCATACTACAATAACTAGGAAAATCATTAAGGGATGATGAGAATAGGGAAGACTTTTTGTTGTTGGAGAAGAAAGAAAATGTTATCCAAAAATGAATGAACTAGGCAAATACAGTATGATTGGATCTTTTGGACAAACTCTAACTTTCATGATTACATAAAGGGAAAGCAGTCTGCATGACTGTATGCATTTTTCAAGCCACATTCAGCCACACTACTGCAGGTACTGAGAACGTTGAGGATAGGTTTTTTTTCCAGTATTGTTGTTCTGCAACTGAGCACAAGAATGCAAGTGAGGGGCATAGGGATTGAGATTATATGAAAAAGGGTGATTTGGAAAAGAAAGAAGCTTGTTGAGGAAGGAGGTGACGATATCAAGGAGTGAAGGTTAAATTACAGTTGTGTTGTGTGGTTACTCTGGTCGTGGTCACTCAGCACATGACCCTTAATTTACCTATTCTGATAGGAAAACACACTAAAGAAAAAAAGTTAATCTTTTTGAAGGTTTAATATAGCAAAGAATTGTTGATACTTCCTAAATATTGATAATTTTAGAAAAATTTTATTTAGAACTTCCCAGTATCTCTCTGATTCTTCAAAATCATCTCTGTATTCACCTAATTTCACATTTGTACTAAAGCTGACATCAGATCACATTAATTGTAAGGTTTCTATTGCTCTAATGCCATCTAAAAACCTTCGATTTAAAAATCTCAGAAATGATATTACAAGAGATAACTACTTCTCAAACATATAGATGTATGGAAAAGAGCAAGTTTGAACATTTAGAAAGAGAGAGAGAAAATACAATGATGCTTTTTAAATTTAATCAGTTAGATATTACTTGGGTAAGACAAATTTTTAAGGAATTATCTATTGACTACTTAGCCTATAGCAGTTATACAGTTTCCACATTTAACGAGTAAGATTATTTTCATCCTAACTAAAAATATCAATGTTGATAAACTATCAAGAAAGATAAATAAGAATACTTATAAAATGATAACGGGAAAGAAATAATGGGCAGAAAGGTAGCTACGAGGGCGATATATGCCAACTTTGCAATTTTCTTAAGTCTGTCCTTTTCCTGGTTCCACTGGCACTCAATTTCATGCATTTGGAATGAGTACTGTAGTATTCCCATCAGTTAAGGACTGCTTGAAGCTGAGAGTATTGGAAACATAAAATTTGATTTGGTTAAACAAAATAAGATTTACTTTTTTCTTACAAAAAAAAAACCAAAAAACGAATTCCAGGCCTAATATTCTGTTACCTCAATGTCATGTGTCTCCTATTTATCATTTGTCTTTCATCCTCAAAGTTTTATTATGCCATTAAATATGCATTCCAGGCCTGGAAGGTAGAAGGCCAAAGAGCATCATAACTTAATCAGCTTATACCCTTTTCTTTTACAAAGGTCTGTGTTGGGGCTGGGAGGTGACGGGGAGGGGGATCACATACAACTTCCTCAAAAGAGACTGGGAAATGTAGGTGGGCATATTGCTCCTCCCAACAATATATTAATTTCATAAATAAGAAGATGATAGAATGGATTGTGGTGAGGCAACCAGGCATCAGTGCCATAATGTATCATTCTTTTTCAGAGATCCTAGCTTCCACCGCTATACAAAAGCTCTGATCTTTGATTGTAGTTCCTATTTTAAATACTGGTCAGGATGTAATTAACCAATATAAAGCCCAGTCATGAAATAAGGAATCATAACAGTTTGATTTGAACTGAAAGAAAAGAACTTTAAATTCATGACCTTCTAGGTTTGTTGTAGAGACATTTCACAGATAAAAATGGCAATAATCCATACTAAGTGTAAAAACAAGCATGGGATCAAAATTTATGAGTAATACACTTAATTACTTTCAAAGGCAAAACAGTTATTCTATATTCTGAGTTGAAAAATTGTGGCATTTGATTGTTCTGCTCTACTGGCCTATCTTTAGGGTCAAAATACAAATATTCTATTTAACATTTTAGTACATAGTGTGTCATGTTGTATAATAAATATTTTGTGTTATGACTGCAGTTTCATTTTAGCATTAAACAATAAAAAGTGTAAGTCATACAACATGTAATTAAACATGTCTACCTTATTTTTTTATTTAAATATTACAGTGCTTACATTTTCTGGCAATGAACATGTATTGTTTTTAGGCTCCTTTCGGATCCAAAGCACCTGAATGTTACTTTCCTAAAGAAGACAACTCTTATTTAGTCCATTCAACTCAGTACTCATCAGTGGGTATAACAGCTGACCTCCAGCTAAATACTGTAAATGCTCGAACAAAGCTACCTTCTGATCCCATCCCAGCTCTTCGTGTAGAGGTGAAATATCACAAAGATGATATGCTGCAGTTTAAGGTATCATTTATAAACTATTACAATGGATGATTCATCTCTCAAGGGAAGAGATCTTTAAATAGGTTAGGTGCTTGGATTTTTAATGTAATATTAAGGATTATTAATTGGGTTGATGACATTTTGTTTCTATAAAAGTAAAGCTTTTTTTGCTACAGAGCTTATAGCTAAATGCACAATAAATAAAACTTTTCATTTTTGCTAACTTGAGAATAATTAGGCAGATAGTGGTGTTTTTTTAAAATTATTTAATTCTTGATAAATCAACTAATCACTTAGAATTGGACTATATTGGTTGTCCTATTAAAATAAATGATTCAGAAAAAAAAATGCAACAGGATGCTTACTGTTTTCCATTGTTTTTAAGTAGTGATATGAATTTTCTGACCAGTGCAATAAGAAATACAAGAGAGAATTTCTTTCAATAGTTACACTTAGCAATTATGTTTTACTTAAGAGCTCTGAGGAAATCCACTGAGAAAACTACTAGAAATGGTAAGAAAGATCAGCAAAATTACTGGATATAAAATAGTTATCTGCAAAAAATGTTTTACTGTAGACAATTACTCACCATTTAAAAGCTGAAATGTTGGCAGATCCCATTTGCAAAATCAAATGAGAAAATCAGTCCAACAAACAACAAAAATATCAAAAATCATAGGGATAATTTGACTGTTTGTAAGAAAAAAAAACTATTAAAAAATGTTGATAGGTATTAAATAAGTACCAAAAAAATCCAAAGAAAAAAATCCAACTGAATTGCTTTAAAGTTAAGTAATTTTAGATCAATTGTTGCTTCTAAAGTATTTCCATAGACTCTTGGTAAAATATTCTTTGAGACTTAATAGAATAACCTTTAAGTAAAATAAACATGACAATGGCAATAGTTAAAACTTAAAAACAAGTGAAGATGCTAAAATGTACAAAATTAAAACACTATGGAGCTGCAGGTAGAAATACCTGATAGTTTATTGAAAAAAGGATGTCATAGGAGATGTAATATATATTATTTTTAATAAATATATATGTTTACACATAAAATAAATCAAACATAAGCCCAGATAAAAAAAATTAGCTGCATATTTATCTTGTATCTGCCTAGTAAAGGACTTTCAAATTACAGATACAAAGGAAAAATCCCATGGATAAAAATCTATCTTGTATTACATAAAAATTTAAAATATTTCAACATCAATAAACACCAGAGACAATTAGAAGGCAAACAAAAAATGGATAAGTATCTGACACATATATGACAAATGGAAAACAATTTCAACTCATACAATCATGAAAAATATTAAGACCTCAAAAGCAGACATTCAACAGAAGAAGAAATAAAATTTGGAACAAAATGTTAAAATACACTTATAAAAATGAAAAGAACAAAGCCAGATACAAAGAATAGGAAAACTAAATGTTGAATAATCATGTAGCAAAAGGTTTATCCTCATAAGCAAGAAAATAAATAACAATTTTAGAAATAAAAATGCTTTTTAATTTAACATAAAATAGTATTAAAGAATGCATTTGGGTGAGAGTATTAATTAGTACACTAATTCTGGAAAACAGTTTACCAACAGATATCATAGATCCTACAAATGTTAGTATACTCTGACCTAATACCTTCACTTCTAAGTAATGTACTGGGGAAAGACATAAATGAACATAAATTAGCATTAGCATTCATTGTAAGATCATACATAATAGCAAAAATATTGAAACAATTTTTTGTCTAATCATTAGATGGTAAATAACTTTGTATATCCAATATAAGAGAATGTTAGCTCTAAAAGTTATGTTTTTGAAAATTTCTCATTGTATGGAAAAATAAATTATAAAACATTAAAACAGATAAAATGCAGTACATAATTTGATTCCATTACATGTCGATGTATGCATCTGGAATTCTATATAGATATATGGGCCATGGAGACTGAATTAGGAATTATATAAATAAGAATTCTAAATATTCTTGTTTGAACCATTATTTAAATTATTTAATAATATGTACACAATATGTCAGCAATAAGAACAAAACATATCTGTTGTCATTATTTCTCTGTGATAGATTTATGATCCCCAAAATAAGAGATACGAAGTTCCAGTACCATTAAACATTCCAACTACACCAATAAGTACTTATGAAAATAGACTTTATGATGTTGAAATCAAGGAAAATCCTTTTGGCATCCAGATTCGAAGGAGAAGCACAGGAAGAGTTATGTAAGTGACTGAATTATTTGACATGAAGGATACTTTGATTTTAGTTTAGGAGGGAAAAAATTAGATATTATTTTCAGACTCTACAGTGCTAAAGTGTCATCAAACCAAAGGTCGTTTTAGGTGTATTAAAGTCTTGGGTTATTTTAACATTTAAAACTGAAACATAGCAAACCTGTGAATTACCATTAAGGATTGGTCTAAAATTTCATTTACACTTTGGATATGGTTGATTTCATTACTAAATATCAGACCCATTTTTCTAATCAAGTGGGGAACAGAAACTGAGAATCCTATTGAAAAAGCATGATAAGCGCTGGCAAAATAGTAATGGAAATGTGTTATATAAATAATTTACTAGAACTGTTGAAATTGGAGGGGTTTTTGGTCCTGGAATTTGATACAATTAAAACTATCTCTGCCAGGAATTGAGAAAAATAGATATCCAATATATTTCTTAACTTAGCCAAAAAAATGTATTGAAATAATTATCCATTTCCATTTGTATCTGGGTATGATAAGGTATATAGAGAAAAATACTATTGCTTTTCATATCACCTAACAAAGAAATACCATTATTATTTCTGATACTACTTGTATGTGTTTACAGAAATATAATTGTTTTTTGTTTTGTTTTGTTTTCAGCTGGGATTCTCGCCTACCTGGATTTGCTTTTAATAACCAATTCATTCAAATATCTACGCGCCTGCCATCAGAATATGTATATGGTTTTGGGGAAGTGGAACACACAGCATTTAAGCGAGATCTGAACTGGCATACTTGGGGAATGTTCACAAGAGAACAACCCCCTGGTGTAGGTACCAATATTTGACTACCCCATGTGGCAACTAAGATCATGATTTGTATCCTAGCCACTTCTTCAATATTGAAGTAATGAAAGGGGCTAGAGATCTCCAGAGCAGCTAGAGTGATTTTCTGAAAAACAAAGAAGTCACCATAAATTACAAGTGAAAGTAGATGACTGGATAACATCATTGACCTCAGTGAGAAGTGAGATTGTGACCCAATTCCTTACCCTCTCAACTGCAAAGAAAGAACATTCAGATTTGGCATTCCCTGCCAAATCTATGTTTACTTCCAGTTTTTAGAAAATAGCTGGCTAGGGTTCTCCTTGGAATTTTTTTCTACTCCTTAGATAAAGATTTGATGCTAACTTTTTCCTTTGTTACCCCAAGCTGCAGCTGTGCATTTCTATGAGGCTATACTACTAGTTCCAGCTTTAGAAAATGATTTTATATGTTCATGACACTTTTCCCAATATTTTGCCTTATTAATGAAATATATTTCATGAATATTAATGCACTGCACATCTAATATTAACTATAATTATTCTAAACATATGAAAAATATATCTTAAATAAAAATATTAGCTCATTTCCATTTGTCACGTGTGATGTACTTAAAGGGTATATTCAGTATAATATTATAAATATGTATACTATCACAACACTTTAAGGTGTTCAAGCAACATTTATTTGTATCACAGTAGCTCAAACTTCGATTATAAAAGCTGTTTTTCATTTGTTCTAATTTGAAAGACTATGTTTCACCAAAATTTACTTCTTTAAAACCCTTCAATATTAGTTGGCATTATTAAGTTAATATAACCTTGATTCTCAATATATAAATTTTCTTTCACATGCTAACCAATTACTAGGATTCAGTGTGGGTCAAATATGTCAGTTTGAATAGGGATCATCAACTTGTAAGTCTTGTAACCTTTGAGAAAACATTTCATGACCCTGAGTATAGGTTTTCTATTCTGAAAAAATGAAAAGATCTAGCTGAAAATGAAATTAAATGCTTTATATATAAACAATATATTATCATTTAAAATATCGTAAAATGTTACATTAACTTAAATATTATCATATTAAGTACTTAAGGGGTTTGATCATTTTAATCATTTATAGGATATTTTATTATTGAAAAAGAAATACCAATTAATAAATTAATTAAGACACATAACCTGTGGAAAGGAACCCAATTATTCTAAAACCACTGGTTTCTTACATTAGTTATTGAGGTAGTACTTTAGAGTGTTAGACATTTGTATATTCATTTGCATGCTCTCATTGCAGTAACAGTTCAAATAATAAATTATTTTCTAAGGGAAATGTGTTTGTGTGTGCAATAAAGGAACATTTGAATTCCTAGGCTCAGTCTTCTTGTGAACTTAAATATTACATTAACAAAATTCACATGCTATCATTATTTAAAAATATATTATGTTTTTTAAATTTTAGTATAAACTTAATTCTTACGGATTTCATCCCTATCACATGTCTCTGGAAGATGAGAGCCATGCTCATGGAGTTCTCTTACTTAACAGCAATGCAATGGGTAAAACACTTTTTTAAAATTTCTCATATTTTATGTGACTCTTTAATGAAATTATAACTTATACAGAGATAAAATTTAATCATATTTTGGATTTCCAGATGTTACATTTCAACCAACTCCTGCTCTAACATATCGCATAATTGGAGGAATCTTGGACTTTTACATGTTTTTGGGCCCATCTCCAGAAGTTGCAACAAAGCAATACCATGAAGTATGAGTGTACTTTTTCATAAAAACATAAATTTTTTTATAATATAAAATAATTCTCTTAACTCAGAAATAATTTTTTCAAAGGTAATTGGCAGACCAGTCATGCCACCTTATTGGGCTTTGGGATTCCAGTTATGTCGTTATGGGTACAGAAATACTTCAGAAGTTCAGCAAGTATACAATGACATGGTGACTGCTCGGATCCCCTATGTATGTATATAAATTTTTAAGATATTATTGAACATGTCATCTGTAAAAGCAGAATGAAATAATCAAACATATGTACTTTAAAATTATTTTTAAACATTTGACAATAATCAATGCTTAGTAGCACAAAATGAATTGGGTATGGTATTTTATTGATTGTCTTTATCAGGTGGATAAAGGAAATGGGATAATACCATTCCTTTTCATTGTTTCTCACCAGTTCAATGATTGTGAGTTGTACTAAACAAGTTATTATGCACTTGCTTTTCTTTCAGAACCTTTGGGTTTCATAAGTAGTCAAACACATTCCCCATATTCTCTTTAGATCAGAGTAAGTGTCCATAGGAATCTCTTTCATCAACTGATGTGACAAATTACAAAAAAGGAGACAATACTCGTAATGTTAGAATACAGAATTAGAGGGCTTGCTGAGTATCTTCCCTCACTGTTTGGGAAACTAAATATTCATAAGTGTCCAGAAATAATCAGTCCCTGTGGTTTTATTTTTAACAAGAATAAGGAACCCTAGCAATCCTCCTAGTAACATTTAAACATTGAAATATGGAATGCTTAGTATATAAGAACTCATTCTAAGAAGGATAAGAAGGACCTCATTTATAAGACATCAGTACATATAGTAGAATCCAACATATGATTGCTGAATACTTTATTATGGGGAAATTAATTATATAGGTTGATGATGTAACAATACACAAGTGGAAATTTTATAAAGAGAGATTTTCCATTATTAGGTCTACTATGTCAGCCATATTTTTATAACACCTAAAAGAAGTAATTGACCTAATATATATTAACAAAATAATTTTTAAAAAGGTTAGTAGGTCTAAGTTAAAGATTTTGTGATAAAATTAAAGCATTTATTAATTTAAACATATTTGTAAATACCTACCTATGAACAATATTTTGCTTTTTTAAGCCTGGGCTATTATTTCTCAAATGACTTTGGTGGATAATGAAAGAATAATTTTATAATAATTGGTGGATTTACTAATAATTCTTTTTTTCCTTTGGCAATGTTAGAGTTATTTGAAATTATTCCATATTTGCTACAATTGTGTTTCCAAAAATGGAGAAATACCTATTTCTGTATACTATATAAAATTCCAAACTGCCATTTAACATAATTTTATAGCCTCATAAATTCTTTACTCCTGTGTCTTCCTATTTCCTTTGGTAATTACGTAACAAAAGATACTGATTTGAGTATAGAGATTCCTCAAAAGACTAAAAATAGTATTACCATATGATCCAGCAATCCCACTCTTGGGCATATATCCAGAGGGAACCTTAATTCAAAAAGATGAATGCACCCCAATGTTCATAGCAGCACTATTTACAATAGCCAAGACATGGAAACAACCTAAATGTCCATTGACAGATGACTGGTTAAAGAAGTTGTGGTATATTTATACAATAGGATATTATTTAACTATAAAAATTAATAAAATAATGGCATTTGCAGCAACATGGATGGACCTGGAGATTGTCATTCTAAGTGAAGTAAAAGCCAGAAAGACAAAGAAAAATACCATATGATATCACTTACATGTGAAATCTAAAATGAAAGATGAACTTACTTACAAAACATAAACATATTCACAGACATAGAAAACAAACTTATAGTTACCAGGGGGAAAGAGGGTGGGAAGGGATAAATTGAGAGTTTCAGATTTGTAGATAACTAAATAATATATATATAAAATAGATAAACAACAAATTCATACTATATAGCACAGGGAACAATATTCAGTATCTTGTAATAACCTTTAATGAAAAAGAATATGAAAACAAATACATGTATGTTCGTGTATGACTGAAGCATTATGCTCTACACCAGAAAATGACACAAGACTGTAAACTGACTATGCTTCAGTAAATATATATATTTAAGAAGATAACTGATTTGAAAGGATTTTTACTTCTATACCAACATTTTACTTCTGTATCAACTTAACAAAACAAAACATTTATATGAACTTGCTCTTAGAATACTTTGTCTTTACATGCTACTTTTATTTCTTGCACATAATACTACTTGACCAATTCTCTTAAGCATTGAAACTTTCATATTGCTATTACTTTCATAAGTCTAATAGAATATAATAAACTCACTCTTTTGATTCTTATCCCACTACCACAATTCTCATATCTTTCAGGATGTTCAATACACAGACATTGATTACATGGAAAGGCAACTAGACTTTACAATTGATGACGAATTCTGGGACCTTCCTCAGTTTGTTGACAAAATAAGAAATGAAGGAATGAGATACATCATTATCCTGGTCAGTATTTACATTTTATATTTTATCTGAGTGTTACTATCTTGATTTTGTTAATATTTCTCTCCTGAATGATGGACGGAAAGGTGTTTCAGAATATGAAGTATGTAACTTTGGATTCTCCTCCCAAATCTAAAACCTTTTCCTTTAACACATTTTATTTATATGGTCTGCCACAAGGCTACCTCAGTCTTAGGTATATCCTTAGAGACCGAAGACTAAACAAAGCTAGGAGTCAAAGGCAGGCTGTTTTCTAGTTATTAGCCAAGTTACAAACTAGCCTCAATTTATGGAAGCTGTCACAAAGTGGTGATGGATTTTCTATTCCTATACAATTCTCAAATCATTCTATGGGACTGCTTCTTATGCTTGTCACATTTAAAAATTTGCCTTCAAGTTACTGATTTTGTAGGGAGACTGTTTCATCAATATCTTACAGAAAGAAAGCTAGGCAGTCAGAAATCCCACTGGAGAAGTAAAAACAAAACAAAAACACTAGTAATCTTGCTTGAAATCATAGCTAATACATTTTCAAAAGTTCTTAAAATTTTCTTCTAGGGAATTCACAAGGCTATCTAGCTAGAACTCAAAAGTTTATACCATCAGTCCACTTGTCAGTCCACATGAGAATACAATGGAAAATTGTAATGTTTCTTAACAGCTACCCAACTGGCTATACTTTTATACCATAGTTATCTGGCTTGTATTTTTTTTAATTTTAGGATCCAGCAATTTCAGGAAATGAAACAAAGCCTTACCCTGCATTTGAAAGAGGACAGGAAAAAGATGTCTTTGTCAAATGGCCTAACACCAATGATGTTTGTTGGGGAAAGGTATTGAATTGATATTTTGAAATAAAATAAGTATAACAATGCCATTTCATTGAAAGTTTCTATTTAACTAAGCAACTGTTAAAGACATATTCAGAGTAAGAGATGTAATGATTTAATAGCTAATAAATAAAAGAACAGGTACTCTGAGTTCAATCTCAATTACTAGAAACAGAGAAAGAATTCATATGCTGTATGTTTAAATACTATTCGTTTCATCTTTAAATTGCTATTTATTGTATTTCTTGGTACCTTTTTCTTTAAATTGCTATTTATTGTATTTCTTGGTACCTTTTGTGTTTTATTATAAAACTACCATTAATAAGATGGCTACTCATCATTCTATACTACAGGGGTCATTTAAATGTTTGTAACTTCTCTTAAAAGCATCTTATTAATAAAATAAAGAATGTTGTTAAAAGCTATACTTACATCCCTGTCCTGAACAAGGAATGTAATGCATTATATTTCATTTAAACAATAATATTCAGACCTGGATATATTAATATATAAAACATCTTGAGTTGGCTTATATATAAAAGAGTAAAGAAAAAAATATCCACTAGTCATAACTAGAATGAAAAAGAATCCCATAATGGGAGATGTAATTAAATGTGATGTGGGATTCTTTTTGGAACTTGTACCAAAAATAGAATGTTAGTGATAAAAGTGGTGAAATTCGAACATGGCCTGTAGATTAGTTAATAGTGTGTTAATATTAATGTATTGGTTTTAATCATTGTTGTATGGTTATGAATATATTAATATTAGGGAAAGCTCAATGATGGGTATAGGAGAACACTAGGTATAATGTGTGTGATTTTTCTATACATCTGAAAATATTTCAAAATTAAAGTATAAGAGAACAAAGTCTGTGATAAACTCAGTAAAAAAATCATAATATTTTAAGAAACATGCAAGTAGAGATTACGTGACTATAGAAAGAGATTTTTTTCTTTCCTGCCTTCCTCTCCTCATTCTGTACTTCTATACAATTTCTCAGATTTCTACCTTTACAGCACTATTCTCTGTCAGCAACTAGTCCCTTGTATGTAATTACTCCTTTGAGGATTATCTACATTTTTATGTGGAACTTTCTACTTTCTACAACATAGATTCAAATCCCAGAGCTTTTGGCATGCTTGAATTTGGGCTCTGTTTTGTGTTTGTGGCTGGCGTGGAAGAAAACATTGGTAGGCAGGGAGGCAAGAAAGGAGGATTTAGTAATAACTGTGAAAACCAAGAAAATATTTGCCTCAGCATTGCATCATCCAACTCATATGTTCAGTTCTTTTCATACAAAATTTTTTTATCTTTTTAGATTTTAATCCTGAGTGATTGTAGAAACTATTTTAATATACCACATTAAGTTAAATATAGTATATACTTTTCATATTTATTTTTGACCAGAGCTTTTGGTTATATGCATTGCTTTTAAATCATTACCTGCCACAAAGGTTGGTATTCTTTTCTTATTTGCCATATTAAAGAGGAGATTAATATGGAAAATGGGGCTAGTTTGCAAATGATACATATACCAAAACACAAACTAATAAAAATAATTGAAGGAATTATTGATCTGGAGCTCTTGAGTCTATAATACATTTCTAAAATTCTATTATACTTCATTTACAACAGTCATATCACACTGAATTTATATGAATTGGTTTCCCATTTTTTTCTCTCTTTGTAGGTTTGGCCAGATTTGCCTAATGTGACAATAGATGAAAGTCTAACTGAAGATGAAGCTGTTAATGTAAGTTTTATACTGATTAACTATATAACTAAAAGAAATTCGGCACTCTGATTTAATGACCACTTTGACCAATAATTCATTTTGAATGCTTTCCTTAAAAAAGTGATGGCTTATATTCTAATTCTCTATATCAAACCATATTAAATCAAATTTATTTACTTCTAAATACCAACCTGTTTCAGTTACTCTGTTAAGCAATTTACATTTTATTTTATTTAATCCAAGCAATAATTATTTTTTAAAATTTTTATTTTATTGAATATTTAACATGACATTTACTCTCAACATTTTAAGTTTACAGTACAGCATTCTTCACCCTAGGGACAATGTTGTAGAGCAGATCACTAAAACTTATTCATCTTACATAATCAACACTTTATGCCTATTGAATAGCAACTCCCAATTACCCTTGGAACTCCAGTCCCTGGCAACTACCACTCAACTCTCACATTCTATGAGTTTGACTGTTTTAAATACCTCACATAAGTGGAATCATGCAGTATTTGTCCTTCTATGACTGGCTGATTTCACCCAGCATAATGTCCTTTAAGTATATTCATGTTGCCCCGTGTTTCAGGATTTCCTTCTTTTTAGAGACTGAATAGAATTCCTTTGTTTGTATATACCACATTTTCTATATCAATTCATCCATCAATGGTCATTTAGGTTATTTTGACATCTTTACTCTTGTGAATAGTGCAGCAACAAATGTGGGAGTTCAAATAGCTCTTCAAGATCCTGATTTCAAGTGTTTTGGGATAAATGCCTGAAAATTGGATTTCTGGATCGTATGGTAGATCTATTTTTAATTTTTTGTAGACTCTTAATATTGTTTTTCTTAGTGGCTGCACCATTTGCATTGATATCAACAGTGTACAGGGATTCCAATTTCTCCACATCTTTACCAACACTTGTTATTCTTTGGGGTTTTTTTTTGGATAGTATCCATACTAACATATGTGAGATGATACAACATTATGGTTTTTACTTGTGTGCCCCTAATGATAAGTGATATTGGGCATCATTTCATCTACCTGTTGGTCATATGTCTGTGCTCTTTAGAGAAATGTCTCTTCAAGTCCTTGCCCATTTTCTGTGTTATTAGTGTTTATTGAGTTGTAGGACTTCCTTATATACTTTCAAAATTCAGCTTTTATCAATACATGGTGTGTAAATATTTTGTCCCATTCTCTAGGTTGCCCTTTCACTTTGTTGATTGTTTCCTTTTCTGTGCAAAATCTTTTTAGTCTGATGTAGTCTCACTGGTGTATTCTGGGGTTTTTTTTACCTATGTTTTGGTGTCACAGCCATAAAATCTTTGCCAAGATCCATGTCATGAAGATTTTTCCTTATATTTTTTTCCTCTGAATACCTCTGCAGTTTTGGGTGTTACATTTAAGTCTTTAGTCAGTTTTGAGTTGAGTTTTGTCTATAGTATAAGACTCTAATTTAATTCTTCTGCATGTGAATATCCAGTTTGTTAAAGAGACTATACTTTCTCCATTGTGTATTCTTGGCACCCTTGTCAAAGGTCAACTGACTATATATGTGTGGATTGATTTCTGAGCCATTGGCCTGTGTGTCTGTTTTTATGGAAAGATCATGCTGTTTTAATTGTTGTAGCTTTGTAATAAATTTTTGAAATCAGGAAATGTGATGCCTTCAGCTTTGTTCTACTTTCTCAAGATGATTTTGGCTATTCAGGGACTTCTACATTTCCAAATGAACTCTGAAATGTTTTTTTCTATTTCTGTAATAGATGCTATTAGGATTTTGATAGGGGTTTCACTGACTCTGTAGATTCCTTTGGTACTATGGACATTTTAACAGTATTAATTCTTTCAGTCCATGAACATGGTTTATCTTCCTATTTGTTTCTTCAATATCTTTCATTAATGCTTTATAGTTTTCAATGTACAGATCTTTCACCTCATTAATCAGGTTTATTCCTAAGTATTTTATTATTTTTGTTGCTGTTGTAAATGGGACTATTTTCCTAATTTTCCTTTCAGATAGTTTATTGTTGGTGTATAGAGATGTAACTGATTTTTGCATGTTGATTTTGTATCTTACAACTTTGCTGAATTCATTTATTAGTTCTAATGTTTAATTGTGTGTGTGTGTGTGTGTGTGTGTGTTCTTTGGTGTTTTCTACATATAAGATCACATCATCTATAAACAGGGACACTTTTACTTCTTCCTTTCTGATTTGGATGCTTTTTTTCCTATTCATGCCTAGTTATTCTGGCTAAGACTGCCAGTACTGTGTTAAATAGAAGTGACAAGAGTGAGCATCCTTGCCTTCTTCCTGATCTGAACTAAAAAGCTGAAAATTTTTCCTGAATGAACATGATATTAGCTTTGGGAATTTAATGTATGTCCTTTATTATGTTGAGGTAATTTCCTTCTCTTAGTTTATCAAGAGTTTTTATCATGAAAGAGTTGAATTTTGTCAAATATTTTTTCTGCATTTTTGTTGAGATGATCATGTGATTTTTATCACTTATTCTGTTAATGTGCTATATCACAGTCTATGACTTTTGTATGTTGAATAATCCTTTCCTCACAGGGAAATCCCATTTGCTCATGGTGTGTGATCCCTTTAATGTGCTGTTAAATGTGGTTTGCTAGTATTTTATTGAGCATGTTTGCATCTATATTTGTCAGATATTGTTCTGTAGGTTTTTTTTAGGGGGAGGGGGGTTTGTGGGGTCTTTGACTTTGGCAGCAGGGTGATATTCACCTCTTAAAATGAATTTGGAAGTATTCTCTCCACTTCAGTTTTTTTCAGATGAATTTGAGAAGGATGAGCATTAATTCTTTCTTAAATGTTTGGTAGAATTCACCAGTGAAGCCATCTGGCCCTAGACTTTTCTTTGCTGGGAAAACTTTGATTACTGATTCAATCTCCTTATAAGTAATTTCTCAGATTTTGTTTCTTCATGTTTCAGTCTTGTTAGGTTGTATGAAACTAGGAATTTGTCCATTTCTTCTAGGTTATCCAGTATGTTGTATAATTGCTTATCATGGTCTTTTATGATCCTTTTTATTTCTGTGGCATCAGTTTAATGTCTCATCTTCTGTATCTGACTTTATTTAACTTTATATTTTTTTCTTAGTCTAGCTAACAGTTTGTAAATTTTGTATATGCTGTCTACAAGAAACTCAGTTTAGATTTGAGGACACACATAGACTGATAGTGAATGTATGAAAAAACATATTCCATAGAAACAGCAACCAAAAGAGAGCAGGGGAAGCTGTACTTATATCAGACAAAATAGACTTAAGTAAGAAACTGTCACAGGAGACAAATAAAGGCATTATACAATGATAAAAGAATCATTCTTCAGGAGGATATAATGATTATAAATATATGTACACCCAACATCAGAGCAACTAAATGTATAAAGCAAACATCAACAGAACTGAAGGGAGAAATACATAGTAATACAAAAATAGTTGGAGACCTCAATATTTCACTTTCAATAATGGATAAAGCAACCAGACAGAAAATCAACAAAGAAACAGTGGACTTGAACAACACTATAGACCATATGAATATGACAGACATATACAGAGCATTCTACCCAACTGGCAGAATATACGTTCTTCTCAAAAGCATATGGAACATTCTTTGGATATATTACATTGGGTCATAAAACAAGTATTAATAAATTTAAGAAAGTTGAAACCATACCAAATATGTTTAGTGACCATAGCAGAATGAAACTAGAATCAATGTCAGAAAGAAAACTGGAAAATTCGCAAATATATGGATAATTTCCACAGCACACTTGCAATAGCAAGTGGATCAAAAAAGCAATCAAAAGGGGAGTTAGAAAATATCTTGAGACAATGAAAAATGAAAATACAACATACCGTCTCTTACAGAATGCAGCAAAACCAGTACTGAGAGGGAAGTTTACAATGATATGCATTCATTAAAAAAAAGACCTCAAATAAGCAACCTAAGATACACCTTCAGGAACTAGGAAAAGGACAAACTAGCTTCAAAGCCAGCAGAAGGAAGTTATAATGATTAGACCAGAGATAAATGAACTAAAAAATATCAAAGCAATAGGGAAAAAATCAATGAAACTAAGAGTTTGGCAATCAATCTTTTAGGTAAATTGAGTTATCATAATTAAATCGCACACGTTCCTGTAAGTGTGAAAAATTAGAGGAGTATTCTTACTGAAAATTTACCGAATTATTTCTAAAGTAGAGTTCAAAGAATTATTGAATCATATTGTTGAGGGAAAAAGTCAGAGTTTTATTTCAGTTGGAGTTCTACTCATTAGTGTTGGGTAGTATTAGCAATACTGTAGAGGAAGGCATGGTTCTTTGTATAGATTTTGGAGGATAGCTTCAATTTACAATGGCTTATGTAGAATTGCTTTGGATTCTCTTCCATAAAATTATAAAAGAATGTTGAATCACAGGTACCTGATGAAATTTATGGATATAAGCAATGATTTATATTAAAGGAATAAAAGCAGCCATGTGATAATAAAATACTCAGAAAAATGAATAAATTGTGAAAACAGCAGAACAATGAAAGTTAAGAAACAAAATGTAGTGTTACCGTTCTTACTATTTCTCATTGTGATCTAGGAGAGATTCCATAGAAAATGCTTATTGAATATAACCTATCTAAACCTTCTTTCTTTATGAGTAAAATGCATTTATTGGGCAAAGTGATGAAGTCCCTTTTTAACTCTAAAAATATTCATGATACATGTTTTGTAAACCCCTATATTGTCTACTATGCATTTTTCTCTATGCACAATGCCCTCACATATTCTTGTTCATAGAGAAGACTGTTCTGGCAGTTACTGTGCAGTCAAAGTATGACAGGAAAGCATGCAGGTGATGCTGTTTTTCAGGCAATTGATTAACCTGCAGAAGGCCCAACCTCTGCTAACACACAAACCTTGGAGTTTATACTGGTAGGTCAGCAAGTAGGGAATTTTCTTGGTAGGGAATGGAGTATATCACTTCCTCTCCACTGGGGAGGAGGGGGAAAGGGTTAGATGTGAGAGAGAAAGAGAAAGAAAGTTGGTTGAGTTGATGGAAAAATATGTTGGTTTCAGAAGGGCAGAAAGCTGAATAAACAAAGTTTTATCAGAAAAATAGGCTAAACCAAGGTCCTTTCCTCTCCCACATGCTCCATAAAGGTAAACCTGCAATGTAGGACTCTAAAAATATGGAGAAAAAAGTTCCCTATCACTCTAAGAAGCACTGGAAATATATTTCTGTGTGTTCTGAACTGGTTCTTTGCAATCCATATAGAACCCCAAGGCTGCTCTCTTCTCTCTCCGTGTATACCTTTCTCCCTCT